>NC_092235.1:47660589-47765589 GCF_036320965.1 Panulirus ornatus | reverse complement strand
CATGGCCTCTGAATTTAATTTGTTCAGTAACACTTGAAACAGAATAGCAGATTCATTTACTTTTTGACTGATAAAAACAAAATCGTTCAGGTCTGGCAAGTGCTGGTGTTGCTGTAGGCTGGAGTAGCGCTTGTGTGTCCGAACTTTTGTTTCGTTTGTTGTGATGTGGTGACTGATCTGTTGGTTCTCTGCTTCATGAAGCCTCAGCCTCGTCATAGGATGTGAAGCACTTGCTCACAGTTTCTTTACTGATTGGTTCTCTGCTTCGTGAAGCCTCATCTCGTGAAGCCTCATCCTCGTGATAGGATGTGAAGCACTTGCTCACACTTTCTTTACTGATTGGTTCTCTGCTTCGTGAAGCCTCATCCTCGTGATGGGATGTGAAGCACTTGCTCACAAGTTGTTGATAACAATAACAGATGGCTACACCAGGGTTCTCATTCCTCTCCTGCTGACTTCGAATGGTCAGCAGAACATTTCCTAGATCAGTTTCCTGTTTATTCCTGTGTTTTGATTTTACGATGGTTCGTTCACTGACAAGTCTTTCTGTGTCTGTATTTGAATGTGAAGGAGTTCATGCACTCAGTGCGAGAGACGAAAGCATTTTAGATGCCTTCGCTTATGTGTGGCCAGGGCCTGGGAAAATACAGTCCAAAATGCTACCCCCAGACGTCGTGTTGTTCCAGTTCTTGAACATCAAATTACGTCACTAACTACAACTTCCGTCAACTGGCGCTGGTTTGAATCCAGATTAAATCTGCAAGCTTTGTCATTGGTTCTTTAATTCTTTTAGTGCACTTTGGAGAGAAGACCAGTGTCATCTGAACCAGAGGATGAAAGTCATCAAAAGAGCTTATTTTTCCAACTCGTTTAATTCAGTGCGAATGACGTGCATCGTTAATGTAGAATATTTTCCGCATCCAGGATCCGCTTTGTCATTGGCGT
This sequence comes from Panulirus ornatus, assembly GCF_036320965.1. Taxonomy (NCBI): domain Eukaryota; kingdom Metazoa; phylum Arthropoda; class Malacostraca; order Decapoda; family Palinuridae; genus Panulirus; species Panulirus ornatus. Next base: position 47,764,644 of record NC_092235.1, on the reverse strand, counting down.
GCGAGGAACGATTACAGAAAATATTACTCACGGAATCCAAGAGGGACCTTTACGTACAGGTTATTAACTCCGTCTGAACTGAGGACTCTAATGGTGTAGCTGTTAGTGTTCCTGACCGTGCCGCATTCACGGACCACCCGGGGTCGAGCGCGGAGACTCGAATCCTCGTTGAGGCAGTCGGTCCGCAGTCAACCCAGCTGTTCATCAACCCCGGGTAGATCGATAAAATGGGTACCTGGCTCAGGGTAGGATATATATATATATATATATATATATATATATATATATATATATATCCTTTATACTATTCGCCATTTCCCGCATTAGCGAGGTAGCGTTGAGAACAGAGGACTGGGCCTTTGAGGGAATATCCTCACCTGGCCCCCTTCTCTGTTCCCTCTTTTGGAAAATTAAAAAAAAAAAGCGAGAGGGGAGGATTTCCAGCCCCCCGCTCCCTCCCCTTTTAGTCGCCTTCTACGACACGCAGGGAATACGTGGGAAGTATTCTTTCTCCCCTATATATATATATATATATATATATATATATATATATATATATATATATATATATATATATATATATATATATATATATATATACGGGATGGCCTTGATTAAGGCCTCAGCTGCCCTTACCGTCTCAGTTAACGTAAATAGAAAAAGGTTGGTGACGACCTACGTGGAAACATATTCTGATTATGGTTATACCTGGTGAGTGAGGGGCCTCCCCACACTACCCTGGAGGAGTAGCCTCCCTCCCACAGGGATCACTGTTGGTCCACCAGCATGCCATGACCCCCATCAGCCTCTGGAGCTGATGGGGTCACCCGAAGATGAACAGTGGCAAAGTCCATGGGTATGATAGCATGACCTTTGACCTGACTTCCCTAAGGGTCATGCCAGAAGTCACGCCACCATACCCAAGAGTCACACCGTCGTCCTCATGGTTTGTGATATCGAGTTCAAGGGTTGAACTTTTGTGTTCAAGGCTCGCGCCGTCGTGTTCAAGGGGTCAGTGACCTTCTCCACCTCCTGCCAAGTGTGTCTGCCGCTGCACACCACTACTTGTTCTGACCGACGGACGCTGATCAGTGGGTTCCACGAATCATGAATTGACAATTAAAACATATTAGATTATGACGATTACCTTGGAAAGTGAAGCTGGGAAATTATCCCCTGAAAAGATAGAAGCTTTTTCTTTTTTAAGTCCTGGTGAACATAGTGCTTGGAGTGGAGCTCGTTATGTTCCATGACCGAAAAGGCATATCATGGGAAGACTCCTACAGGAAGCTGAGGTTCAATCACCACATAAAGAACACTGCCCAGATGGCATTATTTTTAAGTTCCAGTCATGCGACATATGGCGGAAGAGGTCTTCTGACCTACTCAGCGTCCAAGTTTGCTCCTAATTCCAGTACTGATGACTAGCAGGGTGTGCTTAACACGCGAAAAAAAGGGAAGATATTATATACGTCGGTAGAAAGAGAATCCACAGCTTCAAACTCACAGCCCTAACAGGATCAAGCTCTCCAACACCGACGAAACGTGGTGACCTTGGCATTGGTTTCAAAGGTTTCTCAGACCAAACCTGTTCCATACCTTCTTGGATGACCCATACCTACCTGGACCCGATTACCAACCACTCCATGTCCCTTATCCACCTGGACTTGACTAATAGCCACATCGATATCCCATACGTTCACGACTTGAGTGATGATCACTTCGATCTCCCGTGCCCAACTGCTCTTTACTAACAGCCACTTCGATGTCCCGTACCTTCCAGGGCTTGACTACTAACCGCTTCGAAGAGCACGTATGAACATGAGATCGGCGTTCTAAAGTGACATCTTACCTGATGTCTTTAGTTCGAACCTCAACACGATGCTGGTAGCGAGGCTGTGGGATTTTGGTCTACAAAGACGACAGATGTGCAACTGCTAGCCACACGACAGGTCACAGGACCAGCCTATTGTGTCTGCAGAGGAGGGGAAACGAAGTACCTGCGAAGAGGGAAACCACATACCTCTAGAGGAGGGTAGCCAAGTGCCTTAAGAAGAGGGTAACCACGTACCTTAGAAGCGGGAAACCACGTACCTTCAGAAGTGGCTAGCTGCGTACTTGTAGTGGAGGGTAACCACATACCTGTAGAGGAGGGTAACCACATACCTGTAGAGGAGGGTAACCACATACCTGTAGAGGAGGGTAACCACATACCTGTAGTGGAGGGTAACCACATACCTGTAGAGGAGGGTAACCACATAGAGAAAGGTATCCACATACCTGTAAAGGAGGGTAGCCACATACCATTTCTATTAGGAAGCCTAAGACTTGTTGTACCACAGAACCTAACGGTACATAACATGAGCTTAACGATACTACCATTAGTTATAATGGCCTGACCTTTAACCTCATCTTTAAGGGTCAAGTTATAAAGCTAGGCCCTCAACCCCAAGCGCCGAACCGGAGTGCTCAGTGGTCGTACCGACGTGCACAGTGGCCTTACCGACGTGCGCAGTGGTCGTACCGACGTGCACAATAGCCGTACCGACCTGCACAGTGGTCGTACCGACGTGCACAGAGGCCGTACCTACGTGCTCAAGGTGCTAACATATCTTTGATTATAGAATCTATAAACTTAGTTCCTGTTAGATTCTATAACATGGACAGAGCGTCGGGTGAGTTACCTCCGTCCTTCCCAGAGGCCTCCCATCTCACTAAAAGGAGCAGTATTAACAATAGGGATAGAGAAATCAAGAGATAGAGCGAGAAAGACAAAGAAAAGAGAGGGGGAGGGAGAGAGAAAGAGAGCAGTGTCTCACAGCTGAGGCGACGACGGGGAGGGGTGGAGGGACGGGTCCGAGGAGAGTTGGGTTGGTGGGGGGGAGGTTGTGGGAGTGGGAGAGGAGGAGCGGCAGTCACGGCCACCGCCAGCAGTAACGGCCGGGAACCTCTGGCCCAACCAACATCCACACCACCCTGCTGTACACACACTGGCTCTCTCTCTCTCTCTCTCTCTCTCTCTCTCTCTCTCTCTCTCTCTCTCTCTCTCTCTCTCTCTCTCTCTCTCTCCTGCGTTAGCGAGGTAGCGCAAGAACAGACGGAAGAATGGCCCAACCCACCCAAATACACATGTATATATACATAAACGCCCAAACACGCACATATACATACCTATACATTTCAACGTATACATACACATGCATACACAGACATATACATATATACACATGTACATATTCATACTTGCTGCCTTCATCCATTTACGTCGCCACCCCGCCACACATGAAGTGACAACCTCCTCACCCCGCGCGCGTGCGAGGTAGCGCTAGGAAAAGACAACAAAGACCACATTCGTTCACACTCAGTCTCTAGCTATGATGTGTAATGCACCGAAACCACAGCTCCCGTTCCACATCCAGGCCCCACAAAACTTTTCATGGTTTACCCGAGACGCTTCACATGCCCTGGTTCAATCCATTGACAGCTCGTCGACCCCGGTATAATATATATATATATATATATATATATATATATATATATATATATATATATATATATATATATATATATATATTCTACCATTTGGCTAAAGAGATCTTATGTTCCTTATACGACATATACAAAGTTATTAGCGCGGTTTACAGAGAGTCGGTGGGTATGGTTCGGTCTGTGGCAGCCCAACACCTCGCCACACACTCAAGAGACAATAGATATATCACCTCACTCCCTCCGAGCATTCTCTTGCCGCAGCGTGAGAGATATTAAAGCGCGGGGAAAGAAGGAGATGGAATGATGAAGGTGATAGTAAAAGAGAAGAGGATGAAGACATGAAGGATTACTCCACCACACTTGCGTGAGACATGACAGGATGTGAATGGTAACATAAGACGCCATATACCTATGAGTAACTTTTCATAACTAGATGTTCGACTATGTGTAGACCATGGAAGTTGCTACGTAATACTTCATGTGTTGTGTACATATACTTCACTCATGCGCTAATCCTAAGCGTAAAACCATGGATCCGCACTTTGTTCTTAACCTCTGTGATTAATTAACAAGTTACTGTTATCATCCAGTTCTGTGATTTCCCAACTGCTTATGTTCAGCCTGGCTTTATTAGACCCTTATATATATATATATATATATATATATATATATATATATATATATATATATATATATATATATATATATATATATATATTATATATTAGCCTTACATCTATACCAACCTCTTTACTCAGTACTGACGAAAGACATGTTGATCCTTGGTTACTCATAAGTGGCTCTTAGTTGATCGTTGGTGGTGAGGTCGGGTGGTGGTGACCTGGGGTAACGCATTCTTCTTCTTCCTGACCACCAGTTGCCAGATCTGCGGTGGTCCAGCCAGACGCGGAATTAACCACACCTCACTGAGTTTTCTTCAAGATTATTTGGGTAAATTCCCCCAGGTTGAAGACCTTGCCCTCCCAGCTGGCTACTGCTAGTGAGAGCAGACTCACATTCTCTCTCTCTCTCTCTCTCTCTCTCTCTCTCTCTCTCTCTCTCTCTCTCTCTCTCTCTAGGTAGTAAGTAGAAGGTTGCCACAGACCCAGGCGGTGGTACTGCCTGGGTATCGGGAAGGTTAGTGACGGCGGCAAAGTTGAGCCAGCGCTACAGTGGCTATCAAGTTCCCCTTCCTGACCCAGTGTTGTTGTCTTACCTTTCTTTCTCATGTAGGACGAAGGCTGCTAGCAGTCATTCCTCAATCACACCCTCTCTCTGTATCTCACATGTAAAAACATGTAATTTACAGGACTATATTCTTAACTCAATGTTCCAGCTACGCGCTAGCCCAGCCTACTGGCAAAATCTCGTCGTAGATATTTGTAGTTAGGTGGATAATCTTTCATCAAGAGAGCTGGGAGGTTGTGTTAAGATTAACCCACATACCGGAAGGGCTAAAGTTTAGTTGCTTTAGAAGTTAAACCCAATGTTGTCCTTCCTTATTGTGTGCGGTCATGGGATAAAGAGGTTTGTGTGATGTTATTTTGCTCTGTGTGACGGCTTGCCCTGCTACCAGCACACACACACACACACACACACACACACACACACACACACACACACACACACACACACACACCTCCTTAACCTTATCACTGACGTCCTGAAGGACACAAACCATCGCTGGAAGTACGTAGATGATCCCACAACTCCCCTGACTTCAGCGCCCTTCAACACATCATGAAAAACCTTCAGCAGTGGACTATGGCCACGACGTCAACTTTGACCACACCAAGACTGTGATGATGCACATCAACCTGGGCACAGGCAACATCCTGGCCCCTGACATCACACTAGTCCCTGACTTCCTCCGGGTAGAGCCTTCAAACTTCTTGGTGTCACTGTAGACGACGGTTTCAAAAGGAAGAGTCATGTCTGCATTTTCTTCAAAATCTTCCTCATACCGTCTCTACCTTCTCCCCCACCTGAAATCACTAGGCGTCCCATCAGCTGAGCTCAGGAAGGTTAGTACTATCTTGATTCAACCTAAGCTCACCCTCGCCTTTCCAGAGAAACCAACTAGAAAGTATGCAGAAAAGTACATGCAGAATCATCCTGGGTCCTTCTTAACACCAACTGCCAAGAGGCCCACAGGGCGCTGAACCTGTCCACCCTCTGCACGCTGACACACTGCCATCACAGAGACATCCACCTTACTCCCTCCCCGCCGCCGACGACCCTCCACCATGGACCGCCTTTCGTCACCACAATCGACTTATTGCAGTCAGAGTTCGTTCCTGAGAACAGTCCTCTACCTACCATTGTGAACGTCAGAAACAGTCCAAGAACACATACACAGCTATGCACGTGAATAAGTGAATTGTTCAGTGTTCTGTTAGGCTATGTGTTGTGTCAAGTACTATATCACTGTAACTGCTCTTCACTGTTTAACCTGAGGCACAACGTACACACCATACTGTTTACACTGCAAACATCCTTGTATATCTGCCTCCCTGTCTATCTAGATGTTTTACCTCACTCTTGTGCTAATCCAAAGTGTGGAAATATCCAGCTCACCTGGACTTTAAGCTCTTTTATGATTAGTTAATTAGTAACTATCATGACCTTCCAGTTCTGTAATATCTGTAATACATCAGCTGTGTATGTTCAGCCGATTGCTGGCCTAAATCCAGTAAATCGTTATATATATATATATATATATATATATATATATATATATATATATATATATATGTATATATATATATATATATATATATATATATATATATATATATATATATATATATATATATTATCCCTGGGGATAGGGGAGAAAGAATACTTCCCACGCATTCCCCGCGTGTCGTAGAAGGCGACTGAAAGGGGAGGGAACGGGTGGCTGGAAATCCTTCCCTCTCGTTTATGATTTTTCAAAAGAAGGAACAGAGAAGGGGGCCAAGTGAGGATTTCCCTCAAAGGCTCAGTCCTGTTCTTATCGCTACCTCGCTAATGCAGGAAATGGCGTATAGTATATATATATATATATATATATATATATATATATATATATATATATATATATATATATATAAATATATATATATAGTGGGAGACCAAATTGGAGGTGGAAGGATGGAGTGAAAAAGATTTTGAGCGATCGGGGCCTGAACATACAGGAGGGTGAAAGGCGTGCAAGGAATAGAGTGAATTGGAACGATGTGATATATCGGGGTCGACGTGCTGTCAGTGGATTGAACAAAAGCATGTGAAGCGTCTGCGTCAAACCATGGAAAGTTTTGTGAGGCCTGGATGTGGAAAGGGAGTTGTGGTTTCGGTGCATTACACATGACAGCTAGAGACCGAGTGTGAACGAATGTGGCCTTTGTTGTCTTTCCTGGCGCTACCTCGCACGCGCGCGGTGGGAGGGGGGGTGCCATATCATGTGTGGCGGGGTGGCAGCAAGTATGAATATATATACACGTGTATATATGCATATGTCTGTGTATGTATATGTATGTATACGTTGAAATGTATAGTTATGTATATGTGCATGTGTGGGCGTGTATGTATATACATGTGCATGTGGGTGGGTTGGGCCATTCTTTCGTCATTTCCTTGCGCTACTCGCGAACGCGGGAGACAGCGACAAAATATACATTAACTGACTAATATTTCTCCCTTGTGTCTCCCCTGATGATGTGATTATTACACGAAAGTGCACTTGGGAACTTATCGTGTTTCTTTTTCCCCGTGGACTCATAGGAATAAGAGGAGAGAGAGAGAGAGAGAGAGAGAGAGAGAGAGAGAGAGAGAGAGAGAGAGAGAGAGCGTCTGTCCTGGTACTGCAGCTGCATCAGCCGTGTAAAAGCGGTTCGGTAGTAAGGGGTTGAGTGACCGGGTGGCGAGCAAGCCACAGATGTTACGCAGAGCTGGGCGTGTGGCCGGCTGGGGGTAGTACCTTTGCCTCGGCGTGGGAGGGGGGTACCTGGGCTGCGGCGTGGGTGTGGGTCACAGTCACGCCTCACTCCTCACAGTTCTCCACACAGCTCCATAACGGCTTAGCACTGTAATGACTTTGTCTTGCAGAATCCTCATCTGTTGACCACTTAATACTTAATGAGGTTATCGCTGTGAAAGCTAGATCAACAGAATAAATAAATTGTTTTGTTTACAAGAGCTCTTCTTAGTCTAGCTGTATTGTTGTAGTGTTGACAGACTTCCAATTGATAAATTTAATATATCACTAGTATCAACTTTTCTTATTTTAACCGCTGTTCTCTCTCACTGATAAGGCTGGGCCAACACTTCTTTGTGTGTATAACCCTGTGCGCTCTTTAAATTCCTACCCGTCGCCACTGAACCGCCAGATATCCGCTGTTTCCTCGTCCTGACGTGGGCGTTAATTTCCGAATTCTTCCCCGTCATCTACTATTTGTCACTCACTCTCAAGGCAGAATAGACTATTTCATATTTTTGTATATGACTGACTCACATCTATGTAAATATTGTGCTTGGGAAGCGGCGTTTAAGTTACACCTGTCCATCATGCTGGCAGTGATCAGCTGTTTCCCGCGCGCGCCAACACTGAGGAGGTTCATTGGTCAGACACGCTTCTTGTTGCCATGTCGTACATTTTTTTCTCACTAATCTTATCAAGCGATATCCATGCTTAGGTTCGTATGACTTTTAACACTGGTTTTCTGGACCTTTAAATGTTATCATGACTCTTCTTTCAAGGAGATGTCGTTTAATTCGACCACATAATGTGGATGTGAACTTGGCAGCCGAAGTCTTAGCACAATTGTCGGTTGAGATGAAGGGATTCCAATGAAACTCGGTTTCAACGGGCAGTATCACTTTCGTTCATTAATATACATGTGCCGCGTTTTATTATATTGCAATTGAGCTTCATCGTAGAATTGTAGGCGATTTGTACAAGAACTGAACTAAGAGGAATTGTACCCCTGTGACTGGGGTGTTTATGCTGAAGAGTTCTCTCTCTCTCTCTCTCTCTCTCTCTCTCTCTCTCTCTCTCTCTCTCTCTCTCTCTCTCTCTCTCTCTCTCTAATAGCTCGCACTGTATCTTAATCACGTCCATACTTCAAAATCTACGCTAATATACGCACCATGAATGTTCTTACCGACATGGTCACGCAGATTATCAAAGGCAAGTAAGATGCATGGCTTAAAATCTCCCCCTAAAAATGCCGGAGCCCAGGATCTGGCTGAGAGCTTTCAGCGTGGAGGTTGATGAATTGTTGATCACAGGTTGCGAGAAAGTTACCGAGTCCATTAAACTCGACATTATTCTCAAGTTAGGCCGGGATACTGAGGAAACGAGAGTCTATATATCTAAGCAGTATAATCCGCTCTTTCTAAAATGTTCCAATAATTTTCGTGGTTTTGTTATTGACGAAGTTGACGTGTATCACATATTCAACCAATAAGAGTAGTGTAAAGGGCTTAAAGTGGCAACAGCTATTTCTCTTTCTCTGTCTGTCCCTGAGTAATCTCTCTAAACTGGCATGAGAAAATCTATCCGTTGATTATGGAGAGTCAAAGCAAGTTTTACATATCCAGTGGCAAGGGTTTTACTGGAGACGAACACCGTTAACAGCCAATTGATTTTAGCCACCGTAAACAGCTATTGATCGGTGGGTTGGATAACGGAGCTTTAGGCCTATCGACTGCTGGGGTATTTAAGGCCGTCAGCATAAAGTTAAAAAACATCAAAAGCAAAACAAAAAACTTGAACACGTTCCTCGGGTGCTCTCGATAAACTACATACATGGCCCTTGAGAATTGCGAATGTCCGATCCTTTGATTTTCGCTCCGTACAACTAACGTTCAATCCAAAAAGATTCAAGTACGTAAGACCAGTGACTAATCCATATTCACGTACATATTAACGCCGCCTAATTTTTAACAAGTTATGTACATCTAATCATCTATAGCCCTCCCCATCTGTAATAGATATAGTACTCTACCATTTCATGCATTGGTAATTACGTTTAACCACTGTCTAACCAGTAGATACCTACTTACAACCAGAAATGTACCCGTACCTATAATGCCACGTCAGTACAACCAGAAGTGTTTCCGTGTCTATAACAGCACGTCCGTACAACCAGAAGTGTTTCCGTGTCTATAACATCACGTCCGTACAACCAGAAGTGTTTCCGTGTCTATAACATCACGTCAGTACAACCAGAAGTGTTTCCGTGTCTATAACATCACGTCCGTACAACCAGAAGTGTTTCCGTGTCTATAACATCACGTCCGTACAACCAGAAGTGTTTCCGTGTCTATAACATCACGTCAGTACAACCAGAAGTGTTTCCGTGTCTAGAACATCACGTCAGTACAACCAGAAGTGTTTCCGTGTCTATAACATCACGTCCGTACAACCAGAAGTGTTTCCGTGTCTATAACATCACGTCCGTACAACCAGAAGTGTTTCAGTGTCTATAACATCACGTCAGTACAACCAGAAGTGTTTCCGTGTCTATAACATCACGTCAGTACAACCAGAAGTGTTTCCGTACCTAGAACATCACGGCCGTACAACCAGAAGTGTTTCCGTGTCTAGAACATCACGTCAGTACAACCAGACGTGTTTCCGTGCCTATAACATCACGTCAGTACAACCAGAAGTGTTTCCGTGTCTATAACATCACGTCCGTACAACCAGAGGTTTTCGCGCACCTATTGCCACAAGTGTTCACGTAACTATCAACAGTCGAGTTCATTTACCCATAACTAGAAGTGTCCACTTCACCCATAAAGTCGCGCACGTAAAAGCATGTTCCAAAATAAGCACACCTGTTGCACGCCTCGAGGACTCTTGAGTCCCCAAACTCTGATGATGCCTGGCTCGAGGTCTGTCGCCCAAGCACCACACTTTTCCTTTATTTCGTCTACTGTTCTCCTAACTCTATAACTGAGACTTTGGAATCCTTTCACCCGCAAACCGAGATCCTCTTACAAGAGGATTCAGCGCTCACCATAGGGGATGGTTGAATTCCTTCCATCCTGATAGTGGGGGGATTGAAGCCCTCACATTCTCCATTCTCAATAATCTAGAGCAAATTATCTCCCTGGGACCCTACCCTTAACTCCTGACCGCTGTGGCCACTCTCACGGAGCTGTTTTTCACTTCTCTTCTTTTGCTCTGTAACTCTTCCGTCTCGCCCTCAGTTGGTTCATCTAAGCACACCCTCATAATGTATCTACTTTAACGGCACCTGCCCCTCTAGCAGCCCCTTCTAAACTTAAACATTGGCATCTCAACAAAGCTGACTGGAATAGCTTACGAAAATTCTTTTCTTACTTTCCTAATGATGCTTCTGTCTCCGCTGAATGGAAGCACTTATCTTCCTCCAAGTTCAACTGTCCCTTTTCTGATGCCATTCAGGCAAGGGATCAAGAAGATCGAGCTTGGAAAAATTCTCCTCCATCTGACTCCCATTCCGCATATATCACCACCCGTAATCATTGTAATTACATTGTACGTTATCCGTGAGGCAAAACGTTCCTTTATGCAAAGGAAGTGCGATAACCTTTCCTCGTCATCCACTGATAGGTCTTTCTGGTCTTTAGTAAAGGGCATAGCTAACAACGTTTGTCGCTATACCTTTCCTTCACTTTTCCTTTCTGTCTCTTCCGTAGACAAAGCAACTCTCATTGGTTTCCATTTCTCTCTAACTTTACCTTGGATAACTCTAACATTCCTTCATCCCTTGATGCTCCTCTTCCTAATCCTATGCCCCTCCCCGTAATCTCTTTTTGAGCTGTCCAAAAAGAGCTTCACACAAGCAGAAGTTTTGGTCCTGATGGTATCAGTCCCCGTGTGGTAAAAGTCTGCTTTTGAACTGGCACCTGTGCTTGCTCGTCTTTTCCGTTTCTATTTGAGCACCAACACTTTTCCTTCTCCTTGGAAGTATGTGTTGGTATAGCCCATCTCTTAGAAGGATGACCGTTCTAACCCCTCTAACTGTCGTTTTGGCGACGGCTTAGGTACAGTGTGTACTACTGAGACTCTCGTCCTTAGACTCATGCAAGTTATCCCTGCTGATCATATTCCCTTTAAAGCCTTCTTTTACTGTCTTCGATCTTCATTATTTTGTATTTGATTCGGTTGAATGTCATCAACATTGTATCAAACCAACTTTGGAGTTTGTAGAGTTGTTTCCCCTGTAGTTTGATGCCATCTTCGTCAGTCTGCGTCCCTTATGCCATCAGCATCACCCGCAAACATATTCTGGCAGATCATTTATGTAACTCGAGGGGGAGTACTGGTCCCTGACTGATCCCTGCTGTGTGCTAATGGGGATCGGTGTAGTGAATTATTTGTTACCTGTTCGTGCATTACGGGTAGACAAACTCTGTATGTGTTACTCTGCTTCATCTTACTGTACCAAAGCCATTGATACCATTAATCCCTTTCTGACGAGACAAGCTCTCGCCACATTCCAAGGCGGCCCACTCTGGCTCATGTGTCACCCTGCTCTGTCGATGTATTGTGCCTACCTACCCCTGACCCCGCATTTTTCATCTATGTTATCATTGAAATGCATTGCCAGTGTTCTCGTCTGCTTAGAAACAAATAGATCTTTTAAATCTGATTCAACATGAATGTGATGAAGGAGCTCCACACTTTGCGGAACTCCATCTCTCGAACTTTCCACACCACAAAGTAGACTTTTCAACCTTTGTAAAACTGCTGGCAATCACAGATTCATTGTCTAATATATGTCACCCACCCACCATCCCTATACAAAACCAATACTTCTAACAAGCTTCTCGCTTGGAGTCTTGTCTTGGCCTCTGGATACTCTGGTGCTGCTTCTCACGAAGAACCTTTCACTGTCAACGTCGTTCAGGTGATTTAGAAACTTGGAGGTTGTAATCAGGTCACTCCTTTCTCTTCTCTCCTCTGTGATGTCTCACTGTAACTTAGCTCTCTTTAATTCAGGTACCACCCCTGTTGCTCTTCTCTAGACCCGTCACAGTCAGATCCTGGTACTTCTTTAAGTACGGTGGGCAAACATGAGAGGCATAACCCGGTTTTTGTCTTACGCATTTCGTGAATAGCTGACCAAACATTTTGTGATTCTAATATCAGTCAGCAGACAGTTTCCGTTTTCCATTTCACCTGATGGGGATTTCTGGCGACAGTAAGGTACAGTGTCGCCCCATAGGTCTTTTTCACACATAAATTCCTGTAGTTTATTTCCCACTAGTTGATAATCCCGTCCTCATTGCCTTGTACTTGTTCGAATTGAATTCCATGAATCATTTACCAGACCAGCTGTAGAGTTTGTCCAACGTCCCCATATCATTTGAAGCAATCGTCGTGATGACCTTGGCATCATCTGCTTCGTCAGGAGAGCAGTGGTCCAAGACCGGACCCTGTGGGATATCACTGGTAACCCCCAACCCATTTCGAGAGTGCTCCTCGTGTCGGCGTGCCTGATGCTTTCCACTAAATCGATCTCCTGTCTACTGAAGGGGTCTGTCCCTTATTCCTGTGTGTAACTCTAGCTTCTTTGATGGGGTAAAGTGTTACGTTTTCATGCGGTCTAGGAATACATAGTCTAGCCAGCCAGCCATCTCTTTAATGAAAGATGGACCTCGTCCTGTCGTGGTGGTTGAGGAGGTTCGTTATGCATGACATCCTTCTCTTGACTCTGTGTTGTACCATAGAAATGTAGTTGTTCCTTTGCAAGATGCCATCCATTTGCTTCCTGATTATCTTTTCCAACAACATTTGAAGCGAGATTGTCCTGTGGTTCAGTGACATATCCTCGTCTACCTTCGTTAAATATTGGCACAATAATTGTCCTCATCCTCATTTTCCAAACTACACTGACCTCTAATGACCCACCGGACAATATTGTGTGAATGTGTGTGTCAAACTTCTTTTCATTCCGTAATTCATATATTTGTTAAGTACGTCTTCTGGTCCAGCTCCTAGCTTTTCTTCCTCATCTGTGTCTCTTACTCCCTCCTACTTACCTTTCCTATTCGTCCTATTTCTTCTTTCTCCTCCTCCTCCTCCTCCTCTTCTTCTTCTTCTTCTTCTGTTATTCTTCCCGCCACCCCTTATGCTCAACCTTCACTTCCACCCCATACCTCACCTCCCCACTCATCACTCCAACACCGATCACCCCTCACCCTCACCCCCAACCCCTCACCTCCACACCCCTTCACCCTCACCAACGACCCTCACCTCTACACCCCCACTCGTCACTGCCCACACCTCACCTCCACAGCCTTCATCCCCACACCGATCACCCCCTCACCACTCACTTCTATGCTTCTCACCCCCACCACTACACCCCCACGCGTCACTCTCCACACCCCTCACCCCCCACACCATTCACCTCCACACCCCTTACCTCCCCCCACCCTTCATCTTTACACCCCTCACCCCACCACTCACTCCCACCCCTCACACACCCCCCCACCTCCAGCACAGCGTCCCAGCAACAAAGCGGCGCCGTCGGTCCGGGACGGCAGACTGGCTGGCGACGCCGGCCGTCCCAGCTGAAGCTTTTTCTCAAATTACATGAGGGTGGGGGGGTGGGGGGGGACCCCCTGCCCGTTGTTAGTATACGGCGGGACACTCCCAGCCCACTCGCTCTTACCCCACCCACCCACCCCCACCCCCTTAAATGCAACTCTACTGGGGGGGGGGGGGGTTACTGGGTGGGGAAAGGCGAGTGTCGTGGGGGGGGGGGATGTTAACTGAGAGATGGGGAAAAGAGTTTTCCACAGTAACAGTCTCTCTCTCTCTCTCTCTCTCTCTCTCTCTCTCTCTCTCTCTCTCTCTCTCTCGGACCATGGAGTCTGTGTAAACTCTATGTAACCTTCTCAGCCACAGAATTTAACCGGAATGAGTAGCTAAACAAAACCATTGAGGGTAAGACAGGAAGATGGATTAAAAAGAGTTTTTGAGCAGCAGAGAGTTCAGAGTAGGAGCGAACATGAAGATGTTTCATCTGGGATGCTACAAACAACGGTGTTAACATCTCTCTTCATGAGAACATCGACTGCGGACTGTGTTCATGACTGGAGTAAGCAAAGTGACTGGATCAAAGGCTGAGCAAAAAGGAGATGGGGGTAAGCCAAGTGATGACTGGTATGATAATGAAAACTTGCACAACAAGAGAGACAAATGTTAATGAAAGAGTTTAATGAATACATGAGAATCAAAAATGAATACCACTGTGTTGCTAGGTCACCAAAGAGAGAGAAAAAGAATCGGAAATTAACAAATTAGAGAGGATTCAGAAGTGCTTCATGAGCAGAATCGAGGAGATGGAATATACAAACAAACATGAAAAGCTAAATGAACTGGAACTCCGCAGCCTAATACAAAACAACGAGGAAGATGTATGATGGTCTTTCCATACCAACAGATGAACGGGTAAAGGAAATCGTAATGAATTATAAGAGCATATCAACAAGGAAGAAACATGAATATTAAGCCTGCAAGAATACCATGAAATGAAAAAAAAAAAGAAAGAAATCAGACAAAATTATACAAGAGCCCAGCAAGAAAGCTAGAGCGGCTCCTCGTAATACAACCCGAGAATAAGTGTAGATATATGAAAGATATCTTGAAATACGGTTGCTATCAGTCCCAGGTGAACCCAGAATTGAAGATGGTTTAATGAATGCGGCGGCAAAGAGGAATAGTACTGCTCATCAAGTAAGGCGTCGTGTGTTGAGTCGTACGCGCTAACTTGAGTCACGTGGTAGGCATTCGCAAATGGGGAGGTAATCCCTTCTGGACTCCCACCTTTCTCTTTAGTTTTCTGTCAAGAAATAATGTTTATTTCTTTTCTTTTTGTCAAGCGTTACATCTGTTTGTTTCATATGGTGTTTCTTTTAGTCCTTCCTCCCATACACCCTTTGGATACTTTTATGAAACTGAGTCTGCTGGTTGTGTAGAATACACCTGCAAGCACAGAGCTATGTGGGAAAAAAATATTTGTTGCTGGTTAATGTACGACGTGGATATTTGTTGTGCTGGGAACTGACGATAAACTCTGTGTCGTGATTGGTTGATGACGTAAGTTTTCCTCTACCACAGACAGCTTGGAAAGAACACAATTGAATTCCTTTGTATTCCTTTGTAATCTTGATGATATCAGGTGACAAGGACCGTCCCTGTACTACCCCAGTGCTGTGCGAGCGGTTCCAATACCTTGTGTGTGGCCAGCGCCACGTCAACTGGCCTCTGACCCTGTGGTTCCCAGTACCGGTCCACATCCACAGTCTGCTAAGGGTCCAAGAACTGACCCAAACTCACTCTGGGTCTGGGAGGTAGATCATGGCCTCAATCTGAAGTCTGCCGACTGAACTCAAATATTTGGTCCTCGAATTGAGTTCCACCTTCGCCTATTGTGACCGGAGTGACTCTTTGATTGTTGGAGGTTCACCGACTGCTTGAAGCCCCTCACCAGCGGCGGTCGGTGAACTCAGTTTCGGCTCTGTCGGGAGCTTGGTGACTAAACCCACGGATTAAGTCCAGGTTTTACCCACACCGCACTGACACACCCGTGACGTGTCTGTAGATTCAATCCCTGGGGTTGTCATGGTGCCACGAACTGAACCTACAGACTATCATCCCTCCATGAGACTCGGATCACCCACTGACTGATTGAACCTTCGAACCTCTCAGGTCCAGAGACTGGAACTGGTCAGTCAGATGCCCACAGACGAGACTCCTCTGGTCACTCTAGTGTTTAAGGTTACTCGAGTCAGTGTATGAGGAACAAGCAATGGGAGATATCATTCAGAAGGTGACCTAGGTGTCCGCAGGTTGGAGAAACCTGTGAGAGAGAGAGAGAGAGAGAGAGAGAGAGAGAGAGAGAGAGAGAGAGAGAGAGAGAGAGAAGCCATGTTCTCTCCAGTGTACATCCTGATGTGTGCATCACTAGTACATTCGTGATGAGGTATAAGGTGAAAATAGAAGTTTGCAGTTAATAAATTCAACGATGTAAATGAGTAAAAGTCCCGCATTGTTGTATAGAAAAGAGAAAACATCATTTCCTGTCTCTAGAGCAGACGAGGCTTCATGGAGTGCTGTACTCCCTCCCAGTACACCGAGGATCGCCACACCTGATACGGACAGTGACCGGGTGAAGACTAAGGTATGTCCCTACGCGAAGTTTAGCGCACGTTCGGCGTTGTGTGTCGGCCTGATGCTGGTCGAACGAACATCAGGCTCATCAGTTACGACAACAGTGGTCGTCTGTTCATCTTGCTAAGTCGAATAGATTTATCGTTCGATGTGCATCACAAACTGGTGGTGCCTCGAACTAGTGCGCTGACCACCAAGAGCCAGCCAGTCCTCTAGCGCCTGTAGATGGATCCAACAAGAGACTTATTTACTTGTGAGAACTCGGAACGAAGTCACGCTCTATGATAAAGACGATTTACATCATAGTGACGGCAGTTCATTGAGTCAGGATTTGATCCTCACACAACACTCCAGTTATCAGTAGAGAT
Organism: Panulirus ornatus; assembly: GCF_036320965.1. Lineage (NCBI taxonomy): Eukaryota > Metazoa > Arthropoda > Malacostraca > Decapoda > Palinuridae > Panulirus > Panulirus ornatus. The sequence continues at coordinate 47,747,631 of NC_092235.1, read as the reverse complement.
ATTAGAGTTATTAACATAACTGAAGGAAGTCGTACGCAATAAAAGTGAAGAAAGAAATTTGTCTTTCACAGCAAAATTGATAAGAGAGATTGACCTTCTAAAGTCTGTGAGTTACCTTCAAAAGCGACGGGTAGTAATGCAGGAGTTTGGAAAGTATTTTGTCCACACAAGCAATGGCGCGCCGCCTGCGGTATAGTCAAGGCCAGTAGCCAGTGTGGGTGGGTGGGTGGCCGTGGCCAGGGTGTGCTCCCCGAGGGTGGGGTTCCCTTCCTCCCGCGTTCTCGGTTGGAACTTTCCACCATGTTGATGATATGGAATCGAGAGACTGGAATTTATTTTCCGTTTACTCTTCCCTTTAAGATTTCCATGTTAGTGTATCTATCTTCATTACACAGTGTTTCATAACTATATTCCCTCCAGCTAAAGTGGAGAGTGCAGAGAAACCCTTTGCTTTACTTTCCTATTTCCATATACTGAGGTGATACGGTAGAAGCCTGCTGCTTTACTATCCTGTCTGTGTTTGTAGTGGTGGGTGGGATGGAACCTTCTACTTTACCATCCTTCTTTCCACTCCTCTCACCACTGCTGACACATATATCATCTCAGTCTTTCTACGCTCATCCTTTCCGTATGCCTAACCCATTCTGCACACCCTGATCAGCCGTAATTATCAGACTCTGTTCACCACCACACGTCTCTCATACACTGTCATTACTCACATGGTCGATCTGTTCCTCGCCATATTTCATCATTCATTCCATTTCCAACTCATCCACCCTCTTCCTTTCTTTCATATTCAAACCCGAGACCAACATTCAAGCCACGCTGTCGGAACTTCTGTACCTACAGCCATTACCTATCGTTGTCCTTCGATACCCTCACCTCCCCCACGTGTTCCTAAATGTACTCAGGACCTTCGCCCCTTCTCCCACCCCATGACTCATTCCAACCCTCGTGATTCTATCGGCTGCTACGTCTACTCCCAGATGCCTGAACACTCCCACTTCCTCCAGGTCTTCTTCCATTTGAACTTACAGTCCAACTATCCTTCCCATCCCCACTCCCGTCATTCGTTATCTCACATGAACTCTCGATTTTCTCCTTTCACGCGTTCCCATAATCTGACACCAGCTTCTGGAATTTCTCTTTGGAATGTGCCACCAAAGCCGTGTCATTTGCAGATTGATTCACCTCCCAAGCCACCCCCACCTCGCTAATATATTCTAGATCCATTGCATTTACCTCTCTCACCGCCCTGTTCAGGAACAGGTTAAGCAACCACGGTGACATCACACATCCTTGACACAGTCCTACACTCTCAAGGTATCGCTCACTTTTTTCCCCTTCCATCTCAAACACGCCTTAGTTTCCCAGCATAAGCCTCACTGCAATTGGTAGTTTACCTTCCATACTACGTATATATCTGTAGCACTTTCCACAGGGCATCGCTGTCAACCCTGCCACATACAAATCACTTTCCAAGTATTTCTCACACAAATTCTTGTAAGCAGACACCATTTACCTCTCTTGAAGCTTCGTTGTTCCACCTCAGTCAGATTGTCTGTACATGCCACCACCTTCTCAATCACTCTATCATACACCGCACCAGTAAGTCCACAGACGCACACCTCTGTAGTCTGAACATTCCTTTTCGTCTCCACCTTATACACAGACGTTATAGAAGCATTCTGCCAGTCCTCTGGCATCTCGCCTCAGGTGGCACAAACATCGAACATCTTGAATAACCAATCAACAACACTGTCGACCTCTTTCGTGAGAACCCCAGCTGCAATCCCACCCACTCCCGTCGCTCTGCCACGCTTCATCTTATTGCGAGGCTTTCAGGTCCTCCTGTCGTTTTTACCTTACCAATCGACATGACTCTTACATTCCACCTTGTCCCAAACACACCACGTCCGCTTCATCCCTGTCATTCAACACATTCAGCAATCCTTGAAAATCCTCACTTTGTCTCTTTTATCACATCGTCTTTGCTTGTTACCACATCCCCGTGCACTCACCTCGCTATCGCTCCCCTTTGTCTTCTCGTTCTCCACACACTATCAACCTCCTTCTTAAACACAGTCTTTATTCTCTGTGACGTTCCTCGATACTTTTTCACCTTATCTCTCGTTTTCTTGCTTTTTATCTTTCGTCTGTCTTTTCACCCTTCACTACCCGTTCTCATACTTCCACATCCCGCTTTCTACATACCACACACTTCACCTGCGCATTTAAGCACCACTCCTCTTAATGCCTTCCAGTCCTCCTCCACTCCTTTGGTTTCATTTACTCATCGTATGCCAGCCATTCTTCGCTCAGTTTCTCATGGTATCTCTGCTCACAGGCCTCTTCTCCAAACTCACTCACTTTCACCACTTCCTTCACAGGCGTCAATTCTTTTTCCAAACCCACTACAAACTTTCACACTCGCCTTCACCAAGAAATGATCAGACATTCCACCTGCTGCCGCTCTCGGCGTGTTTACATCCACCAACCTTTCCTTTCCATCAGCACAAAACCAGTAATGCCCGTTCAGCCGTGTAGATTTTTTTTTTTTCGTATCTACGTATCTTCTTGATCACCAGTCGATCACACAACTCGACGAGCTTTCCGCATTTCCATTTACAAGATGGCTTTATATTCTCCATTCCAAAAAAAAAAAAAAAAAAAACCCTCTCGGTAGCGACATCACCTACGCTTATACCGTACGTGTAAAACCAGGACTCGGTACCTTGCACCCAAACAACCCAAGACCCATTCAGCTCCTCCCACAGTGCGCTTTCATCTATAACGCCCTCACTACCAGATGCATAGCCAACAACGATTACCAAACTCTCGTAACCTAATTTCATTCTGACCCACATCACTGCCTCATGCTCTTTAACACAATGCCATTCCTCACCCGCCTCCTCCATCATCTGCCGTACAACTACATCAGAAAAACATTTAGTATGAGTTCGTTCGGTTTGGGTTTTCAGTTGCCTATATTCGTATTTCTATGCAATCGTAATAACTTTTTCAGTGCTCTTGAATTTTTTTCAACTTTTTTTCAGAAGAAATATTAATGTAATTCATAATACAGCAAAGTAACAAAGTTGTCACTGGAGATATAATTATATATTATGAAAATTGTTGGACCCCCTTGTGGTTGTCTTTGACCACGGCTTATGTTTAAAATAAGTTGATACTGATTAGAATTAAGACTTGAAGTTACTGAAATCATTCACATTAACGATTTAATCACATATAATGTTCCTCTGGTCATGCATAGACTTTATAGATACGTCAGACGTACTGTCAAAAGCGAACGAGTCCTGTAGATGACAGCTTCGGACATGCAAGACACCATAGCTTCGAGCAGGCTTCCAAGAGCAGGTTGGTGCGCGTGCTAAACGGTGTCCCTCGCGAAATCTTTGTAAAAAGTGGGAAAAACAACAAGGTCGTGAACATATAGTGTTGCTAGTATGAGAGTGACTTCGGTGGATGGAATATTATTAGGTTTGTAATGAGACAAATGCTAACTGAGAGAACAAGCAGGAACGCTAATTTGGTCAATGTTGACATCCTGAATTTTCACATTCCGCCATCTTTTTTCTTTTTTCCCTTCTGCCGTCTTGACAAGTCACTATGTCATTTTTGTAAAACGTGAACCGTCAGCTTTTGAACACACAAACAACATTCGTATTAGTTTAGTCTGATGTAAAGGATAAGACTTGGATTTTTCCGTGTTGTATGTATTAAAAAGAAATTACGAGAAGTCACGTGGCCAGATCTTATTGTGTTGTCACTCCGTCGTTGAAAAATCGTTGAAAAGTGTTATCAAGGTTGAGGCGTAGCCAGAACCACGGTGTTATCAGGACCCCCCAAGTGTTACCAGAACTCAAAGGTTACTGAAAACTTAGCGTTACCAGAAATGTCTTACCATCAGAAATGCAGTGGAACCAGAACTCTAGAGTGTTGCTAGAACTACAAGTGTTATCGGAATTCGTGTTACCTGAACTACAGTGTGATCAGAACTACAATGTTACCAGAACTCATTACTACGGCCCTAGTGTTGCCACATCCCAAGCGTAATCAGAACTCCAGTGTTACCAGAACCCAAGTTTTGACATACCCACAACATTACCATGTCCTCAGCGAGGTGAGTGTACATATTCATCTGTTTATATATATATATATATATATATATATATATATATATATATGACTTTGTCTTGGTATTTCAAGTACACTTGAGAATTTAGGGATAATCTCCCTGTACTAGTTCGAGATGTCCGCCACATTTTTAAAGGTTGGGTTAGCTTAGGGTGAGATCTGTGCACATCATCGTAAGGTAAAATAATGATTTGAAAATATGCATATTAGATACATGATGGAAAACAGTTTCGAGAGTTTTTCCTCTGGCGATGTTGCAGTACTAAGTTAGCAGGAATGGTAGCTATTATCTGTATCAATATAGATAACTGTCTCGTGTATTCTGGTATATATTTTCTTGTCGTAATTTAGGTGTGGGTGTTAATTCGTAGGTTGTTAAAAAAAATCAAGATTTTTTTCTCTTATTCTAACTTAAATTTGAGTATTCTATATGTCAAGGTTGTGTTGGAAATAATTTCAATGTTCGCATGATAACTAGTTTAATTACTTTGAAGAAAATCATATAGATTAGTTATCGGATGTTTGCGGACAATTAGAAATGCTTTGACAGTGTCATCGATAAAGAACGAATGTTACCATGTGTTCAGTCACTGCGTGATCTACAACTGTATGTTCTGCCACCGTGTATTCCGTGATCTTAGAGCACAACAAAGTTTTCGCAAGTCGTCATACATCTTTTCCACATGTGTGAACTAAGGACACAACCAATTGTTCCTTTGGTGCGAACTTTCAGTAGGGTACATGGATGTGAACCATTAACACGAGGTGATTGGTATAGGTAGTGGAAAGGTGTCCTTCCGCAGGTCACTCTTGGTAGGTTGAAGGTACCAGTATTATGGTACTAGAGTCGTGTTGTCCCTCACTAGTGCGAGTGGGATAATATGGTCGTCTGCGTGCTGGTCCAGTGAGTAGCAAGACCCGTTAGAGTAGCGTAACGCTTGTGTTGGTACCACCAGCACATTTAGGTGCTAGTGTTTAGTTATGGAAGTGGTGGCAGTTTGTGAGGCATTGTCGTGCTCGACGGGTTTTATGAGAGGAATATATTGCTCACTTCCTGCTGCACAGGGTCGTACTGTTAGTGGAATAAATGACTTTTTTTTTTCCTCTAATGTTGTTGTTGCTCCCCATGGCTGTGTTCTTGCATTTGGTTTCGATCTGTGACACATCACTTATCTTCAGTAATCACTAATCATACTGTCATTACCCAGGTCCTTATCTTCCTGCTCGTCAGAACTTCTGCCTAGATCTCTGTGGTTCACCTACATTCCGTGCCACTTCTGCTTCGACCAGGGTTCTGTTACTGCCCACTTGTACCAACCTCATAAAAGTTAATCCTTCAAGAAATCAAAATTCAGCAACTGTTGCTCTTAAACAGCACGATTATCACGTCCTCCATATCATCAGAACGACTGCTAATGAATCTCTTCGCAAATTGGTGAAGTCGAAGTATCTGTGCGACAATTTCCTCTGGAATCAGCCCATTTCTGAACTTTATTGATATTCTTTTGAAAACTTTGGGTTCTCCTTCCACTCGCCCCCCACATTTTTCGTCCTCACATTTGCTTACAAAAGCGTAGTCCGAACTTCCTCGTGTAGGAGGGTACGAATTGGCCATCTTTAGTTCTCCATGACAGGATCTTACCAGTGACCTAGTTTGCAGGTACCAACCCTTTCTCATCGTTCCGTATACCATCTCTGCCCCCCTATCCCTTGCCCTCTCACGCGCACACCTTCCTTTACATAGAAGGACGTTCATCCTATCGTCCTAACGCTAACTATACCGAGACGTTCCATCTACCTTCGCGCTGTTCTCGCGTCACGCACGCCACCATCGGGTCCCTACCCTCTTGCTCAGAAGCTTTTGAATTCTCTCGCATCATGGTTTTCGCTCCCAATGTTGTAACCAGAAGCTGTTAGAACGGGTTACGTTATGAATTACATTCTTGACCTTTCTCGGTCATGGAGGAAAACCGATCAAGCTTCACTCCGGATTATCTGTAAGTCTGCTGATGGTCTCATCTCCCACCTCACTGTATCTGATGGGATGATCACTTAGTAACGAACTACCGGCAAAAATATGAGCGATCATAGAATACCTAGATCCCTCCGCCAATATAGAAGTAATGGTATTTTGATAGTTATCACTAACTACGCGTGAACAGTGAACTATCCTTTCCCTTTCCACATAAATTCTGAAAGCCCATCCAACTCGAAGTATCAAAGATTACATTACACTTCAGCAACCTATATTTACAGATCCCTCCTCCCCCAACAATCATAACAGTGACTATAGATATACACACCGTAATGACTCGACAAGCACCTGACATCCTCCCTGCCGACCTAGTCTCAGATACCACTTCACCACACCCACCTCAGACAACACTCTCCGAGTATGTACGGGGAGTTACGCTCTCGTCTGTGCTCTGAACACCGTCCGCCTCTTCCAACATTACGAACACCTGCTCTGCAGATCACAAGACTGTTAACACATGGCCCTCAACTCTCATGCTTCTCTCTCTCTCTCTCTCTCTCTCTCTCTCTCTCTCTCTCTCTCTCTCTCTCTCTCTCTCTCTCTCTCTCTATCTATCTATCTATCTATCTATCTCTCCATTGTCACCTTTATAACTCCTGTTGACATGAATCCACCCTGCTGCACCCTCCCTTAATCCTGGATGACGAACCATCACCACTCAACCAAACCAGCCACACAGTATTGCACACGACACACACGAAACATGTACTTCCTAAGCCACATGTATAAACAAACTAGATGCCCACACAACACTTTGCTGACACCAACTTTGAACAAGAAAAGGAATCCCTCGCAATCCTTTACTTATCCACTCCACCCATAACTACGTCCCACCCGCCTGGTCACCCACCCTTTCAAAAAAGCAAATGTAACGAAACTATAGATCACACAGAAAGGCGCAGAACCATCAGTGGTCGCCTACCAACGGTAAATGTCCAACGCCTACACAGCGAAACAAACACACGTCCAGTACAGTCCACCCCAACATGCTAAACACTTGATTCGTTGCAGCAACATATGGATCCTGCCACCTGGACCACTTCATAACCAACCACCAACCCCCCCCCCCCCCCCAGGCACAAATAAAACGCTCATCCCTTCCTCACACTACAGTAGCCTAGCCCTCATCACCAGAGAAACGCAACATTGACAAAACATATTCACACTCTAATGACTCAACAGACCACTAAACCGCTCCACCCTCCATTCAGTCTCTCCACCAGACATACACTAATCTAACACAACGCTTCCCACACATTTACGAGTTATACTTTCTCGTCCATGTTGTCGACAACATCCATTTCAACATTACAAACATAGATTCGGTATATCGTAAGACTCCATGTCTAAGATGCAACATCCACACACTGAAGATACTGGACACTTACACCTCACTGGGCCTCTCCGCTCGCCCCATTAAGACAAAGACAACGTCACAGCACCATCTGACCTGCAGCCCCGCCTGAGCGCTGCGGGAGCCCCACACAAAAGAGGCATTAGGGCTTGAAGGTAAGGTATGGTATATACACTTCTTTCCTTTATTGATGAGCACACAGCCTTGCCAAAGGTGGATTCTCGACGGCGTTGTAACTACTTACAGGCAGAGCACACACACACACACACAAACCTGTTCTTCTTTTCCCGCTTTAGCGCCAGGAACAGACGAAGGAATGGCCTCATTCGCTCCCATCCTCTCTTTAGCTGTCTTACGTGTTCGCCATTTCTCGCGGTAGCAAGGTAGCATCGGAAACAGATGACTGGGCCTTTCGAGGAAATATCCTCATTAGGGTCCTTCACCTGCACCATTCTTGGAAAGTAGTAATATATGAAGGGAGGATTTCTAGTCTTCTGCTGATGGGGGGGGGGGGGGGGGCGGTCATAGTCCCTTTTTATGAGATTCAGGTGATACGTGGGTCGTACTGTTCCTCCCTTTTTCAGAGGAGCCCTTCCTGACCCTGCTACTGAGTGTAACGCATCCCTGGAGCTGCTTGAGCTCCTGGAAAAGGATGGTCGATGGTGATAATGTAGGTGTCGCAACACATTAAGGAGGCGTCCACGTGTGCCATTCCTTTCTGGCGAATTTTCCAGAGGGATGGGAAGGGAAGGAAATGGACGGGTGTTCCCTGAGCTCTCAGTCTCACGCATCATGAGTGTGCACAGCTCCAAGACTCATGCAAGATGTGTTAACGGTACAATGAGGTAGTTGTTAGGTACTCCTGCCCTCACTTGCAAGAGTGCGGGTGAACAGATGCGATGGCATAATAGCTGAGCATAGACTATATTAACCGAATCTATGCAGACGTCACAAAGATTCAGTCCCATATTTTTTTTTTTTTAGCAAGATGACAGTATAATCGTTTTTACGTAATTCATTGCGACGGAGCATCCTTATGTTACAGCTCAGCGACTGGTGTAGACTTTAGTCCAATCAGTTTAAAGTTGTTTTCGGTCTCTACCAATCAGCTGAGAGAGAGAAGGTCTGGAGGTAGTTTGCGCGTCCTCTCTATTACGCCGGCACCAAGTGAGTGGAATACCTCTTTATTGGATCCTGTTATACAGTGTTCTTTAATTAGTTGAGAGCTATAGATCATATTTACTGTGGGGCATAACGGCTCTGTGATGTCTCCCCACTGATTGTGTTGCGTGTTATCTGCTACGTTTATGTGAAGTGTTATCTGTCAACGCTGTGTTGTCCGTTATCTGTCAACACCGTGTTGTCCGTTATATGTCAACACTGTGTTGTCCGTTACCAGCTTGTGTGGCTCAAGTCGGTTAGTTCCCTAATATTACAGATATTTCTATTAGAACGTCAACAGAGCTGCTTGATTATATATAAAGAGCCACTGGATAATGAAATACGTAAGACAACTTATTTGATATTGAACAAGAATGCAAAGAACGTCTCCTTGAAGCTGGAAAGAAATATAAGAGTTAGAATGAGATTTCCTCTTGTTACAACAATTTTGGGCTCATACATTATTAATGACCTCTCGTTTAACTCGTCCGTAATCACCAGAACACCGAGACGAGGTTGTTCCTTGTGTGAGAACGTCTTCATGGAGCTGATTAAGATCAGAATAATAACGTTTAAAACCATATTTGCCACTCTGTCGTCTGAGTCAGACTACGAAGTTATTTAAAAGTGAAGGACCTGAAACTTCAGCAACACTTCAGGCCTGAACCAGCCAGTTGACTTAACATCGCCTTACTTTCAAATGATGAATGTTGTAGACATTGATAATAACAGGAACACAATCTTCACATACAGAATCCTAATCAGTAACCTATTAGACCTACCTCAATGTACCATATAATAAATGGCTCGGAGTAACATGTGACTGTAGGGGCAGGGGTGGATGCGAGAAGGTGGATACTTCTACCATGTAAAACAGTTCTTATTTTTCATTAGATTAATTCTCTCTCTCTCTCTCTCTCTCTCTCTCTCTCTCTCTCTCTCTCTCTCTCTCTCACACACACACACATGGGTACCCGTTTTATCGACCTACCCCTAGGGGTGGATAAATAGCTGGGTTGACTGTGGACCGACTGCCGCAACCAGAAATCGAACATATGCACTCGACCCTGGGCGGCCCGTGAATGCGTTACGGTTAAGCACGCACACCGCTTTACCACGGAGGTCCATATAAAGAGAAGTATCCACTAAACATAAGATTTAACCCTGTGATTGCTCTTGAAAACTACAACGAAGATTAGGTACAAACACCACCAATTCTTATCTTATTTCTTTTGCAAGTCTAAAAGTTTTTCTTTTTTTTTCATTATTTTTCCCTGAATCCGTTGTTATATCTCGCTTAGGTAGTTCCTCCTTTACAAATTGGCATTCATTTGTTTTCTGTTTATGTTTTTTGGTGGTTTCCTGACCATGATCATCAGAGAAATTCGTATGTAGCTGAGCGCACCTCTCCGGTCTCCTTTCTTAAAAGGGAAGAAGGACATTTGCGCTTTTCCGCTACCTTGCAACTTTCTCCTCCTCCTCCTCCTCCGGCAAACTGGTCATTTCAAGCTGGTAAGCAGTCTTATGCATCACCACGCGTCATCACATATGGAGAAACTTTATCAGGACTGTGATACTTATATGGGTTAAAGCCCTCTATCAGCCTGGAGATGTCTTTTCTAAGATCGCACTTCCTCCCGGGGTCTCCTGTCCATCTCGCTGGTGTCTGAGCGTATGTCTGTAGGTCCGACATGAGCAAGGATGGTATAATTCGCTGTGACTAAATCTGCTACACCAGCTGGGATGGTGCTGTGAGGTTTAAGTGTAGGTTTCTCTTATAGACTTATGATCCAGTTGCAGTGGTCATCAAGGTGTAAAGGTCTGTGGCTGTCCCTTATCTCTATGTCTGTCTTGTGAGTTATTTTCAGATATGTTCCCGAGTTTGTGTGTATTGGTAGGGGTTGTGGCAGGCAGCCTATGTGACGAAAGCTGTCCAGGACTGGTGATTCTATCCCTTCAGCACGACGGTACGACTTTTGAGCACGACGGTACGACGTAATTATTACGTGCCTTTTGACTTGACTCGTAAGAATTAATTCAAAGGACATGCTATCATACCCAGTCATACCGTCGTGCTGAAGGGTCGTACATGTTGTACCTAAGGATCGTACCTTCATCGTACGTACTGTTGCGATCAAGAATCGTACCGTCATACTCAGAGATCGTACCCTCATGCCTCAGGAGTTTAGTGATATCAGACAAGTGAGTTGCAGAGGTTAACCGTTTTATCATAATAATCAGAACTCCCGGACGAACCACAGATTTAAACTGTAGCTTGCGAGTGGAGGTGAGGGCTTGGTGCCCTGACGGCTTTGCTTATGTAACAGAGGAAACACTCGCTTATACTTCGCGCCGGAGAGTGATGTCAACAACTTGCATGTAAGGCTTGTAATTATGAAAATAAGAATTGAATGTTGTAAGTAGGTGTAACGGATGGGTCGTGGAGGGTTGCCAGTTGGGCACTTTTCTTCAAAAAATTGTTACTGTCCTTGTGGTATTAACGTCTGATTGTTCTCTCTTCGTAGTCTGCGTTTGCTTGTTTCATTGTCCATTTGTTACCCCGGTGACTGTGTTCACTATTTCCTCTTGTCTAAGTGTTCAGATCTTCCTCTTGTCCTGTTCTTCATGTATTCCTCTCGTCCCCGTTTACCACTTCCTCTGGTCTGATGGTTCAACCCATCCATATGTTCCCCTTACTGAACTGGTCATCCCATTCCATGTCCGAGAAGCTCTCTCTCTCTCTCTCTCAGTTTATTTTTGCCTTATGTTGTCGTGAAAATAAAGCATTTAATATTGTCCTCATTTATCACGTCGGTCCGGTCAGGAAATGAGTGGATAATCACCCGAGAGGCGTTGGTTAATTACACTTTTATTTTTTTTCATTCTTTACAAGAGTCGACAGCTGATTGAGTTCTAAGTACCTGCCACTCATACCCCCCTCCAGTCGACGACAGCTGTGCACTTCAGCCGGAATTAGCATTTCAGCTCATACGTAAATCAGGGATGATGATGACCAGCATGAAAACAGTCACCGTTGTAATGATAATGACGGCAACACTGGTAATGATGCATGATAATGATAAGGATAATCATGAAGAGGGTAGTAATAATAATGATCGGAAGTGCAATTTATCAATTATCATTATTATTATTTTTTCATTATTATTATTATTATTATTATTATTATTATTATTATTATTAAGCAATTTATTATTATCATCATCATTACTTTTCCCACCACCGCTGTTATCACCTGTTATCATCAGTAATCTTTACAGTAGTACAAACTAGACGTGTGGAGAGAGATCCCCAGCCGTGGTCACTGAGCATTGAAGATATGATGGTGTTATCACAAGAGCCTCCAACGTTAACAGATACTTGGAGAGGAACTTGGTATTTCGAGCACCTCCCTTGAGCACGACGACATGCGACATGAGAACAACGGGACGACTGTTGAGCACAACGGTACGACCGTTGTGCTGTGATGTCATGGTCTCTGACCTGACACGTTGAGGGGAAGGTCAAAAGCCCTTTCGTCATACTCAAGGGTCGTACTGTAGTGCTTAGAAATTGTGCCGTCGTGTTCAAGGGTCATACCGTCGTGCTCAAGGGTCATACCGTCGTGCTCAAGGGTCATACCGTTGTGCTCAAGGGTCATACCGTCGTGTTCAAGGGTCATACCGTTGTGCTCAAGGGTCATACCGTCGTGTTCAGGGGTCGTACCGTCGTGCTCAAGGGTCATACCGTCGTGCTCAAGGATCATACCGTCGTGCTCAAGGGTCATACCGTCGTGCTCAAGGGTTATACCTTCGTGTTTTAAGAAATTCAGCCATTAAAAAAAAATCTTCATTCAAGACTTCTCTGTACAACATGGTACTGCAGATTTAATTAGTTCGATCAAAGATTATATAATTATCGTCATGCAAGATAGACACATTGGTCACCATTATCATTACACGTTGTATCATTTTACATAATGTTTTCGCATTGATGTCCTTCGTACTAAGGGTAAAGACATCCCCTGACGGCAGATGCCTCGTTAGCTTACTGGTACAGCACTAAAGACACTTATTCTTTTATTTTCGAAAGGTCGTGGGTTCGAATCTCAGAAGTGAAAATCATATTTTTTTGCCCCCTGTATTGTGCGAGTTAACAGCTCTCTTAAATGCCATGACTATATTGGCTTAGATTACATTATTGTAAGTTAAGTAAGTCGTTGTTACTGACGTCAGGATGAATGTTTGTGAGTGTGTCGTGAAGCTTGGCTGAATTAGAGTTAAGACAATGGAAGTGCAAGAAACGGTCTGAGAGACGCAGGAGTACGTCAGGTCTGTGGATTTCATGCTAAACGGATAACATCCAAATGGAAATAATAGATCAAAGAATAAACGAAAAAAGAAATCTTCTATGTGACCCATAATGTTTTTCGGACAAGTGTGGATAAAAATCAGTATGACTCTCTTTTAGAATATGGTTTTTGATGGAGAGATGGCGTATACATGTAGCTGATATCAGCGATGAAGAAAAGGGCCATGTGAGCCTTTTGGATCGGATCAGATTACGGTATAATTTGCTTATTGAACATGTGATGTCTTTGTGTGTCTGTCAAGTTTGAGGGGAATTATCCCATCTCTGTCATAAAAGTTGGTATTGGGGCACGAACGGAGACAGACACACGGACCAGTACAGTCCAGTCCTTTTTCTGTGTTGAGAAAATAGTTAAATGCGAATATAAAAGGAAAATCCTAAATGACCATATCTTTCGTTCACGACAAGCGACAGTAAAGTCCAGAGTGCTACCTGGTTCATTGACAGTCTCTTAAAATGTCTAACGTTTAAAAACAAAAGCATCAGACAGAAGCATAATGACAGGTAAACAAAAACCTGGTTGAGCTAATGATTAATGGCGGCAGCGTTATCAAGGTCTTCACCAAGCTGAGGTAGGTGGCAGCGTTGCCTCCTGCACTGAACTCTGTTACTGCTCTGCTCCTGCTGCTGCTGCTTTTGCCGCTACTGCTCCTGCTTCTGCTGGTTCTTTGATACTGGCACCTTAGTTTTACTCCGTGTGTGTGTGTGTGTGTGTGTGTGTGTGTGTGTGTGTGTCCCGCTGTTGCTCCTGTTGTTTTATGTTGTTATTTTGCTCTTGCTGTTGCTCCTCTGCTGTTCCTCCTGTTGTTGCCGCTGCTGCTTCAGCGGGGGGACATCCCGCATCAGCTGTGCGTTGTGACTTACAGGCGCTCAACACTTCTGGGATTGAACAGATGGGAAACCCTTGTGGCAACCCCCACCTTACTGAGGTTCCGGGAGCAGCCATGACGACCCTTAACCCCCACTGAGGTTCAGGGAACAGCCATGACGACCCCTAACCCCACTGAGGTTCAGGGAGTAACCATGAAGACCCCCTAATCCCACTGAGGTTCAGGGAGCAACCATGAGAGCCCCTTACTCCACTGGGGTTCCTATGGCATTGTCGACAACCCCGTCCCACTGAGGTTCAAGCCCCTGAGGTTCAGGGTATCACAGTAGACACATGTATTCTGCATCACTGAATATTCCGGATATCCTCGTGCTCCTACACAATATCGTTGCCTCTGGTACGACCACATGTTGCATACATCATCTTGAACCTCTTTTTAACCCTCTAACGATGACGGAGCGACTCTTGGGTACGACGGTACGACCTTTGAATACTACGGTATGACCTTTCAGCTCGACGGTACAACCTTGAAGGCAACGGCACGACCTCTGAGCACGACGGTACTACCCTTGAGCACGACAGTACTACCAATGAACATGACTGTATGTGACCCCCCTCCAGAGCACGGCGTTTCGATCCGTATGCACGTTACCTTCTAACACATCGTTACGAACCCTGGGTATGATGGCCTGGCCTTTTAACTTAACTCCAGAGTTGAGGGTCAGGCTAAAAGCTGGGCTCCGGGGATTAAACTATTTAGACGGGTTCCCTGCTGGTACCAATCCTGTATTTTGGCAGCCAACTCTCAGCTGGTTGTTTTGTGTGATTGTTTCTGGCTTAACCAACCCAAGGTCGTCCGCGGAATGATATTAGTTTTTCATAAAGGCATTGCCAATATGTCTGCCGACAATTTCCGCGTTTAATTTCCATCAGTCTATAAATGTGAATGTCTCCTTATCTCGATGCATCTCTCCGGTTACCCAGCCATATATGTATGTCGATAATATATATGGGCCTTAGTACTAAGCCTGGTCGTACGTGGCTACTCGTATGTAGAATAAAATTAGACTGAGAATCACTTCAAAAAAATCAGAGGGTAAGAAAAGAATATTTGAATGAAGAATAGAGAACCTTCAGTGTCATATGATTGGCTAAGATGTAGCCAATAGCACCTTTATTGAACATAAGTGTGCTCACACGCCCTTAAGACTCCATCCATATCTTTCTTCAGAGGTATAGCTATAGATTTTTTGCAGAATATTGTTATATAACTGTAAACTGTCAAAGATGAAACAAATAATGTGTCAAAAAACAAAATGTCTCTAGAGATATAAAAGATCACAAATTCTATTGTCTCTGGTCAGTAGTTGGTGCTGTTGAATGGATGGTCAATGAGTGGTACTGTTAGATGGATGGTCAGTAGCTCGTTGTTGGGTGGATGGTCCTTAGTTCGTACTGTTAGATAGGTAGCTAATAGTTTGTACCGTTAGATGGATAGTAACTGATATTGTTAGGTGGATGGTCAGTAGTTGGTACTGTTAGATGGATGGACAGCATTTGGTAATGTTAGATGTATTGTCAACAGTTGGTGCAGTCAGATGGATGGGCATTAGTTAGCACTGTTAGAAAGATAGTCAACAGGAAACACTCAGACAGATCTGATGTACTCTTGAGTTGAGGCAGTCTGGGCTTACCCACCATAGTAATAAGTAAGTAGCAGTTAACAGTGACATGGAGAGAAAGCAGATGATAGACACAACATGGTAATAACCAGATGCACTTGGTATAAACTCGTGCAGCTTCGCCTTCAGGGGAATACTTGATAACGTCAGTTTTTCCAGGGCATCAGTAGCCTGAGTGGCACGCCAGATCCTTGGCAAGACCCTCCTCCTCCTCCTCCTCCTCCTCCTCCTCCTTACAACCTGAGTCGTGGAATGTGTTCAGCAAAGCATTAGACATGTTGGGTAAGAGCCAGGCGACAGCTTCCTCAAACTGCACTTTCCTTTTTCTTTTTCTTAATTGGGTGGTTAGGGGGGCGAGGAGGAAGGGTTTGGACAGATGAAGGTGCAGTGTGACGTTTGTTATAGAGTGTACACATGTATGGTGGTGTTGGCTGTACACTAGTGTATGGTTGGATGGTTGTATACGTGTTCCTCTTGTTTGATATCAACTCCCCCTCCACACACCACAACCTTGAGGGATGGTGGAGGGAGGAGATACGAGGGAGTGTAGTTATATTGTTCATTGATTGAGGTAGGACGACGTTATGTGAGCTGAGCTGTCTTCATTGTGTGCGCAGCGACGTATGGCTGGGTTGCGCGAGGCTGCTTGGGAACCAGATGTGTTCCATATTAGTGTTGTTTTCTGTCTTGACTACGTCAGTAGTTTGTGTCTTCGTTGTCTTCTAGTTTCAGCCATATTTTTTCTGTGTTGCACGTATCAGACAGTTTCTCATTTAAGTCTTTAATTTTGTTCTTTAGTAACAATCGACGTATGAGTATTATTTCACCTGTAACGAAAGCCTTATTTTGTAATCCGTTGTAGCTTCAGCATGTGTGATTTGGAGGTGTGTGTGTGTGTGTGTGTGTGTGTGTGTGTGTGTGTGTGTGTGTGCTGGGGAGCCGGTCTGTGTGGGAAGCATCATAGTCTTTACCTGACGTAACTTTAGCCTCTCCGCCCGAATCTGTAGGGTCTACCAGGGCTGCTCTCTACCTTGTGCTGTATATAAGTTAATGTGCTCGACAATCAAGCCTTGTAATGTGAGTGTGTAGCCCAGGACCTTACACCTCTCCTGGTACATTATCTGGCTACCCTCTGGCTGCGTCGCTGGCTTATATTCTCCATCGAGTCACAACGGCGATTTCTCTTGTTCTCTATAATTTCTAGCCTTTTTTTAAGTTGTTGGGTCTGGACGCCTCAGAGTGTCCTTGGTGGGTGTGTTCGGGGAGGGTGTTGTTAGAGACTAGGCGGGGAGATGCTTGGCTGATTTCAGGTTGTTAGCGGGAGAGACAGTGAGTGAGGTGATGCAAGGGGTTGACAGATACCGCCGGATTGTCTTTTTCTTCTGCCAACATCCTCAGTCCCACGACCAGGAGGATTAGTGCATCAGAATATTCCATATGAGAATATTCTTAGAAAAAGAATTTTCGTGGTATTAACTGTGTGGGAGTCATTGCCCTTCCTCAGCCTATCACCAGCCTCACACTGCACGACTCACTCATACTCTCCTCAACGTTGTCGCCCCTCCCCCGCCACACACAGCACGGCTCACACACACTCTCCTCAACCTGTCGCCTCTATCCTCCCCGCCCCCTGCTCACGCTGCACGGCTCGCACTCTCTCCTCAACCTGTCGCCCCTCCTCCGCCCCCTCCTCACACTGCATGGTTCACACTCTCCTCAACAGGTTGCCCTTCCCCTGCCCCTCACACTGCATGGCTCACACTCTTTCCTCAACCTGTCGCCCCTCCCCCACCCCTGACGCTGCATGGCACACACTCCTCAACCTGGCCCCCCTCCTCCGTCCCTCTCACTGCACGGCTCACTCTCTCCTTAACCTGTCGCCTCTCCCCGCCCCTCTCTGCACTGCTCTCTCTCTCTCTCTCTCTCTCTCTCTCTCTCTCTCTCTCTCTCTCTCTCTCTCTCTCTCTCTCTCTCTCTCTCAACCTGTCGCCTATCCCCGCCCCTCACATTGCACGGCTCTCTCCTCAACCTGTCGCCCACCCACTCCACACACACACACACACACACACACACACACACACACACACACACACACACACACACAGCACGGCTCGCTCTCTCCAACCTGTCGCCTGCCTCACACTGCATGGCTCGCTCGCTCTCTCCCCAGCCTGTCGCCCGCCTCACCACCCTCCCCCGCCAGCGGCACTCCTCACACTACGCGCCTGACACACTCCCGCCATAAGTTTATTTCCCCCCTTTTTTTTAAGGCTTCAATCACGGACAAAAGTCCACATTGAGGCTAAACTTTAATTTGAGGGTGAAAGGGGGGACTAGAAAGATACAGACATAAGGAAAGGTGAGGAAAAATATCGAAGATTTTTGAAGTAAGCGGAAAACTTGGCTGTTTGATAAGGAGGGCTGGGGAGATTGTAGATGTTACGGGAGATATGAGAGATTAGAGTGTACGGGTTATTATCAAGTAACATGGAATTATCATCAGTAAAGCATTGGACGACCATCAGTAAAGATCGTGGACGATGTACGTGACCAATCTCTACTTTCTGGTTTTGTAAATAATCTTATATACTTTCCTTTGCATATCAGTTGATTCACTGTTTAACCAAAGCAGTGCTTTGTTTACTGATGTGAAATATTACCCAGACTGTCTCAGTGGTGGCGTGTGTGGGTCGTGTGCTGCGATGCTGCACACAAACGCAACGTTGGTCACGAATAAACAGACAAGTCTTTCCTGAAGGAGTAAAATCCGCTCGTAATACTTTCACTATAATTACGAGATTGAACATACTTTTCCCTGAAGGTGCAGCATTACAGGTAAAACTAAAGAGAGTCTTCGAGAGCTCTTGGTGTATAAAAAGGAGAGATAGTTTAGGCATGATTATAATGAAGGAAATTGAAAGCATCTGTGCAAGTCGCGAGACTTGATGCAGATAAACATTGCTCGCGCGGCTAGACACAAACACAACTTATTTCTTACCATTACAGAGTCGACAAGTTGTGCCAAGGCTTGTGAGCTGAGCCTTCGTCCCATTCACTAATTCATTAATATTCTGTCGATAATCAAATTTTCATTCATGGTTATATATGCTTGGCTTAGGATAACTTAGTTTCATTTATAAAAGAACATATTAAGAATGAATTTTCGTTTATCTGTTTATCATGAATTTTGGCAGAAAAACGAGGGACAAATCTGCTCCTTCCAGCATGTAACCTGTAGAAAGCGGCATGAAGGAGCAACAAGCAGGCTGGGAGGCAGGGAAGAGCCGCAGGCAGGCAGGCAGGGAGGGGCAGGGCTGGGCTGGTCTTCCCGGCTTGTTGACTGCGAGGATGGCGCCGGGTCCAGGAGGATGCCCGGTAGTGTAATATTTTGTCATTTTTGACAGCGCCCCCTAAGCCTCGGGAGGCCACTGTCCCTCGTCACTCTGAACTCCTAGATACCCTGTGTGAGTTCCTTAGCTGACAGGTCGGTACAGCCTTGGGTAACATCGCTGTAATAATGGGAATAATTAGAACTCTTAAGTAACGGGAATTTTGTGGTAACTGTCCTGTGCGCGCGTGTGTTGCTTCGTCCTTTTATTCCTACTGCTAATTTTCTGCTGGCTGTTCTGTGGTATATCCTCTCTCTGTCTTTGACCCCATGCCTTGATCGCTGGCCTACGAGGGGCACAGCAGGGTATGCAGGAAACAACAGGAAGCGGCCACAGGCAAGGTGAAGCTCAGCCGGTGGGAGAGGAGCAATAGAAATTGCAGCGAAATTCGACGGCGGTGGAGGCGGTGAGGGTTGATGTCGGGATGTCTTGAGTGGGGGAGGTTGGGGATGAGAGTGAGGGAGATTGAGTTGTGACGGAGGTTAGGGTAAGATTTGGGGTGTAGTGGGGAGGTTGGAGTGAGAGTGGAGACTTGAGTGTATTGAGACGTAAGGGTGAAAGTGAGGGAGATTAAGGTATGATGGGGAGGTTGGGGTGAAAGTGAGGGAGATTAGGGTGTGATGGGGAGCTTAGGATGTGATGGGGAGCTTTGGGTGTGATGAGGAGGTTGGGATGAGAGTGAGGGAGATTAGGGAATAATAGAGGGGTTTGGGTGAGTACCGGGATAAGATGAAAATGACTTAAGTGGGTAATTGGTGGGGAAATGTGAGTATCGAGGAAGAGATGTGTCTGGATGGTTGGATGAGGCAGAGGAGTCGACGGCTCAGGTGGGGAGGTGGGTGGTGCCCCCTGGTGAACGGGACACTTCCTGTGTTTCCTCGCTCATTAAGCTGACCGATGACCCTGAACTGCCGGCCGCCGCTGCCGTCGACGACCCGCGATCCTTGACCTCGCTGTCCGTCGTGCACAGGAGAGGGGTTAGGGGGGAGGGTATTGGTGAAGGGGGGGGGTTGTCATTGAATCGGCCTTTGGGCTGGTGCCGGCTGGAACCCCTTCTGATGGGTAAAAAACGACATAGGAAGGGGGGAAAAAAGAGAGGGAAGGCTTTTATTTCCCGTCTGTATTTGAAGGCCATATTTGATGCAGTGTCGAGTCTCCTTTGAACCACAGGAGGTACAGTTCTTTGATCAGTTTGACAAAGAACGCTTGAGATTCCCTCGTTACGTAACCCATGTAGGATGGTTTGGCTGGGGTGACTGGCCCACACATACGGGACGACAAGGGTCCTCTTGCTAAAACTGACCATAAGAAAGACTTACTATGAACTGATTTTGTAATCATTTCTTTTTAAAAGTAACTCCACTGGGGTCTGACTAAGACCCTTTGTGACCTCTGTAATCCATTTGCGCTACCGCTCACAGGATGAGCGTGGGGTGCACATCCAGTTTGCCGGTGCACTTATGAAATCAGTCCTTGTGACTCCTAATTGCCTGAGACATCCTGGATCCCAGCACCAGCAACATCCTTGTATCCAGAGCGCGAGATGTGTCCACGGTAACGTAACATCATCTACCAAGTGCCAAGGTCGACAGCGAACCTTCCCATCATGTCAACATGACATGTTTTGTCACAGCCCACCACACCTGACGTTATTATAATGTGGTATAATGTGTTACGAGCCTCTGGTACGATGGTCGTTGCCTCGTGGTCTAGGGGCGTGGTAAGGAAGGTAAGGAGCATCGTGCTTTGAGCTCATGACGCGAGCGAAGGTGACTCGTGCCTGACTGCCGGCGAGTGGGAGCCATGGTCGCTTGAAGCATCTTCCTAGACCATGACTGAGAGCTACTTACCCACCACACACCATCACCAGTTTGGACCTATGATATCCCGCCGCGGCTTATGGCATGTATTGGTCACCCACACTGAAGTTTTCTCTGCTATGTGCTTACGTGATTATTACACGAAAGTGCACTTGGGAACTATCGTGTTTCATTTCCCCGTGGACTCGTAGGAATATATATATATATATATATATATATATATATATATATATATATATATATATATATATATATATATATATTAGGTACAGTAGGGTTGAGGGTCAAGTCAATTGTGAGGTGAGTTTGAATGGAGAAAAACTGGAGGAAGTGAAGTGTTTTAGATATCTGGGAGTGGATCTGGCAGCGGATGGAACCATGGAAGCGGAAGTGGATCATAGGGTGGGGGAGGGGGCAAAAATTCTGGGAGCCTTGAAGAATGTGTGGAAGTCGAGAACATTATCTCGGAAAGCAAAAATGGGTATGTTTGAAGGAATAGTGGTTCCAACAATGTTGTATGGTTGCGAGGCGTGGGCTATGGATAGAGTTGTGCGCAGGAGGATGGATCTGCTGGAAATGAGATGTTTGAGGACAATGTGTGGTGTTAGGTGGTTTGATCGAGTAAGTAACGTAAGGGTAAGAGAGATGTGTGGAAATAAAAAGAGCGTGGTTGAGAGAGCAGAAGAGGGTGTTTTGAAATGGTTTGGGCACATGGAGAGAATGAGTGAGGAAAGATTGACCAAGAGGATATATGTGTCGGAGGTGGAGGGAACGAGGAGAAGAGGGAGACCAAATTGGAGGTGGAAAGATGGAGTGAAAAAGATTTTGTGTGATCGGGGCCTGAACATGCAGGAGGGTGAAAGGAGGGCAAGGAATAGAGTGAATTGGAGCGATGTGGTATACCGGGGTTGACGTGCTGTCAGTGGATTGAATCAAGGCATGTGAAGCGTCTGGGGTAAACCGTGGAAAGCTGTGTAGGTATGTATATTTTGCGTGTGTGGATGTATGTATATGCATGTGTATGGGGGTGGGTTGGGCCATTTCTTTCGTCTGTTTCCTTGCGCTACCTCGCAAACGCGGGAGACAGCGACAAAAATAAATATATATATATATATATATATATATATATATATATATATATATATATAGATAGATAGATAGATGACTGTATACCGTCTCTTTGCTGTGGGCTGACATCATCTGTCGATTGCACTGTAGACAATGAATGGTCAAGGTGATGCCAGGCAAGATCGTATACAACAGACTCGTATGAAAATCATTTTCCTTTTGTTTCGTAAAGATGGCGGCTAACTAGGGTTTGGCTCAAGCCTTTAGCATTAATACTATGGCTAATGGTAATGTGGGAATTATATGGTAATATGATTTTAGAAAGTATAATTCTTAAAGTTCAGGATGTTTGGACTATATAGTAACCGATGGGCTTTTTCACATGTTGGAACGTATAATTATTTGGTTGATATTATATGATGTTGGAATCTATGATTTATGTTTGATTAATGGATGTTAGAATGTTTGAGTCATGAGTTTTTGGAATGTTTATTCATGAATGATTGAGATTGGTGGAACGATTAATTCCCAAGTGTTCCAAGCGGGTTGGAATGTATGTTCCATAGACTAAGGGTTCGACTACTTGTATGTGAATCATTTGTAGAGGGTTGGAATATGCTGTTCAGTGTTTGCTAAGGATATTGGAATAAATGATCCACAACTAGTTTCGAGGGTGACAATATAGGATCATGTGGTTTTTAGATGTCTACTTTTATGATCAGGAAATTATTTAGGAGTGATGATGAGAGGAGAAGTGGGAAATAAAATCTATCCATAATACATTGCAATGTATGATGTAAAATTTCGTCTACGTGTTATACACTGGCGTGGGCTGTTACAGTAATGTTCTACACACCGTGAGCGTGTCTGATTAATGAATGATGCGGAAAGTTGGAGTATTCTCAACGGAAAAAATATATTACCTTTGTATGTTTCATGTACGAGTACGTAAGGGATCAGAATGTGTTTGAAAAGTCTGGGATGATTTATCCGTGACGTAGCGGAGTTTTGGATTGTTTTACTAACAGGTACGCTAGGCCATTAGAGCGGAGAACAGGTAGTGGTTTAACGAGTTAGTATAGTTCAGCAGTGATACAGGAGTTAGTATAATTCTCTAACAAGCGCATTCAGGAATTAGAATGAATAGTTCAAAGTGATTTAAAGAGTTTAGAGTTCAAATTCAAAGGTGATTTAGAGGGTTTGAACGTACCATTAGGTGATTATAAGGTGTGATTAATATGCCAGTGGTTTAAAGGATTTAGGATAATTCATCAGTGAATTAGGAACTGAGAATGTTTTATTTACGAGTACAATGGGGCATTACGTTATTTATAGCAGTAGTATTCTAGTGAGATCTGTTATCACTTAGCAATTAAGGGCGCTATCGCTGACACGGGAAACGGCGATCTAGTATGATGATGATAATAATAGTAATAATAATAATGATTATAATAATAATAATTATGATAATAATAATAATAATAATAATAATAATAATAATAATAATAATAGTGATAATATATTGGACTGATGCACCATGTGTTGACGAGTGAAAGTGGCATCCGACGGGGGAGCAGGGGGAGGAACATGTCGTAATACATTGGAAAGTGAAACACTGAAATTAATTACGCCAGGTCTAGGCTGGGGTGACAGACCATGGGCTCCCTGCCTGTTGCTCTTGAGATCCCATGGATTTGAGATGTGGTGTGATGTGATGTGTGTGTGTGTGTGTGTGTGTGTGTGTGTGTGTGTGTGTGTGATTACTATATGTCTCGGGGGGGGGGAGTTTCACACTCGTGTTGCCCCTTCTCTTAATCTTGTGTCTGTACACCATGTCTTTATTCCTATGTGTTTACACACACACACACACACACACACACACACACACACATCAGGTACCCAGGTGCTCAGCCCCGAGGGTAGGATGAACATCTGGGTCGGTGTAGGCTGACTGCCGCGTACAGGATTCGAATCCGGTACATTTTGCGTGGTATGTGGGAACGTTAACCGCACGGCTATGATCGCCCATAATAGGGAAATGACTATTCGAGTACTAGTAACCAAGTACCATTCGTCTCACAGTCATAAGGAACAACCACGCAAAAGATCCCGGGTTCGAATCCTAGCTTTGGAGGGTATTATATACGTTTTCAATGAAAGTGCCCGTTCATATGCACTGTATTCGTGTTCATACACATCCGCGTTTGTACACTTAAGGTTCTGTAAAATGTTAAGTACTGGTAATGTAGGAGAGAGTTGGGGTAGGGGTTGGTGGTGGGGGAATAATCCATTACGACAATCATGTGGATTAGGGCGATGAGTAACGATGAGAATGGAAAACCACCATTTATGGATGCAATACTCTGGAGGTGTGACTGACCAAGGTGTCGCATTCTCAGTGTACCATATAAACCTACAGATGAGAACAATTATATATTTGTTACATCTCGACCCTTAACGAAAGAACAAAGTCTGCGGTGATCACTGGGCTTCCTTTTTTTTGCGGGCAATTAGAATATGCTTTAGTAATTAGTTAACAGAAGGACAGGAGATGGTATAACTGTTGCGTTCAAGAAGTGGTTGTGTCCCCCCCCCCCCGAGTGGTTCATTGAGCAGACTCAAGAAGAAGGTCTGTAAGACAATGGGAAGGCGCAGGGAGGAGGACGAGAGCAAGGCGGTGACAAACAACAGGTATATGCATATAAATAGGTCTCAGGTATAGATAGATGCTTACAGGAGACGGGAATAGATATTGCCACACCGTAGGAGACGAAGATCATCGGCGCTGTACTGGAGGCCTCGCACTCCACGAACAGGAATGCTTCAGGTCGTGCGGATCTCTCTCTCTCTCTCTCTCTCTCTCTCTCTCTCTCTCTCTCTCTCTCTCTCTCTCTCTCTCTCTCTCTCTCTCTATCTATCTATCTATCTATCTATCTATCTATCTATCTCTGTCTATCTATCTATCTATCTATCTATCTATCTATCTCCCCCGCCCTCAGAGTCCAGGGCGGCTGCCGCCAGGCTTGGTTCTCCCCCGCGAACATTTAGCGCCGGTTGCAGCCGGACGTTCGTGGTGAGTGGTGTGTTGGAGGAGGAGGAGGAGGGTGGCTGGTGCGAACCGTGTGTAAGAGCGGAGGTCTTCTCCCTCAGGCTGGGGAAGAGGGAGGGAGAGCAGGACGCTCTCACAAAGGAAGCCACCGGAAACAGTGAGCGGAAGTATAAGGGCGCGGACGAGGTAGTCCAGATTGGTTGTGGATGTCCATCGTAGTGATTACTGTCTTCAGAAGGGTTAGAGGTAATTACGAAAGCTTTATTTATCGTTCGTGTCTTCATCATTTATCCGTTAACAGGTGGCCAGTTGTCGTATGGTGGAGTTTTAAACGGTGGAGAGGAAGTGTGAGGTGGCGGGTTAACGTGGATAGGGGGACCAAGCAAGACGGTGAGGAGCAGTGTGTAGGGGAGGGAGTACATCATCATGCTGGGGGTCGTGCGCTAGAGGTGTGGTCTCGCCTAGGTCGCCGTCCCTGCAATGGTACGACCCTTGAGCACGACGGTACGACCCTTAAGGATATCGGCACGATCCTTGGGCACGACGGTACGACCCTTAAGTACGACGATACGATCCCTGGTCATCAGTACGATCTTTGGGCACGACGGTACGACCATCGAACACAACTGTACGCCCCTTGGGTGTGATGGCCTAGCCTTTAACCTTGTGCTCAAGGGTCAGGTCTAAGGTCAGCCTACTGCACCGACCAGGGAGGTTACCACCCGCCTGGGTGCTGGGGGAGGAGGAGTTAGTGAAGCAACGCAACAGCGGCTGTCGTGTTCCCCTCCTTGAATAAGCTTTATGTCTTTTTTTTTTTTTGCCTCGTATAGACATGAGTTGCTGTCATTGATCCACACACACACACACACACGCACACACACGCACACACACACACACACACACGCACACACACACACACACACACACACACACACACACACAACACTCGAGGACATGCGACTCGCATGATTCCTCATCCTGAGTGATACATATCCCTGCGATGAGCGCTACGCGTTATCCCTGTCTCGTGGCAGAGGCTCCTCCTAGGTAAACGTGCTCAAGAGGTTAACGAACAGTTCTGTGGTTAACGGTACCTGGCCTTGTTGTCAGTCGGTCATTATCCATTCGTTGTCTGGTTTATCGACATATCTACGTCTTTGATCTTATGTTGGGTTTAACGGCCAGTAACCCACCTACGTGGAAGGTCATTAACCCTGCAACCCTGTTTTACTGTAGACTATTCAAAGTCATAACCCTCAAGCTATGACATGTCTTAACCATCGTTCATGAAGGGAATGTACCACAAATGACGCTCACCAAAAATATAAGAAAAAAATAATAAGCACAGTTACAGCAGACATTAGTGTGTGGCGGAGGTACAGCTGCATCAGAGATACGAATGTACTCGATTGCATTACAGCTGATTTCTGTAAGCGCTGTATTCTCGCAGATGTAGTGGAAGAAATCGTATAAACGCAGGATTTCAAAACCGTAAATAAAAGTGACTGGATTCATGATTCAGGTCCAACACTGGACGCTACAGGGGTAGTTACTCTCCCCCATATCCCTCACTAAGGGGAGTTAAAAAGGTAGTTACTCTCCCCCACATCCCTCACTAAGGGGAGTTAAAGAGGTAGTTACTCTCCCCCACATCCCTCACTAAGGGGAGTTAAAAAGGTAGTTACTCTCCCCCACATCCCTCACTAAGGGGAGTTAAAGAGGTAGTTACTCTCCCCCATATCCCTCACTAGGGGGAGTTAAAGAGGTAGTTACTCTCCCCCATATCCCTCACTAGGGGGAGTTAAAGAGGTAGTTACTCTCCCCCACATCCCTCACTAGGGGGAGTTAAAGAGGTAGTTACTCTCCCCACCACCCTCACTGGGCGAGTTAGGTGTTTTAATTCATCATCGTCTGGACTCCACTGCCCACTCGCTTCTTCGGGGCAAGATAATGACAAGGCTTGGTCCGTCAGCTTATTTGTTCTGTCAAGTTGCATTGTAGTAGAGTGAGTGTGTGTGTGTGTGTGTGTGTGTTTTGTCATCCTTTGTGTATCTGTCTATGTATGTACACGCACTTGTATCTAAAGGTGTACTCAATGTAAGACCTTACTCAGTATAAGAATGTACTCTTATATGTGTACTCAGTATAAGAGTGTACTCTATAACATTGTACTCATTATAAGAGTGTACTCAAGTATGAGTCTACTCAATATAAGAGTATGTGTACTCATTATAAGAGTGTACTCTGAGCGTACTCATTATAAGAGTGTACTCAGAGCGTACTCATTATAAAAGTGTACTCAGAGCGTACTCATTATAAAAGTGTACTCAGTATAAGATTATTCTCAATATAAGAGTATGCTTAGTATAAGAGGATAAAGTCAGGCTCGTGCCACAAATAATGTTCAACAAGATTTGAAAAAAAAAAAAGGACATCACAGGTACAGCCAAGATGTGTTGTTGTCAGGGGAGAGGATGATAGACTGCAACAGCAGAAAAAGTTCGAGAGGAACAAAAATTCTATTCTCAAACTACTACTTTTTTTTCCCCCCATCACATAAACCTGTTTTAAAGCATTTATTCTGAATGTTGATCAGAGCTAACGCGCTACGTAACAGATTATATTTGTCTGGAAACACTTTATGCAGAAATTCCAAAATATTGTGTGTATATACTCGACAATAAGTATCTTTAACGATATCTTTTATTTGTGGATGGAGTTAAGTCAAGCGTCACTCAAAATGATTATAATAGACTTTGACAATTGGGGGTTCTGGAGCGCCACACTATCACCATAGGTTCAAAATCATTCGCAGAATGCACGTAAATAAGAACAGCCATATGATTGGTTGGTGCTGCATTTGTTAGGATGTCGAAGGGTGGGTGGATGAGGGGGTTTTCTTGAGGCAAAAGTCATGTCCTTACCTCCTCCTGTCTCTACGTACGACACCATCCCTTTCATGTCTTTGCTACGACCTGTTCCTTTCAAGTACTTACCTTCTCGTATCTTTAATACGACATTTCCCTTTCAACTAACTTCCCACCTCCTCAAATACCACTGGTTCATTCTTTTTTTTTTATCTTTTTTTTCATCACCGTTCATGGCTAGTTCCTCCCTTTTTTAATGTTTCGTCCAAGATCTGAAGATTTGTCTGTTTCTGATACCTTTAGTATATACAGTCAGCCGAGGAGGTTTGCCGTGGCCAGTGTATCATCATCATCATGACCCAACTGGTCCAGCCACACCTGGGGTGCCACCGCTCGCCTGGAACTCTTTTTTTAAGAGCACTTGCCTGATGTTGTTCACACCCGAGCGAGAGTGTCAACTGTATGGAAGTGGTGCACACCAGATCGACCATACCTCGCTCCTGATGAATAGATGATCTTTCTTACTTTACGTAGTTATCTTGGCTCAGGTGATTGCACACACACACACACACACACACACACACACACACACACACAGCACTGAGCTTAAAGAAGCGCAAAGTACTGGTACATAAGGACCAGAAGAAGGCTACAAAGACGGCACCAGAATAAAGAAAACTGCGTTATAGAGAAAGGTTTAAAACCTTATATATGCCCGCTATGGAAGAGAGAAGAGTTAGGGATGAACTGATCACAACCTTTTTTTAAGCCTGTAAGCCAGTTTGATGACGTGTGCCCGGAATATGATCGAAGGATACAAGGATAGAGGAACTGGACGCCTTTTATAGAAAGTAAAATCAAACAAGATACTTATTTCAGAGGATGTAAACAGCACTTCTATAGTATGAGTACTGAAAGAGAGAAATAAAGTGAGGTACGAGATAGTGAACGTGGACAGCATACAGAGGTTTAAGATGTTTGATAGTGTAGAATGTTCAAGAGATGGGGCCCCACGAGTGTAGACTCCCTCCCTGAAGAGTCACAGGTATGTGATTGCAAATACGCAATTCGAGGCGAACCGCCGTAGTTCAGTGGATATCGTTCAAACCCGCCAATCCAACAGGCCTGGGTTCGAGTCTCGGACAGGGGAGCCAGCTCGCTGGCAACCCAGCTCTTCATCCTCCTCTTTAGGTTGATGAATTTGTCCCTGATGTGAGCTGGGATGTGTATGTGTGTGTGTGTACACTCAAGATCAGAACATGGTATATGTACGGGGTCAAGAGACGGGGCAACACGAGTGTTAAAACTCTCCCTGTTATACACAAACAGTAATCACACACTTAATTCCAACCCTTCAACACCGCATGATCCCCTCTCCCTCTCTCTCTCTCTCTCTCTCTCTCTCTCTCTCTCTCTCTCTCTCTCTCTCTCTCTTCTCTCTCTCTCTCTCTCTCCCACACACACACACACACACTGGCAGATCAAGTTAAGGCAGGAGTCAGCCGGCGACACTGGTACAATCAGCAGCCAGGACTGGGGACCACCCATAACATAAGCGAAAGCAGAAAAACTCCTTATTGATTTCTTCAGCGCCCCGGAGACTTCCCCTTGATCGATGCTCAGCCTCGTGCGGGGAGCTACGGCCCCCGAGGATCCCAGGTCCACCCCAGCATCCCCTCTAGTGCCACAGCCAACCCCCCCCCTCCCCCCCGGGGCCCAGCCTTCCCCCAGTCTCCCCTTGCCGTACTCCAGGAGGACGAGGGGCTCCGCCCCCCCCCCACCCCGCCTTAACGGTACAGGGGGCCCCACCCCCAAGACTTAACAAGTTACTCAGAAGGCGGAGATGTTGGAGTTCAGCAGGGTGGGTAAGGGGCACCATCTCCTCACCTCCCCACACAGCACTCCATTGTTATCCACCTTTCCCAGTCACACAGACACCCATATTTATTTACCCTCTTCTCCCCACAGCAGCTCATTGATTCTCCCCCACCCCTACCTCACCTCCCCACAGCAGCTCATTGATTCTCCCCCACCCCTACCTCACCTCCCCACAGCAGCTCATTGATTTCCCCCCACCCCCTACCTCACCTTCCCACAGCAGCTCATTGATTTCCCCCCACCCCCTACCTCACCTACCCACAGCACCCCGTACACATCCATTTCTTCACTCCCCACAGCATGCCATAGTTCTCCTCCCCGCCTAAACCCTATGGTGTTCCACCCGTCCCTCCTCCTCCTCCTCCTCCTCCCCAAAGCACCCCATTACGTCCTTTCCACACTCCGCTGGTCAGGCATCCAGGATCTCCCTCTCAGAATCATTCCTTGTGTCTTTAAAGGAGATTCGTCTCTCTTTATATAGTTCCAAACCATTTTTGTTATGTTTTTCTTCCTGCCTGTGACCTCTTTGTGCTACTTCCTGCAACTCGAAGACTTCCATTGTGTATGTTCTCTCCTCCTGCTCCTCCAACCACCCAGTTAGGCTTCCAGCCCGTCAGTGAGAAGCGTCGGTCCCGCGGTTCTGCTCTGTCGTGGAATACCCTCCCATCCTCCAGCGGTCGAACTACTCTTCCAAAATTCAGTATTTCTTTCAGAATTCCTGGACGTCGTCACCCCATGTCTTTTTAGTCTTGCCTGCTGCTGGTCTTCCAGTCGGTGGCCACTGAAATGCTATTCAGTGTTTTCTTTCTGAGGTTCATCTTCTCCCGGTGTCTCACTCGGCTCTACCTGAGCAGTTCTGGTAATTGGTGGTATTATATGAAGTGTTTTCTCTTAGTCTCCTTTCGTATTCTCTTAATCTTTGTTTTACCCAGAATAATCCTTACTGCCTTTATTTATCTCCTTATCGGTCTCCTTATGTCGGTGTTGGTTACGTCCCAGTTATCAGCTCCATAAATGTCCATGAATGTTTGCGAGAGTTCGATGTTGAATGTGTCTTTTTATATTGACACTTCCGTTACCTTCAGTAAGTGGGATAACGTATGTAACCCTACCTGTTTTTTCTTCCAGTAATTTCTCCCTGGAAACCCCCGTGGTTGAGGATTTGACTCCCAAGATATTTCAGTTCTGTTGTTTGTAGTGGTATCTTCTGGTTTAATCTTATGTTCATTTTTTTTTTTTAGCTTCCAAATACCATAACCTCGCCCTTGATCTTGTTCAGTGTCAGTTCACTGTTATTCTGATGCTTCCTGAAGAGATTCGTGTCTCGTTTCCCAGCGGCAAATACCATTTCCATTTGTATGGGTTTTGATGGGTGATTCTTGATGTCTGTACTCCTGTATGCGTACACACACACACACACACACATACACACTCTCTCTCTCTCTCTCTCTCTCTCTCTCTCTCTCTCTCTCTCTCTCTCTCTCTCTCTCTCTCTCTCTCTTCTTTCCTCTCCTCTAAAAATTGTAATGTTTTTTATTTTTCCTTTTAAAACTTTTCCCCACTCATTGCTGGGTCTCGCTAACTTCTTTCCCCCTCCCTCCCTCCCACAACCTTCGCACTCTCCCTAGTCTCCACATTAACCTCTCTCTCTCTCTCTCTCTCTCTCTCTCTCTCTCTCTCTCTCTCTCTCTCTCTCTCTCTCTCTCTCTCTCTCTCTTCCTGGTCTTCATGTCTACTTCTCATTAACTCTCGCGTTCACACTCACTTCTCACTCGCTCTCTGGCATCCACACCCACCTCACACTCACTTTCTAGCCTCCACTTTCACCTCTCTCTCTCACTCCCAGGTCTCCGCACTCGCCTTCTGCTCTCCCTCAGACCTCTCCATTCCTATTTACTTTCAGGTCTCAACTCTCCTCGCTCAGCCACTGCTCTTTACAGAATCCCATCTCCCCCTTGGTCCTCTTGGCTCCCTTTCTCCTTGTTTCCCTTTTTACTATTTCTCCATTTATCAATTTTAGGTGATTATTTTCTCATCTTCTCTTTCCTTTTATCTCTCTCTCTCTCTCTCTCTCTCTCTCTCTCTCTCTCTCTCTCTCTCTCTCTCTCTCTCTCTCTCCCTTTGCTTATCATCTTTACAATTCTCCCCCTCTTATTTCCCGTGTTCCTTTTCCTTACTTATCTTCACCACTCCATTTTTTTTATCTCCCTTTCTCTGTTGTACCTCCTTTTTTCTTTTTGTCTCATCCCCCCCTACTTACCACTCCTCTTTGTTTCCTTTCCTCATCTTTCCTATTTCGTGATCACCTTCTGAGGAACTTTCCGTCTTTACCTCTTGCCTCCTCCTCACCTCCATGTTACTCCCATCAAGCCCCGTCTCCCTCCCTCCCTCTCTCTCTCTCTCTCTCTCTCGACGTCTGGCCACACCATACTTCCCTCCCTTACGGAAGTCTTTCAACCCCACCAC
This sequence comes from Panulirus ornatus, assembly GCF_036320965.1. Classification (NCBI taxonomy): domain Eukaryota; kingdom Metazoa; phylum Arthropoda; class Malacostraca; order Decapoda; family Palinuridae; genus Panulirus; species Panulirus ornatus. Next base: position 47,715,507 of record NC_092235.1, on the reverse strand, counting down.
GTCTCGTCTCCTCCTCACCTGCAGCATAGTCACGTCTCGCTCAATCTCTTGCCCCCCCCCCCTCAACCATCCTTTTGCAATTAGTGAAAAAAAAGTATCTACCCCTCGCCCCGCTCCCCCCCATACTAACCACCTTTGATACCCCCCTTTGTGTAAGCTCTTGTTAATCACCTCCTTTGTTTAACCAACTTCCGTGCTTCTGGGGGTCTGAAACCCTCACTAACCTTCTGTAAACTAACTTTAATCCCACTTCTCCAACTCGTATTTGACCTCTTTCCTGTGATGACTACGTCTGACGTCTTTCATTTTTTTTCTTAAGTCTTCATTCTTGTTCCCTCGTTCTAGCCCCATCCACCCAGCCCCACTGCCCTCCCTCACACTCACCCAGCCCCCAGCAACCTCATCAGAGGACCATGTAAACCCACGTCTCATCCCTTCACTCGGCTCTGTGCCAGTCCTTCCCATGTGAGGGAACTTATCTTTTCCTTCTCTCTCTCTCTCTCTCTCTCTCTCTCTCTCTCTCTCTCTCTCTCTCTCTCTCTCTCTCTCTCTCTCTCTCGCCTGGACGCCGTCCCTGTACTCTGCATGTACCCACAACTTTATACATTTAGACCCACAACTCCACCATTTCTTACTGCTCAGGTCTAACCTAGTACATTTTCCTCCTCCTCCTCCTCCTCACTTTTCCTCTCCTTTCATCCTCTGGTCTGGCTCTCCCTCTTCTCCCTATTCTTTCCTCCCATTTTCAGCCGCCTCTCTTCTTTTTCCTCCCTATTACTTTCCTCCCTCCTCTCCCCTTACTCTGTTAACCTTTCCACATTTCCCTTGTCACACCACAATCTTCCTCTCCTCCCCTTCTCTCCACCCTCAATATATCCTCCCCATCCCACCAGGTAATCTCCCCTTTTCACCTCCCCATTTCAGCAGCCATTCCCATTCTCTCCTCTTCCCTTTTCGCCCCATGTTCGTTCCTTCTCCCCCTCTCCCCATCATCTTCCCACTCAAACCAATCAAGCATGACGATGCAACATTTGGGTGTAGTGACCCGACCTTTGACCTGGCTCTCATTGGGTAGGTCAAAGGCCAGGTCATCATATCAAGGGCCATATCGTTGCACTATGCGATCGTATCATCATGCTCAAGGATCGTCATGTCCTCCTCAAGGATCGTTCCGACGTGCTCAGGGGTCGCACCGTCGTGCTCAGGGATCGTACTGTCGTGCTCAAGGATCATAATGTCCTCCTCAAGGATCGTCCCGACGTGCTCAGGGATCGTACCGTCGTGCTCAGGGATCGTACCGTCGTGCTCAGGGATCGTACCGTCGTGCTCAAGGATCGTACCGCTGTGTTCAGTAGGATTCTCTCCTCCACTCCCCCTCGCGCCACTCTCCCCACCTCCCCTGGGGAGTGTAGAGAGGACAGCGGATCAGCAGGTAAGAGGCGGCCGCCAGGCCTGGCCATCCTTTGGAAAACATTGTTGTGGTTGACCTCCGTCATCTCACCACAAGAGGAACTGAGCATGTGCTGTGGTTTGCCTGGCCGACGACAGCCTTGAACACGGCGTGGATAGGTGTTTGTGTGTGTTCACTGTGCCCTCCCTCACTACACCCCTCATCTGCACGGCAAAGGCGATGTATCATTCTCGTCGTCATTACTACATCGCTCATCACTACACCCGCCATACCACAGATCTCTGACCCAACCATTACAGGTGAGGTTATTGGTTAAACTCTCCCACAGACAAACAGACACCATACCATAGTTGTTATTGTTGTTGTTGTTGTTGTTGTTGTTGTTTTTATTATTATTGTTTTAGATCTGTTGGGTATTCGATCCTTTTTTTTCTTTTGCGGAATACAGGAATTGATGCAACGGTAATATACATGGTTTACTGCTCCTTGTGTAAACAGGATAGCCGGTTGGGTCTCAGGGTGAATAGATAATGGATTAATTGCTCCAGTTATTTGTTTAGAATAATAAGAATGAATAAATCCCTGATGACGACCGACTGGCCAGCAAGTCCTTCATACCAAAACTCTTACTTTCAGTGAATATTTGAATGATTTCCATCCATACGCAGTATCAACTTTCAGTGACTTTTGTCACACTTCATAATTGAGTTTTCACATCGTCTCCTCATCTAGAACAATAAGGATTCATCCATAAATCCTCCCATTTCGATGGGTCTAGTAAATCCCATGAAAATCCCCACCACCAGTTCTTGTAATCCTCAGGTTTCCAGTGGCCCGTTACCCAGTCTTCTGCCCAAACCAATCCTACTGTGAGGAACTTACCTCTAATCCCCCAGGTGTCTGGCGATTATCTGACGTTAATCTCCCGTTGTTCTCCCTCCCGCCTCTCGTCAGATACCAGGCCTGGTAATTGGTAACGAATATACAATCCCTTTAGATACCATGTGGGTATAATGATTAGTCGGATTAGAGTTACACTCTCTTCGTTTGCGAATCCCCCAACATATATTTGTACACCACCGTAGGGGATTAGGTACCAATGTGGCTCATTCGAGGGATTCTAAATGACTTTTGAAAAGGCTCAGATTCTTACCCATGCCATCGCAACTACGAAATTACGACAGCAGGTGAGTGAGGTTCATTAGCAGCTTGAGTGCATCTTCGTGCCGTCACTCGTTTTGGATACTCGTTCTCCACTCGCAAAATACGTCGAAAACCGAAAACCGAACTCTTGCTCCAGAACTTCCCATATGACGGTGTATAGTGGCAGGCATCCCGCCCATCATTTCCTCCCTCCCTCACCCAACTCGCTCAAATGACTGTCGCACAGATTCAAGAAAAGAGGGAAAATACGACCTCCAATTCACTCGTGCTACTAAGCCATTAAAGTTATGAGATTTACTTGGAAAAAAGAAAGATAATCCTTAAGGGCTAATTGCTGTAGATGTTGTCCGGCTTGGATTACTGCTTTGCATATTCGGAATTCTGCAAAACGCCTAATTATTGTGAACAAAGTTTCAGTAGTGTTTTTGTGTACGAGTCGCTCTTGTTTCAGCAACCTGAACATAGTTTTTGTAACTGTATTATTACTAAATCCTCCACACAAAGCAGATGAGCCTTTTGTAATCAAATCACCGATGTGGCTTTGTCATTACGAGGCTCTCGATGGTGCTTGTTACGTCCGCCTCTGTTACGGACCGACGCCAGGCGTCAGCACCAGTGTCGCAGATCTCAGCACAGGTACCGCAGGAACACACACACACACACACACACACACACACACACACACACGCACACACACACACACACCAGACAAAGCCAGGTGAATGAGGAGAGGATGATGATTAAGACGGTACGTATGCCAGGTGTGGGGGGACAAAAAAAAAAAAGGGGGAGCTAAGGAAAAGGTAGATGGATGGACTTTAAGAAGCTTTGAGAGTTAAGGGGCCTGACATGCAGGAGGGTTTGTGGTATGCAAGAGATAGGGCGAATTGGAACGATGTGGTATACAGGGGACGACGTGCGGTCAGTGGGTTGAACCAGGTTTCTTTGAAGTGGTCAGTGGAAACCACAGAAGGGTCCGTTGGGACTGGTATCGGTGCATCATATCTGATAGCTAGAGAGTAGATGTAAGTGAATGAGTCTATTTCTCCGTCTGTTCCAGGCGCTACATCTTTAACACGGGAAACTGAGGACATATATTAAAAAACTGAAAAAAAAGAGGGGGTCGGAAGTGCTGCCTCTAACTCACCCCGGCGGCACAAGAGTAAAGGGTATTTTTAAAAGTAAATAAATGGATAGCCAACCTTAGAAGCTGAATTGTTCGCCACACTCATCATCGTTCTTGAGCCTGCAGGAACGAGAGCCACAACGGACATCTGAATTATTTGTGACCCTGTGTCCTCACTACCTGCCTTAAATACCCTGAGACCAGAATGTTACATGCTGGTCTCTGAAGCCAGATATACACATGGGCTCATTACTGGCAAAGGCATTCAAGCTAAACTGTTTTGGAATCCCTGTCGCGTTGGTCTGCGAAAGCATGATGTAAACTGATGCCTTAGCCAAATTTGCTCCAGTTGGAGATGCTGTGGAACATGGTATCGAGTTGTCGAACAGAACGCTACTAATTGTTGTCTGGGGAGAATTACCAGATATATCTGAAGGTAACAGCGAAAACAGATAGGCATAAATGGATCACTTTGCCGTCATAGTGAAATGTGTCAAGGACAACTGGCTTTGAAGAAAGCATGAGAATCTCTGAACTACAAATTGTTATTGCTGCATTATGTCTGGGATAAAGGTACCGGCGCTCTTGATGTTTTACCTTCTCTGGATATGTTAATCACATGAGCTTAAAGCGTGTAGGCAGAGATACAGACACACATGAGAATACTGTGTCTTGCTCTATGTGAAAACTGGGCCGGCTGTCCAAGACATGTGACGTCAGCTTATAGTTCCTGGTAAGATAACTTGGAATTTGAGGACGTATCCACTTGGTATATAGACGACTGAATCTACTCTGTGTAAACTCATGTTCTGGGCCGAATTTAAAGCATTTGATGTGAGGGTTATATACTCTCTGTGGCTTTTTACGAAGATCCTTTGCGACCTCAATAATCCTCTTACGCCATCGTACACGGGATGATCATTGTCGGCACAGTATATTAGCTGCTGAAGAGGACAAAAAATAATAGAGAAACAATGCATTATAACCCGACCAGTCCTGACCTAGACAACATTAACAGACGTCGCCGGAATGATTGAGTGACAGCGTAGCGGGAAGTCGCCGAGGCGAAATGTGTCGAGACTTGGAGTTACCGAAACAGTGTTTGGCTGAAAATGAGTTTTGACGAAGCAGGCGTCGCTGAAATCATCATCTGTGAAACGAAGTGTTATGGAAAAACAGTGTTGCCGGAAAGGTTGTCACTGAAACGAAAAGTTGCTGAAACGACTTTTCCGAAATGGATGGAAGCGGCCCAAGTAGCCACCCTCCTCCATCTTCTGGCCCGCCCTCCGGCAGGAGGTTAATTTGGTGCCCAGTGTTGGTACATCAAAACAAGCCATTGGAGAGCTTTTTGTCTGTTGTGATGTACATCACTTGCCGCGTCTGGTTGGTGTCAGAAGTGGAGGCTTCTTAACCACTTGAGCACAAGTATGAGATCCTTGAGCACCACGGTACGATGCCTGAGCCCCACAGTACCATCCTTGAGCACCACGGTACGATGCCTGAGCCCCACAATACCATCCTTGAGCACCACGGTACGATGCCTGAGCCCCACAGTACCATCCTTGAACACCACGGGACTATCCTTGAACACAACGATTTATCCTTGAGTGTGATAGCGTGACCTTTGACCTGATTTTTGGTAACGCCATCATACTTAGTGATCTTACCATCATACTCATACTCATACTCATACCATCATACTCATAAGCCAAATAGGATTAATATATGATTGTTCTCTTGGTCACAGCACTCGACGTATGCGCCAACCAGTCATGGCTGGTGGTGTCGACTGTCCTCAACACAGTTTGGAAATGTGATTATCGTGTCCCACGATTCTCTGGTGTACGTATTAATGGTAACGTTTACCGGTGAGTTCTGGTAATGGTGGTTACCAGTGTGGTGTTATTCTGTACGATCCAGGCAGGTTGCTGAGATTACGTTCCTCTTGTCACATCCGGCTGAGTGTGTCTCCTGTCGTGTTGATACCTCTCTCTCTCTCTCTCTCTCTCTCTCTCTCTCTCTCTCTCTCTCTCTCTCTCTCTCTCTCTCTCTCCATTACCTAAGCCAGTTTAACCCACTGATCTTCGCCATACGTACTCACAGAGTCATAAATCAACAAGAAATTTACGAGGGACGTTGTTCGTGTGTTCCGGACTATTCTTGTTCCGGGGATTTTTAAGTAGGTGACTGTAGTGACAATAGACGAGAGACTATGATGTCATTTATCACGACTTCAGTAAAGCTTTTGATGCGTTCCCAGACGAAAGACTGATAATGAAAAGTATCGTCTCACGGTGTAGAAAGGGAGGTAGTAGGTTGAACTATGTCCTGGTAAACAGGTAAGAAACACTGTCAACATTCCTGGTGTAAAACCTGAGTTGGTTGCAGTAATCAGTGGAGTGCCTCAGGGCCTGGTTCCTGGGGCCACTGTCATTCATATCAAACATTAACATACATCATTAATCTTGAAGAACAAGTCAGCTGCGTAAGAAAATTTGCTGCTGACACAAGAGTGGTCAGGATTATTAACTTGATAACTGATGATTCCACAGGAAAGTATGAACAGGTTGTCACTTTAGGGTGAAAAATTGGCAAATTCAGTGTAGATAAATGCAGTTTTAAGCCAAGGTGCAGATAATTAAGCAAGTAGGTTTCATCTTGACGACGGAGATTTTGAGAAATAAGAGCACATAAAGGATACAGGGATAAATTGTTAGTAGATTTATAAAGCCAAGAGGACAGTGAATGAATGGAAGAAGTAAAGCGAGCATGGTATCTGGTTTCATGTCTAAGAGCGTTCGTAACGAAAAGATTAAGATGTTCTGGATATACATCCACCATAAGTCAAACGTCGCGAAGATAATGCATTACAGCTTTCGTCACAAATGCTGCAGAATGGATTTGAATTCCCTTAAGAGTGCACAGAGGACGGTGAAACAGGTGTCATATAGAAACAGAAAGACTAGGCTTGCATTCCCTCGAGAGGTGCCAGGTGACGGGCGTTTTTGACAGATGCACACACAAGGAAAGCGGATGTAAACCAACCAACTTCGAAAAGGACGAAAAGTCTCAGCCCAGGAGAGAGTACGACACACGGGATTCAAGGTAGAGGGAATATGGGTCCAGTTAAGAGAATAGGTAAACAAGGGTATGTCTGGAAACAAGAGTTGTGGACGATTTTGCTCATAGACACCACCGTGCTGGGACGTTTCAGACATTGGTGAGGTATAACTCGTGACTGGTGATGGATGGGTGTATGCGGGAGCTGCCTCGATGTATGGGGTCAGTTAGTTCGTCTGCAGTTTTATTCATTCTTACGGTCTTATTTTTCCTGCCCTTATCGTAAAACACAAAGCCCACCCCAACCCGACCCAGCCCAACATGATTCAACCAAACCACACCCTACTCAGCCAAGCATATCCTCTGCTTTGTAAAACTGTCTACCGCAATTTCAGTTTAAGATTACGGATAACTTCGTCATGGACCAGCAGGTCTCCTGTTTTCTGCCATTCCCATGTACCATCTTAGTCCTCTATAGTTCAACGTTGCCTTACTCAGTTCGTCCCACCTTAGCTTAGCCTAATCATACCTAGCGTAGCTTACTATGGATTTGTCAAAACAGCGCAGTATCATCTATCCTAGCTAAGGGTAGTCCAACCCACTTAAGCATTGTATATACCAACACAGCCAAGCACCTCCCACCTTCTGCCCAGTCTCATCGCGATACCTCACAATCCAGTCCAGTCCAGTCCATTGCAGTCTAGTCCAGCCGACTCCATGCCAGCCTAGCCCGTCCCTGTCTAGTCCAGTCCAGTCTGGCATAGCCCGTTTCAGCCTCATCGTCGCCAGTTCAGTATGTTGGAGGTGGAGGAGGAGGAACTGAAAAACAACTAAGAGTACCATCCTGAGGTGGGGTTAAGATAAGATGTTGGTGTGGAAGCTGCAATGGAGGGAAGTATCAACAGGTGGCAAAGAGCGCAAGGAGGAAGTAGTGAAGGTCAGGTCCTCCTGGGTATAATTTCCTTAAAGCCAAATACGGACATACATTGAGACTATACCCCTGGAGGACGCCAGGGGACACAGGGTGCGACGGGGAGGTCGGGGAGTACGCTGGTGTGCTGAGGGAGGGGAACTGGACAGAGGAGTGAAGAAGGGAAGATGGGAGGGCTAATGGAACAGGTCGGACAGATGGCACATCCCCAGTGTTGGGGGAGGAAAGGGTGAGTTGGTGAAGAAGGGCTGACTTGAGGAAGGATCGAGTGAAAGAGGGAGGAAGGTGAGGAGATTGAGGGAGGGAGGAAGAAAGGATAAGGTGATGGAGACATTATGATAGTACCCTATGGAAGAAAAAATGGCAATCTGGACAACAAAGACAACATATTAGGGAGAGTGAGTGATCATGATCTAACAAAAACAATAGATCAGGGAGACTGGATAATGATTAAGGTAAGAAAAACATTAGATCTGGAAGGTGGTAGAATAATCATGGTAATGCAAACAAAGAAGAGGGGAGATGGAGTGATAATTAAGGTAAAAAGAATAATAGATCTGGGAAATAAGATGAAAATCAAAAGAACAGAAAACAAGAGAGCAGGGAGATGGGCGACGGTTTGGACAGCAAGGAGGAGAGTTCAGAGAGATGAGGTGATAATCTTAGAATAAGAGAGAACAAAATAGGTAAATGGGGTGATTAGTAAAATAGTAATGAAAATGGTTTAAGAAACTGGGATCGTGATTGGAAGCGAAACCCAGACTTGAAGAAAATTGGATGAAAGAAAAAAGATTGTCTAATGACTTCGATTGAACAGGATGAGGCGAGTTGATGATGAGGGCAACCTCACTGTAGTTCGGGGAGGTACTGTGAGCATTTGCGATGTGGGTCAACGATTACTCGGGTAGTTGGTGCCATAACTGGGGGCGGCCATGGCGGCATGCAAAAAGTGGATAATGATAAGGGTAGCAAGGACAGTTACTGAGGGAGCTGACGGATAAATTACCATCAAGAATGTTAATTTGGTGGATGAGGCAGTAATTATGAACAAGCTGATATTAAAGTCTGAATATCTAATAATTAAAAAAAAAAAAAAAACCATTTTGTATACGCTGATAATTTTTGATAATCTAGGCAGAAAGTCTGTGACATTAGTTAACTCGGTTAACAGAGTCAGTTATATAAGCAAGGAGACGAGAAAATATGAGTTTGTAAAAAAAAAAAAGTTTTACAGTTTAGACGAAGCTGAAAATGGTTTACAAAATACACAAAGGCATATCCCTATTGCCCTTGTATTATTTTACATATTTGAACACAAGAACGAAGTAAACTGACTTGGGGAAAAGTGTGGAAAAACTTGAAAGGGAGGAGACATACACAAAACAGACTTCGATAAAAGATATGATTTATAAAACCTATAAGATGCAGAAGTAACCCTTCAAATTATTTGTGACAATCTAATATTAACTCTGCACTTAACAGTGAGGATGTGTCTTCAACTTGGCTCATAGTAATAGTGATCTACTGTTAACTCGACACTGGATGATGGGGACTTGCCGTTAAAACGGTACTTAATGTTGGTGGTCTTCTACCATAACTTGGCTCCTCTTGATGATGATGTACCATTAACTTGATATGTAATGGTGGTGGTCATCTACCATTAATTTGGCACTTAATGATGGTGATCTACCGTTAACTTGGTGCTTAATGGTGGTGGTCATCTACTATAACTTGGCACTTAATGATGGTGATCTACCGTTAACTTGGTGCTTAATGGTGGTGGTCATCTACTATAACTTGGCACTTAATGATGGTGATCTACCGTTAACTTGGTGCTTAATGGGGATGGTCATTTCCCATTAACTTGGCACTTAACGATGGCGAACTACCGTTAACGCTGTCACTCTCAGTACAGTACTGCCTCATGAAGGAAGCAACAGCACACGTGATCATTATAACAACAGATTCAGACAGACTGATGACAGAAGAAAGGAAAGGTGATCAAAAAGGAGAGTTACTGTTGTGAGTCATGGTGAGGGAAATCATAAGTCTTGCATTAAGATAAGAGCTACTGATAAAGGAGGGACACTGATAACCAGAAAGTGTAATGCAAGGGGGACTTGTGATAATAACTTCATTAGCAGCTATACAGACAGAAGAGGAGTTACAGTATACTCGTATTATCAACCCCTGTGAGTATTGTGACCTTAACTCACACCAAATGGGGTGGTATTTCTGTCCATGTCAGACGAGTCATCACGTAGTGATCACATACTCATTGATATAAAGTCTTAGTCACGTCTATCATGCACCAAGACGGATGAAAGATATCCCCCTCACGTGAGTACATGAAACTACGCTGTACAAAGAGCTACAGAAGTATCATAAACACACAACTTCTGTATGATAGTGATGTCATGGGCCTCACTTGCATACAGAGACACGAATGCAAATATTTACGGCTGGACTTCAGGTCTAGTGTTTTCGTCGACAAGAGCCGAACATCGACGAATGATTCAGTGATACAGAAACGTATTTGTGGATATGAAGCAGAATAAGAAAGAGTTAAAAAGAATATTAATGACGGGAAATCACCTAGCCGAAATATCCAGCAAAAACGATAAAAAAAAAATCAGATTTCCGAAAGTATTTACGTCCACAAATTTATAGAGAAACACACAAAAAAGATAGCTTTCTCATACATAACTTTCCCTTTATTATTGCTGAGTATCACTTAGATATTGCTGAGTATAACAGCCTAGTGAAAACTTTCCCTTAATCATTGCTGAGTATCACTTAGTTATTGCTGAGTATAACAGCCTAGTCAAAACTTATTGCTGAGTATAACTTGCTAGTTATACATTTCATCAACAAATATCTTGTCTCCGGTTATTTCAGACATCGAGGCGTTACATTGATTCGTTGATCCATATGATCAAGTAACGATGTACCGTTACTAACACCTTGATCAAGACGGTACCACCTCTGAGCGAGCACGACGGTACAACCCTTGGCTGTGGTGGCCTGGCCTTCAACCTGACCCTTTCTTTAAAAAGGCCGGGTCATCTTACCCAAGGATCGTATCGCCGTGCTCAAGGGTGACACCGTCGTGATGAACGGATTAGGAGAATGAGTTGCACGGTAGAATCACCGCTGACACCCCCCATCGGAGCCTCCTGAAGCCTCCTGAAGCCTCCTCCTCCTCCTCCTCCACACCAGGCGTAGTTCACCATTCTCACGTCTCTCCCGCCAGTTTCTCCTTCACTTGCCTCATGGAGGGAGAGGAGCACTGCCGCCAGTGGGGACTTCGACTTCCCCTGGGTCGGGCATCGAGCTCGTGCCCTCACACTGTACTGTTGTGGATGATCTCGCAACGCGTCCTCATATTCGATTGTGATTATGAAATATTTCATCTTAGAGGGATACCATATACTTGTGCTTACACCTGCTCACGTCACACACAAATGTACTTACAATTGATTATTTAACACACCGTACAGATGTGTACTTAAGACTGGTTACTTAACATACCATGCGGCTACTTACATCTCGTTACTTAACATACCATGCCGATACTTACATCTTGTTACTTAACATACCATGCCGATACTTATAAGTAAATACTTAACATATCAAACAGATGTACTTAAGATTGGTTACTTACCATACATATTTACTTACAACTGGGTACTTAACAGAGACGTACTACCGGCTGGCCACTGTTACTTAACATAGTCACAGAAAACTATAGAGGGGGGGGAGGTCTACACACAAGGGCCTATGCCAGGCTCATGCCTGGGGAAAAGGCCGTCTGCAGTCAAGGGCCCGTAACGTGCTAAGACTTGAGGAACGGACCATCTGAAAGACAAGCGCCTGTGGTCCATGCTAAGGATTTGGCGAAGCTTGAACAACAACAACAACAACAACAACAACAACAACAACAGCAGCAGCAGCAGCAGTAGCAGCTACACAGGTGGAAACAGTGTGGAGGAATAAGGTCACTCTTGTGGTTCAGTATCGATCTCAGATGAACCTTTTTTTTTTTTCCTCCGGGAAGTCTGACAGGTGGCGTTGTTAAGGTCCTGGATCTATATTGATAATGAGGTCAAGAAGTGAGGTTACGGTGAGGTCAGTGTGAACTGGTAAAGTGAAGGGGGGGGGGGGGATGTCCTCGGAAGTGGGTCACCAGAAACGACACTGGTAACGAGGTTACGAGATCAGGTTACGTGAGGCGGAGTTAGCAAGTGCAGATCGTGGTAGCGGCTGGAAGCATCGTCTCCTCGTATGTGTCGTCTTAGTGCTGACAGCTTCATACTGGAAGGAAGATCACACTGATAATCGGATCTCAGTTATAAACTGGAGTTTACAGGGTCATGCTGGGGTCACACCGATGACTAGACCATGCTAGTTACTAGTTACCAGTAACTGGCTCAGGTCACACGAGCAGTCAGGTCAGGTCACGCTAGAAATGAAGTAATGTCAGTGTCATAAGGTCATTTCACTGACAGCCAGGTCGCTCCAAGAGTCACTCTGAGTCACCAATCAGGGTAAGTTAGTGTTGCGTCAAGACGAGGTCACTGTGTCAGTCGAATCAAGTCACTGCAGTTTGGACCAAGTCACTTAAGCACTTAGGTCAGGTCACCGTAGCAGTCAGAGCAGGCCGTGGTGGTCATTCGTACACACAGCTGACTCTCTGGGAGGGTCTGGCGGTAGAAGTGGTGGAGGTGGTGTTGGTGGCCAGGCTTGTGGGGCTTCTATAAGGCTTAGGCTCTGGCTTCACTCCCCACCCACATCCCTTACCTATTCCTCCTTCCTTTCACTTCCCCATTCACTCCCCTTTCTATATCCCTTTACCCCTTCCCCTCCTTAGATGGAGCACAATATATAAAATGTATCTTTGGGACAGAAATGAGAAACTGTAGTAAAACATTGTTAAGACATGTGAAGTGACTGATTGTACTGAAAAATTAGACCAAATAAGTCAGTAGGTCCTGACAACACCTCTGAAGCCATGACTGTTGGAAGACTTGAGCTAACAAGTGGCTTTTCCGATCCCAAAAATTTCCTTCCGACTCCCACTCAGCATTTATCACTGCCCGTAATCATTGCAGGTAAGTTATCCGTGAGGCAAAGAAAGCGTTCCTTTGTTCTAAGAATTGCGATAACCTCTCCTAGTCATCCACTGGTCTTCAGTTCAATGGGATCACTAACAACTTCTGTCGCTCAAACTTTCCTTTCTTTTCCTTTCTGACGGTACTGTAGCAACTGTTTCTCCTCCAACTCCACCTTGGATGACTCTAGCATTCCCCCACCCCCTGATGATCCACTTACTAATCCTATGTCTCTTCCCGTAATCTCTTTTCGAAGTGTCCGAAGATCGCTCAAGCAAACCTTATGACCTCATGGCATCCAACCCCGTGTGCTTAAAGAGTGTTCCTCTGAACTTGCACCGGTGCTTGCTCGTCTATTCCGTGTCTGTTTAAAAACCAGAACTTTTCCTTTTTCTAAGATGCATATGTTGTTACATTCCATCCCTAAGAAGGATGACCGTTCTAACCCTTCAACCTATCGTCCTGTTGTTTCGACATCTGTTTCCAAAGTCTTTTAATACCTCTTCAGCTCCCATATCCTCAGACGTCTTGAATCTCACAGCTTTCTCTCTAATCGCCAGTATGGCTTCAGTGAGGCGAGATCCACTGGTGATATTCTTTTCTATCTTAATAATGTCTGGTCATCATCCTAGAAGGATTTAGGGAATTCTTATGTAGTTGACCTTGATATATCCAAAGCTTTTGACAGGGTATGGCATCGGTGTCTCCTCTGTAAGCTCCCATCTGTTGGCTTCCCTCCCTCATTTCGCTCCTTCATACCCAGCTTCCTGTTTAGCCGGTCTCTCTCCGTGGGTTAGTTCATTACAACAGCAGGAAGTCGCTCTGGAAATTTGAATCGTACCAATGACGTATGTGAGAACCGACGCAATATTGGGGACTGTTAACTCCACCACATAAACTACATTGGACATACAACTTGCACCCTGAGACGCCACCTCTCGCTCCACGTACAAGAAGGTGGAATCAAACATCATGAACGAGACTAACGAGGAAGATTAGAGTGAATAACACTAAAATCATTACTAATTACAGTGATCGGAGGAGACTACAGATATTAGAAACCATTCACATTAGAGAGAAAGCTCCTGCCATCATCATCCTCAACATCCAGACAAACATGCCCTCAGCCATACAGCTCTTTGATTGCCCGCCGCCAGTTGGACGTAGACCTGATGCCGTTTTGGTACAGACGGGATGCGTCACTGACCCGCCACAAGCTGCCGAGTCCGCCATTTCTGGGCTGGAGGAATGCAGGGCTGACCAACCTGGTCCTGGGTTACGGAGGTCAGAGAGAATGAGACGAGCCTAACCTGACCTCATTTCCACATCCGAACAATAACAGTCTCGCATGGCCCAACTTAGTATTTAGTGACGGACTTTTTGTACTCCTACCTGATTTGATATTGCTCTTTGGTTCGTCAACTGTAAGTTTTTCTATATTTCTGTTTCCATATTTTGTATCTAGATTAAAACTTATGCTACACTTCATGTTCTTGTTAGTTTGTTTCACTGTTAGTGCTTTCCCTTACTTTTATGTGCTATGTTCTGTGTTTTTTTCGAGGGTTTGTTTTCTATATTCTGTTTGCGTTTTACGTATCATATCCTAGTTTTGTAACGCAGGTTTTTCTCCCTTTTTTGTAGAATCCTAATGATGCCTTTGTGAAGGAGAAAGCTTGATTTAAATAGAATGCATAACTTTAGACAAATGGTGTTTGAGCACCCACCTAATGGTAGAATGATTCTGATAAAATTTGTGAACATAAGAAAGATTAATAACTCTAAGTATGCTGACGTGTTAAATTTTATATGCTTTAGAGAAAGCCTGCTCCCAACTTATATATATATATATATATATATATATATATATATATATATATATATATATATATATATGTATATATATATATATATATATATATATATATATATATATATATATATATATATATATATGTATATATATATATATATATATATATATATATATATATATATATATATTTTTTTTTTTTTTTTTTTTTTTTTCATACTATTCGCCATTTCCCGCGATAGCGAGGTAGCGTTAAGAACAGAGGACTGGGCCTTTGAGGGAATACCCTCACCTGGCCCCCTTCTCTGTTCCTTCTTTTGGAAAAAAAAAAAAAAAAAAAAAAAAAAAAAAAAAAAAAAAAACGAGAGGGGAGGATTTCCAGCCCCCCGCTCCCTTCCCTTTTAGTCGCCTTCTACGACACGCAGGGAATACGTGGGAAGTATTCTTTCTCCCCTATCCCCAGGGATAATATATATATATATATATATATATATATATTTTGCTTTGTCGCTGTCTCCCGCGTTAACGAGGTAGCGCAAGGAAACAGACGAAAGAATGGCCCAACCCACCCACATACACATGTATATACATACACGTCCACACACGCAAATATACATACTTATACATCACAATGTATACATATATATATATATATATATATATATATATATATATATATATATATATATATATATACACAAACAGACATATACATATATACACATGAACATAATTCATACTATCTGCCTTTATTCATTTCCATCGCCACCTCGTCACACATGGAATAACAACCCCCTCCCCCCTTGTGTGCGAGATAGCGCTATGAAAAGACAACAAAGGCCCCATTCGTTCACACTCAGTCTCTAGCTGTCATGTAATAATGCACCGAAACCACAGCTCGCTTTCCACATCCAGGCCCCACACAACTTTCCATGGTTTACCCCAGACGCTTCACATGCCCTGGTTCAATCCATTGACAGCACGTCGACCCCGGTATACCACATCGCTCCAGTTCACTCTTTTCCTTGCACGCCTTTCACCCTCCTGCATGTTCAGGCCCCGATCACTCAAAATCTTTTTCACTCCATCTTTCCGCCTCCAATTTGGTCTTCCACTTCTCCTCGTTCCCTCCACCTCTGACACATATATCCTCTTTGTCAGTCTTTCCTCACTCATTCTCTCCATGTGACCAAACCATTTCAAAACACCCTCTTCTGCTCTCTCAACCACACTCTTTATTACCACACATCTCTCTTACCCTATTATTACTTACTCGATCAAACCACCTCACACCACATATTGTCCTCAAACATCTCATTTCCAGCACATCCACCCTCCTGCGCACAACTCTATCCATAGCCCACGCCTCGCAACCATACAAGATTGTTGGAACCACTACTCCTTCAAACATACCCATTTTTGCTTTCCGAGATAATGTTCTCGACTTCCACACATTCTTCAAGGCTCTCAGAATTTTCGCCCCCTCCCCCACCCTATGCTTCACTTCCGCTTCCATGGTTCCATCCTCTGCCAAATCCACTCCCAGATATCTAAAACACTTCACTTCCTCCAGTTTTTCTCCATTCAAACTTACCTCCCAATTGACTTGACCCTCAACCCTACTGTACCTAATAACCTTGCTCTTATTCACATTTACTCTTAACTTTCTTCTTTCACACACTTTACCAAACTCAGTCACCAGCTTCTGCAGTTTCTCACATGAATCAGCCACCAGCGCTGTATCATCAGCGAACAATAACTGACTCACTTCTCAAGCTCTCTCATCCACAACAGACTGCATACTTGCCCCTCTTTCCAAAACTCTTGCATTCACCTCCCTAACAACCCCATCCATAAACAAATTAAACAACCATGGAGACATCACACACCCCTGCCGCAAACCTACATTCACTGAGAACCAATCACTTTCCTCTCTTCCTACACGTACACATGCCTTACATCCTCGATAAAAACTTTTCACTTGCCTCCCACACCATATATTCTTAATACCTTCCACAGAGCATCTCTGTCAACTCTAACATATGCCTTCTTCAGATCCATAAATGCTACATACAAATCCATTTGTTTTTGTAAGTATTTCTCACATACATTCTTCAAAGCAAACACCTGATCCACACATCCTCTACCACTTCTGAAACCACACTGCTCTTCCCCAATCTGATGCTCTGTACATGCCTTCACCCTCTCAATCAATACCCTTCCATATAATTTCCCAGGA
Source organism: Panulirus ornatus (assembly GCF_036320965.1). Lineage (NCBI taxonomy): Eukaryota > Metazoa > Arthropoda > Malacostraca > Decapoda > Palinuridae > Panulirus > Panulirus ornatus. The sequence goes on along the minus strand of NC_092235.1, from coordinate 47,698,655 downwards.
GTATTCAACAAACTTATACCTCTGTAATTTGAGCACTCACTCTTATCCCCTTTGCTAGGGCGTCCTAGCTTCGTCTCTTCGATGTGTATCAACTGACTTATATTTCTCTCTTGTGTCTCCCCTGATGATGTGATTATTACACGAAAGTGCACTTCGGAACTTATCGTGTTTCATTTTCCCCGTGGACTCATAGGTATATATATATATATATATATATATATATATATATATATATATATATATATATATATATATATATAGATGGATAGATAGATAGATGGATAAATAGATAGATAAAGACTCCAAAATATAGCTATGTTTTAGACATCGAAATGGCTTTCTGTAATGCACCACACGAAGGACTATTGCGTAATGATATTGTCTATGGTATAAAAAATCGAACCTTGGCGTTTTATTATTGAACCCACCGCTGCTTACTTCTCGTCCTCGTCTCTCATCATTGCCCTAAGTCACTTTTAGCTGTCTGCCCTCCCGCCACCCATCTACTCTCTCTCTCTCTCTCTCTCTCTCTCTCTCTCTCTCTCTCTCTCTCTCTCTCTCTCTCTCTCTCTCTCGCGGCACGCAGCATTGTAACACATACGCCCACGCCAAAGAGAATCTAATTTTCCGCCCACCACTTCGAGAGGCCCTTCGGCTGTTGATAGCTCCAGTCTCCTCCACACCTGAGATGTGATCTGGCTCCCTCGCTAACTAGAAGTCCCTCCCGTTCACCACCTCCAGCCCCGCTCCTCCTCATACCCTGGCTCCTGACCTCTCTGCCTCTCGTCTTACAACCAAGAGCTGGTTTCCAGTCTCATCGTTCCCTAGGATTCCAGTAGCTTCGGCCTCATAGTCAGTTTGGTTCACGTGTGACTCACTTAATCCCTACGTAACATGGGGTAGGCTGCCGGTATTATTTACTTATTCATGATGAAAAGCTTCCAGAAGGTACGCTCAGTAGGACCAATACCTGCTCACACACCATCCAGCTCCCCAGGTGCAGTGGTCCGACGTCAAATATGACCTTGCTCTACTGTATCATAAACAGCACCGCTGAGTTTCTCCTTATCGAAGTTCCTCTGCAAAGTCTCTACTGTGTGAATGAAACTGTATTTACTCGTATGTAAAATGCATGCTGAATAATGGCAGCGCAAAGTGAGACAATTGATATAATGGGTGAGAAGTTAAATCAGATGAGAGTAGATGTTATGGTAACACTGCCTTTGGAGGGGGGGGGGAGACCACTGGACGCAAGTCCCGGATGAACAGCTGATCTCTGTTTACCTGAGGATTTCCCAGTAGGGGACGCTCCTGGATTCTGGTCGTCGTGTCATTCATGTCTTGGGCTTACTGGCTTAACTTGATGGTAAATACGTGTGTGTAAAGTTTTGTTTATGCCTTCGGCAAGTGCGTGAGACGCATTACCGCCTGTCATCACTGAAGTCCTATCTCATCTTTTATGAAAATGATAACCATAAGGAGTTTTTCTTTTATGTACTTATTCTTCCAGAAGAGTGAATACCGCTCCCTTGAAATGTTAACTTGATCGACCAAAGTTCTCATTACTCGTGGGGAAATCTGCTTTGTGAATACAGTACTAATGACAGCCTCTTTTCCCTCTCTGGTAGACCTTCCTCTTTTTCTCTTCCCTGTACCAACATTCGTGGTCTCCCTAGTAACCTCTCCTCTGTTGAACACCATCTGTCTAGTATCTCTCCTATTACCTTGATTCTTTCTAAGACCCAGTTGACTCATGATGCTCACCTTATCTCATTCTCATATCCATCTATCGCCTCCTCCCACGAGTTCCTTTCAAAGATGGTGTTTGTGCTTATCCCAGCATCAGCGCACCTGTGGCACGCCTCGAGGACTTTTGAGTCCCCATACTTTGGAATTATCTGGCTCAAGGTCTGTCTCCCAACTACAACGCTTTTCCTTTTGTTTCGCCAACTGCTCTGCTAAATCCACAGTTTTTATCTTTCTTCGACTACCTAAACTCCTGCTGTGAAGCCGTGACCTCCTTTCACCCGCAAGACGAGAGCCTTTACCCAGGAATTTCAAGGTTTACCACAGAGGATGATGAGTCCCCTCCATACGGGTGATGGAGGGATTGAAGCCCTCACGTTATCCATTCTCAATGATCTAGATCAAAGTATCACTCTCTTCTTACTGATATTCCTGACGGATATAACCACTCCCCTAATATTCTGGATCTAGTCTACACCTCTTAGCCTTCGCGCTGTAGCTGAACAATCTCTGTCCCGGTTGGGTCATCTGACCACACTCATAAATGTGTCTATTTTTAACAGCACTTCCCCCTCCAGCAGCCCTTTCTAAATGTAGATAATGCACTTCAACAAAGTTGACTGGAGTAACTTGGGAAAATCCTTTTCTGACTTACCTAGGTTGAATTACTGTCCCTTATGAGGTAATGCTTCTGTCTCCGCCAAACGCGTAGCAGAGGTTATTGTTGCGGGAATGGAAGCATTTATATCCTCTTCCTCGAAGACGACCCTTTCTTCCAACCCATGGGTTAACCGTTCCTGTTCTGAGACCATTCAGGCAAGGGATCAGACATAGCGAGTTTACAAAACTTTCTTCCTCCAGCTCCCAGTCAGCATTTATCACTGACCGTAATCATTGTAAGCACTTTATCCATGAGGCAAAGCGTTCCTTTATGAAAAGGAAGTGCAGTAACCTCTCCTTATCATCCGCTGATAGGTCTTTCTGGTCTGTAGCTAAGGGCATCGCTAGCAACAACTGTCGTTTCACATTTCCTCCACTTTTCCGTTCTGACGGTACTGTATCTGTCTCTCCCATAGACAAAGCAACTCTTTCTCGTTTCTCCTCTAACTCCACCCCCCTTGATGCCCCTCCCCATGATCTCTTTTCGGACTATCCGAAAAGCGCTTCTTTCTCTGGACACAAGGAAGGCTCATGGTCCTAATGGCATCTGTCCACCTGTACCGAAAGAGTGTGCCTCTGAACTTTGCCCCTATGCTCGCTCGTCTGTTCAGTTTCTATTTAAGAAACGGAACTTTCCCTTCTTGGAAGAACGAGTTGGTACATCTCATTCCTAAGAAGGGTGGCCGTTCTAACCCCTCTAACTATTGTCCTTTGAATCCCCATCATCCCCCTTATCTTCAAACATCTTGAATCTCACAGTCTTCTCTCTGATCACCAGTATGGCTTCCGTAAGGTAAGGTCCTCTGGTTGTATTCTTTTCTGTCTTGTCTGGTCATCATCCCTGAAAGATTTTAGGGATTCCTACGTAGTTGACATTGATATATCCAAAGCTTTTGACACGGTGTGGCATCGGGGTCTTATCTCTATGCTCCTCTCCTTTGGTTTCCCTCCCTCACTTTGCTCCCTCATATCTAGATTCCTTTCCGGCCGATCTGTCTCTGTGATTGTTGATGGACCCCCTTCTCTTCACCAACTGCTATGGCCCTCAAGGCTCTGCCTTGTCTCCTATATTTTTTCTCCTTCTTATCATCGATTTCCTTTTGTCTACAAATAATCTAGTGCTCTCATATGCTAACTGCTCAAAACTGCATTCCTCCACGTCCTTCTTTCACTCGATCTGCATCTCGTCTTGACACAACGCTTTCCGTAAACTCAGACTTGGACAGGATATCTCAGCGGGGTAGACGAAATCTTGTTAGGTTTTATCCCTCCAAGACCCACTTTCAGTCCATCTCACTTTCGAAAATTCTTCATAACTTTCTCCTGCGACAGTTTACTCGGTGAACATACATGGAATTACTGTAGCATCCATCCACTTTATTTTGGAAACCCACATTACGGACATAGCTAAGTCTGCCTCTTAAGTAACTGGAGTCATGTATAAATGTCAGAATTTCTTTTCTTTGCAACAGTTGCTCCGTTTGTACGAAGGATTAATTCGTCCTGATAAGGAGTGCTTCCTTCACACACAGGGTGGTTCTCGCTCTGCAACCTTACTTGACAAAGTTGAGTCGAAAGCGGTCCGACTTATTAGCTCTCCCAGGCTAACCTTAGAACTTGACCCATTTGCTCTACATCGCAATGTTGGTTCACTTTCCCTTTTATAAATATTACTTTGGTTTTTGCTCCCGAGAGGTGGCTGCTGGTGTGTCCCCTCCATAATGTAGACCACGCAGTCCTCGGCAAGGTACTGCGTCACATGATTACTGTGTGGTCGTTAGGAGCTCGAAGATGGGCCGTCTTGATCACTGTTTCATTCCCTAGGGGCACCTTGAAGACGTGGAGCTCTCTATCCTCTCATGTCTTCCCTAGTAACTATGACAGATTTTAAAAGGCAGATTTTTTTCAATTCCTCCAAATTTCGTAAATACCTTTCCCGGTCTCTTATTTTTCCATTTCATTAACCGCTCTGTATTTCAATTAAGGCTCGGCCTTGATGTGGACTTTCGTTCGTGACTGGAGTCTCCAAAGTGGAATATATATATATGTATATATATATATATATATATATATATATATATATATATATATATATATATATATATATTATCCCTGGGGATAGGGGAGAAAGAATACTTCCCACGTATTCCCTGCGTGTCGTAGAAGGCGACTAAAAGGGGAGGGAGCGGGTGGCTGGAAATCCTCCCCTCTCGTTTTTTTTTTTTTAATTTTCCAAAAGAAGGAACAGAGAAGGGGGCCAGGTGAGGATTTTCCCTCTAAGGCCCAGTCCTCTGTTCTTAACGCTACCTCGCAAATGCGGGAAATGGCGAATCGTATGAAAAAAAAAATACATATATATATATATATATATATATATATATATATATATATATATATATATATATATATATATATATTCTTTTCTTTCTTTTCTTTCAAACTATTCGCCATTTCCCGCGTTAGCGAGGTAGCGTTAAGAACAGAGGACTGGGCCTTTGAGGGAATATCCTCACCTGGCCCCCTTCTCTGTTCCTTCTTTTGGAAAATTAAAAAAAAAAAACGAGAGGGGAGGATTTCCAGCCACCCGCTCCCTCCCCTTTTAGTCGCCTTCTACGACACGCAGGGAATACGTGGGAAGTATTCTTTCTCCCCTATCCCCAGGGATAATATATATATATATATATATATATATATATATATATGTAACTTCCTTTTGGTTTCCGTGGAAATGGACGACCACTGAAGAATTTTGAAACGATGATGTTTCCAAAATTTTATAGAATACGATTGTTCTCCGTGAAACACTTTTCTCTGTGTTTTTATGTGTCTGTGATATATGTAGTTTGCCTCTGTGTCCCTTTGCTTGTCTTTGTGTTTGTCTGTGTCCTTTGATGTGTGTGTGTGTGTGTGTGTGTGTGTGTGTGTGTGTGTATTTCTGTAACGAGTCCCCTTTTATTTATAGATTATATCATTTTATTCTGACAATGCCCAATTTTTGTGTGTATAAATCGATCAATCGACAGCCTCTTTGAGCGACACATTTGGAAAGCTGCTCATTTTCTATGATACGTTCCTGATATTTCCCATCATGTTGAAAGTACACATCAAATATATGGCAAAGTGGCTGGGATATATATATAACAAGGCAACAGACAATAGCATAACTCCAAGTATCGGACCATGCGCACAGATCTGGTATGTTGCTAATGGGGTGCAACATAAGGATATTATATTGCTTAGCCGGAAAATGACTGATTAGAGAAGTGCCATAGAAGCGTTAGGCGAATTTCTCGGAGAACAATAGAAATGAGTTGATCCCTTGTGTAATGTGGAACAGCCTCTCTGTTATCTTAGGTGCTTCCTCGGTAAGAGTTAGGTGGTAATATATATAACGTCTTTGTTTGTTGGTAGAGTGAAGGGAGGGCTTAAGATAACGTCTACATGTGTTGGTAAGATATCGTGGATTAAAGGAAGATTCTTGGTACATTTTCTGAAAGGGATGAAAGACTGAGTCTTGGTGTATATATCTGTACGATGAAAGTGATTTACATATAGTGTCTCAATGTGTTTCTAAGAGTTATGGAATTAGAGATAATGTCTTGATACAGTTATAAGAGTCTTGAGGTTAGAGAAAGTGTCGTGGTGATATGCTTCAGCTCTTCTTGTATGTGGATGTAATTTTTTTTTCTTTCCCCCCACTAAAGGAACGTCTTGTGATCGAAGGCTTTTGAGATCTCCTTCAGAACCTTTTGGGGTTGAGAGGCGTCAGTCTTGACCTTGTTGCTAGGTTATCCCAGGCGAGAAGTGTGTCTTGCTACAGGGATTACGAAGCGAGTCATATTTGAGTGAGAACTTACGTCTTTGAAATAAACTTACGATGCGAGAAATATTTCTTTGTCAAACGACGATACTCTTGAAAATGGCCTTGGATGGGGTCGTTTGTCGCCTGGCCTCATGGTCGTCACATCACAGAAGGGGAGGTCGTCGGCTCATGGCGTCAGAGTCGTCACATCACAGAGGGGGAGGTCGTCGTCTCCTGGCCTGAGTCGTCACATCACAGAGGGGGAGGTCGTCGGCTCCTGGCCTCCACTTTCACTGGTCACACACTCAGCCTCGACAAGGCCGGGCTGCAAGGGAGGGGTTGGGGTGCTGGGAGGAGAGGAGGTTCTCTGGGAAGGGGAAGAAAATGGAAGGGGGTAAAGGGAGAGAGAGAGAGAGAGAGAGAGAGAGAGAGAGAGAGAGAGAGAGAGAGCATAAAGAGAAAGCTTGGAAGGTCATCTACCTGTCTGCCCATCTATATCCATCTACCTGTCTGTCTGTCTGCTACCTAACTCTTCCTCTGTGAGCCATCTGTCTATCCTAGCTTTCTTGATATATCTGTCCATCTGTCTTTCTACCAATCACTTGTCTGTCTGTCTATGTACCTTTCTACATCAGTCATCTTTAACGCTGTTCCCATTTTCGTAGGTTGGATCACGTGAGTTCAGGCGGGCATAGATACATGATTGATGTAGACGAGAGAAGCATTTATGGACATAACTTCAGTAACGGCGAGGGAAACGTGAGCTGAGGGAAACTGGAAGACAGCGCATCAGGAGGGAGGGAGGGAGTACAGTGACCCACTTCGTCGGTATACAGGATGACGTAGGAGTGTAGCGATCTGACGTGATGAACGAAAAGACAAAGCTGATGATACGTCCAGACGGAAAGATCGAAGCGCCATGAATGAACACGACGTGAGGAAGTGAAGAACGCGGGGGAGTCAGTCAGTGAGGAACTAGCATGGAAAGCCTGCAGCGTCATGCTCGGAGTCTTCCACATTATGAAGTAGAGTGAGGTAGCGTGACGGTAGAGCCAGCGTGATGGTCGGAACTCGCCATATGATCGACTAGAGTGAGGCAGCGTGACGATACAGCCAGAGTGAGTGATGGTCGGGACCTCCATGTGATGGAGTCGAAGCAGCGTGACGGTCTAGCCAGCGTGATGGCCCATCTGATAAGGTAGAGTGAGCCAAGGTGAGGATATATATCCAGCACCTGGACGCCAGGTGTCCACGTCGAGGACGACCGTGGTGAATACAACAACGACCATGAACACAACAACGACGCCACGAACGATGAACAAGCAGGTCGGAGGTGAAGGGGGAGTGAGTGGAGGGGGAGGTAACTCACCGAGGGAGACGCCCAGTGTTGTGAAACACGTGGAGGGGCGGGACGAGGCGAGAGACGCAGGGGGACGCCGTGAGGAGGGGAACCAAGATTAGAATGTGGGTGAGAGAGAGACATAGGTAGAGGAGAAGGGATTTAGAAAATGTGGGAGAAAGCGAACGAGGAGAGCGAGACAGACAAGAGAGGAGAGGGAAAGTTTTAAGGACACTTATCAGTGGCCACAAAAAAATCCGGAAAGGCGAGTGTGACGACGGTGTCTCAGAAGCTATTTACTGTGCAATGAAGACAGGCAGGTGGCTCTCAGGACGGGAGAGAGGAGTGCAGGTAGTGCGGAGGGCAGGGACGCTGAGAGAAGAGGCGGGGATGAAGAAAAGGAAAAGTAACCACAAAAAAAGGAGGAAAAAAACCACGCAGACCAAGTGCAGTGACGTGGGAAAAAAGTTGAGAACATTCCGAGGAAAGTAAAGGTGTGGAGATGAGAAAGGAGAGAATAAGTAGAGAAGACTGATGGATGGGTGGTTCGAAATCAGTAACGGAGGAGGTGGAGGCGGCATGGAAGGGAAAGGATGTGACAGCGAGGACGTTGGTAACGGGAGGGTGGTGTCTGGCAGGAGGGGGTGAGGGAGGGGGGGGAAACTGTGTGACCTCGTGTGGTGCGTCACGTAGGCTGGGGCGGATGCTGCTCTAAGGTCACCAGTGCTGCGGCTGGAGGCCCCGACCGACCCTCACAAACCACCACCGCCACCTGCTGTTGCTGCCGCTGCTGCTGTTCTGCCCCTACCCCACCCCACCTGCAGGTCCGGGAGGCCGGGGAAGGAAACTGGATGTCCTGGTGAATTGCGGTCCTTTTGCTAGGTCCTGTGGGGGGTCCTAACGAGGAGGGTAAAGCTTTTGGGAGTATCTTTGCGAGGACTGAGTCCTGAGGGTTTTTTAAGATGACGTGGGGCGGCGATGTGGCTTTCCAGGTGGGTGGAGTGTTGGCGGAAGTATCGGAATGAGGACGTACGAGAGAGAACTGTGGGGGTTCTGGATGCAGGTCTGGAGGCTACAATAAAGGTGGAGGGTACGACGCACCTGTTAAGGAGGCGATACAAAAATCTTGCGGCACGATACAGGTGTTCCAGGCTAGGGTCACGTAAGAGGCGTTGGGGGATCATGAGCCATATATGGCGTGAGCTGTGCTGGCTGGGAACTGGACATAGGGGTGCGCATTGTAGCGCAGATATTGGACCTGTGATATGGGTGCGAGGGCCATGATGTAGATGTAAAGGACATGATGTAGATGTAGGGTCCATGATGCAGGTGTGGTAGCCATTAACAGATGTGGAGGCCATGGTGCAGGTGTGGGGACCCATTGACAGACTTGGAGGCCAGAATGCAGGTGTGGAGGGGAGAGGGTTTGACGGAAACGTGGGTCCATGAGACCCGTGGCAGATGCAGGGGCCACGATGCAGGTGTCATAAGCTATGGTGAATGTGTAGTAGACCACGACGCATGCGTGTTAGGGTACGATATAAGTTGATGGACTACGATACAAGTGAAGTAGGTTACGATACATGCATGTTAAGGTACGATAACAGTGTGATGGGCTACGATAGAAGTTTGGTAGGCTACAAAACAGATGTGGTAAGCTACGATACGAGTGTGGTGGACTTTGGTACATGTGTGGTTTGCTACGATATAAGTGTCATGTGTTATGCTACAAGAGTGTTTGGCTGCCGTACGTGTGTGATGGGCTACGATACGAATGTGTTGGGCAACGATGCAAGTGTGGTAGACTACGATGAAAGGTGTTTTACGCTGCTGTGCAAGTGTGGTAGATTACGATACAGGTGCTGTAGACTGCGATACGAAGGCTACTAGACAAGTGTGGTATACTGAGATACAATTCTACTAGTCTACAATACAGATGTGATAGGCTGCATTACAGGTATGGCAGGCTACAGTGTAAGTGTGGCAGGCTTCTACTGAAGTGTGGCAGGCTTCTTCTGAAGTGTGGTAAGTTCCGATATGAACTGGGGCGTCAACAAAAAGGTCAGTGGACAAGACAGAGGTGTGGGATCCAGAGCTGCGACGTGGGCAGCTTAAGACAGGTCACGACACGGGTTGAGGTCATCAGCACAGGTGTGGCGGCCTCGAGACAAATATAGAAACCATGAGGCAGTTGTAGGAACCACGACACAGGCGTAGGAACCACAAGACAGACGTGGTGCAGGTGTGGGAACCACGACGCAGGTGTAGGAACCACACCACATACCTGGTGCAGGTGTGGGAACCACGACACAGTTGTAGGAACCACGACGCAGGTGTGGGAACCACGAAACAGGTGTAGGAACCACGACACAGGTGTGGAAACCACGACACAGGTGTAGGAACCACGACGCAGGTGTGGGAACCATAGCACAGACGTGGTGTTGGGACCACGCCACAGGTGTGAGGCAACCAGCTGACTTGCGCCTTTGGCCGGACGACTTTCCTTTTCGATTCCAGACCTCAGTGTTCTGTCGCACCGGCCTGCTGGCTGCTGTCACACTGGTCCTGGTGATGTTGGTGTACTCTGCTGTCACACTGGTCTTGGTGATGTTGGTGTACTCTGCTGTCACACTGGTCTTGGTGATGTTGGTGTACTCTACTGTCACACTGGTCTTGGTGATGTTGGTGTACTCTGCTGTCACACTGGTCCTGGTGATGTTGGTGTACTCTGCTGTCACACTGGTCTTGGTGATGTTGGTGTACTCTGCTGTCACACTGGTCTTGGTGATGTTGGTGTACTCTGCTGTCACACTGGTCTTGGTGATGTTGGTGTACTCTACTGTCACACTGGTCTTGGTGATGTTGGTGTACTCTGCTGTCACACTGGTCCTGGTGATGTTGGTGTACTCTGCTGTCACACTGGTCTTGGTGATGTTGGTGTACTCTACTGTCACACTGGTCTTGGTGATGTTGGTGTACTCTACTGTCACACTGGTCTTGGTGATGTTGGTGTACTCTGCTGTCGTACCAGCCCGTCTGTTGTTGCTGTGTGAAGCTGTCACACCGGCTCGTCTGTTATAGCTGTCTGTCATTTTGTCTGTAGCTGTGAGGCTTCAGTGTTGTGTCTGTTGCTCTGTGTCTGTATTTTTCTTTATCGATTTCTTTGTGCTTCCATTTTTCACATCATGTTTCTCACACGTATCGTTCATGTTCACCTGTCCCGGTTCACTCCTTATGGCAGATTAGAGGGGATATGATCATTCTCCCAGGGTATGTATGTACCTGTTTCTGTACAAAACCTGTATGTATATACCTGTACTGTATGTGGGTATATTTTGCCTTCGAGACGATTTCTCCAGTGCTAATACCTGAATTTCGAGCAGTGTTCATGTCCTAACCTGCGACTTTATCTTGGTTTTGTCAGGCAGTTGTGTACACCTGTGGAAGATTGACCTGCGCTCCCGAAGGGGAAGTCGCTTTCACCTTTGCTCTCTGAGTCATGAACCTTGAGGTGCACCGCGTCCCTCCCTCCCTCTCTCCCTCAGGCCCGTGCTCTATCTCTCGAAAGACACGATGAAATGACAGTTTTTTTTTTTCCCCCTCACATCTCTTACATGTAGGTATAACTTGGAAGACCTTGACGTCCTCTCTCTCTCTCTCTCTCTCTCTCTCTCTCTCTCTCTCTCTCTCTCTCTCTCTCTCTCTCTCTCTCTCTCTCTCTCTCTCTCCTCATTTCATTCGTATTCTTACTCTCGTCCTCATTCTTCTCTGGCTCTCTCCTCCTCCTCCTCCTCCTCCTCCTCCTCCTCCTCCTCCCTCTTGCATCCTCAGTCTGACTCTCCTTTATATCCCTTGAACTGTCTTATCTTTTTCCTCATGTTTCCTTATCGTGTTTTAGCGAGTGCTGGTCAGAGGGCTTGCATGGCGCGTGTGGTGACTCTGGATAATGTCGCTACAATTTCCTTCCTCCCGCTAATCCTTACCTTAGCCTCTCGCCCTCCTTGTCTTCCCTCTCGTCATCCTGCTGCACATTTTCCTCCTTGGTCTGTCATTTTCTTCCTTACGTGTTCACTCTCATCGATTTTTTTTCTCAGTCTTTTTTTTTTACTCGGGTCTATTCTCTGATTTTCCGCATAATCTCTTCCTTCCTTCTGTTTGCCGCAAGTCAGCACTTTCTCATTTCCCATTGCTCTTCCTCTATCTCCTCTTACTCTCCTCCTCTTCATCCTCTACCTCTCTCCTCTTCTTTCCTCGCTTATCTTCCTTTTGTCACCATGATGTCTTGTTGGAAGGACTGCCACTTTTTCTTTCCAAAAGTAGTATTGAAGTTGTGATGAAAATGCGTTTGTAGAGGTTGAGGTGAAGATGCGTTAGCTATTGGTGAAGTCAAGATACGTTTCTCGAGGGTTAAGGCGAAGATGCGTGAGTCGAGGGTGAAGTGAATTTAGTTATATCGAGGGTACATTGAGAATGAGCCTCCCCCCTGGAGGTGAGTGGTAGTGCACAGAGACACACTACATTCGCTCACAAATGTTCATGTTTCTAGTTACCTCGTTTTCTGTTTAGATTTCCACTACTCTTCAGTGTACTTCCTTTCACTCTCCTTTAATCCTTCTCCTCCTTGTCTTCACGGTAGACATTCTCCTCCCTCATCCTGCTCCCTCTCTTCCTCTTGTTTACTCTCAGAGGATCACTGCAAATAGGATCTCTGTTCATTACAGGAAGATGGGTCACAGGTCAAGGACGCGCTTGGTGTGGACAGGATTTTGTCTACCAAACAAACGCTTACACGCTTCCTCCGTAGCCCAGGGGTACAGAATACCTGTTTTACTTACCCGGGAAGATAACATATTAGCAGCAATTGATAACTCCGACAGTTGAGTCTGTGAAAGGGACGAGGTAAACAGTAATGTGGAAATCTTTTGAATATTCTTACTTATAGTTTGTTGTCCAGACTCAGATTCTATACCGTGCCTTAAATGTCTTGCTTAAACCATAGCATGTGAGGGACCTGGTGATTAAAGTAATTAAATTAACTGATTGATATAATTTTTACCAGGAACACATGTACAGTATTGCCTATGCAATTCGCCTCTCGGGTAGGGGGGTTTGCTTGTGTGTGTGTGTGTGTGTGTGTGTGTGTGTGTGGAACAATTTTGTTTTCTAACTTTACTGGAGCTCTTCGCAGCGCCCACAGCCCACCTCCGTACCTTGCCACATGTTCCTCTACATTTGTATAACTCTATACACTCAGGTTTGTCCAGTACCTGTCATGTCATGCCCTGGCCACAATATGTAGTGGGACGGTCAATGGTCTGATACATTCCAAACCTCTTCATTCACTGGCTTTTGTTCATCAGGTTGCTGGCTCATGCGTATGCCTTTAACTCTGGCCATCACCCACTCAGACACCGTCGTATCCATCATTTGGATTATGTTTCTCAACTGACGGCTGGATCCACGTCAGGCAAGCAGAGGAAGCAGAACATGAACACTTCGAGGTCGTGGTGGCGTCCGTCAGGTGACGACCTGAACTTCTCTCGCGTCCATCACAAGTTATAAAGCAGATCAGAGGCTCCGTCTCCCCCAGACCCACACACCCTCTTGATGCCGTTAGTTGCTTGACCTTCGTGACCTGGTATATGCCTCCATTAAGGTCACTTAAGGTCAGAGGCTATTCGAAATTACCATATTGCGTGGGGGGAAAAACCGTCCGTGAATGAATCGAATATCGTGCTTGCTTGCTTGCAGCCATCATCCCACGCCACACCTCAAGCGTTTCACTGGGTCGACGTGAGTCAGGAGTGACACGTCTCACAAATGTTGCCATATTTCTCGTCTTCTGTAGTGTGTTCAGGACGCGGCGGACCAGAGTGTCGCAATGCGAACCAAGTCATCGCTGTAGACACACAGTCTTGCTGTTGGTCGTCCTGCTGTGGCTCTTGTCAGGGGTCCCCCAGCCTCTCTCTCTCTCTCTCTCTCTCTCTCTCTCTCTCTCTCTCTCTCTCTCTCTCTCTCTCTCTCTCTCTCTCTCTCTCTCCTGGCACACACACACACACACACACACACACACACACACACACACACAAAGGCATATGAGCCAAAAAAGAATTTGAAAATCATATGTACTCAAAGACAAGGCGAATAAGGTCATACAAACAAACATGAACACAACATTATTTACATTTACATGGGTTGAGCGGCGCCTGAATGGTCAGACTGGGCTCTTCCCTTCCTCCCTCCCTGCCTGCCTTTCCCCTTCCTGCCGTTCCCCTTCCTACACAGTCTCTTCCTTCAGTGCTTCTCCCTGCCGGTCCACTCCCTGCCATGCCCTGCCTATTAAGCTCTTGTCTTCTTGCGTAGCTCTCCCTACTATGCCTGGCCCTGTCGTGTCCTTTCCTAATAGGCCTTCCCTGACATTTCCTTTCCCACATGCCGTGCAAACCCGTGCACTCCGCACTTCTCCCTGGCAAGCACGTACACACCGTTCCCCACCCTGCCGTGCCAAGCAAGGGCCGTGACCTGCATTACATATTTCTTTCTTTAAACATTAAAGTTTTGCTCTTGCGTCGTCGGTGTGTGTGTGTATGTGTGTGTGTGTGTGTGTGTGTGTGTGAGATAGATAGATAGATAGATAGATAGAGAGAGAGAGAGAGAGAGAGAGAGAGAGAGAGAGAGAGAGAGAGAGAGAGTGTGCATTTTCTTCACATTTGTCTTTCTTTATTCCTGTTCGTATTTGTCAATGGACATGTTAAGACAGTGTTCCTTAGCATGCATTTGTTTAGCTATTCTCCCGTGAAAACAAACCCTCCACGAGTCATCTTCCTGTATATCAAACCATTCATGAGTTATCTCTCATTATGTACAAATCATGCATGGGTCACTTCCCTTTATATAAAAACCATCCATAAGTCACCTCCTTATATATATATATATATATATATATATATATATATATATATATATATATATATATATATATATATATATATATATTCCTATGAGTCCACGGGGAACATGAAACACGAAAAGTTCCCAAGTGCACTTTCGTGTAATAATCACATCATCAGGGGAGAAACAAGAGAGAAATATAACAGTCAGCTGGGATGCCATTTGGTAAACATGCGATTGTCCAAATGGCGTCCTAGCTTCATCTCTTCGATGTATATCAACTGAGTTATATTTCTCTCTTATGTCTCCCCTGATGATGTGATTATTACACGAAAGTGCACTTGGGAACTTTTCGTGTTTCATTTTCCCCGTGGACTCATAGGAATATCTTGATCTCGATCAAAATTGTGATGCTTTCCAATATATATATATATATATATATATATATATATATATATATATATATATATATATATATATATATATATATATTTATTTATTTCATTTATTTTGCTTTGTCGCTGTCTCCGGCGTTTGCGAGGTAGCGCAAGGAAACAGACGAAAGTAATGGCCCAACCCACCCCCATACACAATGTATATACATACACGTCCACACACGCAAATATACATACCTATACATATCAATGTACACTTATATACACACACACAAACACACATATATATATACCCATGCAAACAATTCACACTGTCTGCCTTTATTCATTCCCATCGCCACCTCGCCACACATGGAATACCATCCCCCTCCCCCCTCATGTGTGCGAGGTAGCACTAGGAAAAGACAACAAAGGCCCCATAAATGGTTTGGATGGTATTGCAGTGGAATTTATTAAAAAAGGGGGTGACTGTATTATTGACTGGTTGGTAAGGTTATTTAAAGTATGTATGACTCATGGTGAGGTGCCTGAGGATTGGCGGAATGCGTGCATAGTGCCATTGTACAAAGGCAAAGGGGATAAGAGTGACTGCTCAAATTTCAGAGGTATAAGTTTGTTGAGTATTCCTGGTAAATTATATGGGAGGGTATTGATTGAGAGGGTGAAGGCATGTACAGAGCATCAGATTGGGGAAGAGCATTGTGGTTTCAGAAGTGGTAGAGGATGTGTAGATCAGGTGTTTGCTTTGAAGAATGTATGTGAGAAATACTTAGAAAAGCAAATGGATTTGTATGTAGCATTTATGGATCTGGAGAAGGCATATGATAGAGTTGATAGAGATGCTCTGTGGAAGGTATTAAGAATATATGGTGTGGGAGGCAAGTTGTTAGAAGCAGTGAAAAGTTTTTATCGAGGATGTAAGGCATGTGTACGTGTAGGAAGAGAGGAAAGTGATTGGTTCTCAGTGAATGTAGGTTTGCGGCAGGGGTGTGTGATGTCTCCATGGTTGTTTAATTTGTTTATGGATGGGGTTGTTAGGGAGGTGAATGCAAGAGTTTTGGAAAGAGGGGCAAGTATGACGTCTGTTGGGGATGAGAGAGCTTGGGAAGTGAGTCAGTTGTTGTTCGCTGATGATACAGCGCTGGTGGCTGATTCATGTGAGAAACTGCAGAAGCTGGTGACTGAGTTTGGTAAAGTGTGTGAAAGAAGAAAGTTAAGAGTAAATATGAATAAGAGCAAGGTTATTAGGTACAGTAGGGTTGAGGGTCAAGTCAATTGGGAGGTAAGTTTGAATGGAGAAAAACTGGAGGAAGTAAAGTGTTTTAGATATCTGGGAGTGGATCTGGCAGTTGATGGAACCATGGAAGCGGAAGTGGATCATAGGGTGGGGGAGGGGGCGAAAATCCTGGGAGCCTTGAAGAATGTGTGGAAGTCGAGAACATTATCTCGGAAAGCAAAAATGGGTATGTTTGAAGGAATAGTGGTTCCAACAATTTTGTATGGTTGCGAGGCGTGGGCTATGGATAGAGTTGTGCGCAGGAGGGTGGATGTGCTGGAAATGAGATGTTTGAGGACAATGTGTGGTGTGAGGTAGTTTGATCGAGTAAGTAACGTAAGGGTAAGAGAGATGTGTGGAAATAAAATTAGCGTGGTTGAGAGAGCAGAAGTGGGTGTTTTGAAATGGTTTGGGCACATGGAGAGAATGAGTGAGGAAAGATTGACCAAGAGGATATATGTGTCGGAGGTGGAGGGAACGAGGAGAAGTGGGAGACCAAATTGGAGGTGGAAAGATGGAGTGAAAAAGATTTTGTGTGATCGGGGCCTGAACATGCAGGAGGGTGAAAGGAGGGCAAGGAATAGAGTGAATTGGATCGATGTGGTATACCGGGGTTGACTTGCTGTCAGTGGATTGAATCAGGGCATGTGAAGCGTCTGGGGTAAACTATGGAAAGCTGTGTAGGTATGTATATTTGCGTGTGTGGACGTGTATGTATATACATGTGTATCGGGGTGGGTTCGGCCATTTCTTTCGTCTGTTTCCTTGCGCTACCTCGCAAACGCGGGAGACAGCGACAAAGCAAAAAAAAAAATATATATATATATATATATATATATATATATATATATATATATATATATATATATATATATATAGATAGATAGATATAGATATGTATATCTCGCTTTTTAAACCAGGTATTCCCAATCATCAGTCCTTTTTCAGCACATAAATCTACAAGCTCTTCACCATTTCCATTTACAACACTGAACACCCCATGCATACCAATTATTCCCTCAACTGCCACATTACTCACCTTTGCATTCAAATCACCCATCACTATGACCCGGTCTCGTGCATCAAAACCGCTAACACACTCATTCAGCTGCTCCCAAAACACTTGCCTCTCATGATCTTTCTTCTCATGCCCAGGTGCATATGCACCAATAATCACCCACCTCTCTCCATCAACTTTCAATTTTACCCATATTAATCGAGAATTTACTTTCTTACATTCTATCACATACTCCCACAACTCCTGTTTCAGGAGTATTGCTACTCCTTGTAAGTAGGAGAGATGGCCAGAGAGCGTTATTGGATTACGTGTTAATTGACAGGCGTGCGAAAGAGAGACTTTTGGATGTTAATGTGCTGAGAGGTGCAACTGGAGGGATGTCTGATCATTATCTTGTGGAGGCTAAGGTGAAGATTAGTATGGGTTTTCAGAAAAGAGGAGTGAATGTTGGGGTGAAGAAGGTGGTGAGAGTGAGTGAGCTTGGGAAGGAGACCTGTGTGGGGAAGTACCAGGAGAGACTGTGTACAGAATGGAAAAAGGTGAGAACAATGGAAGTAAGGGGAGTGGGGGAGGAATGGGATGTATTTAGGGAATCAGTGATGGATTGCGCAAAAGATGCTTGTGGCATGAGAAGAGTGGGAGGTGGGCTGTTTAGAAAGGGTAGTGAGTGGTGGGATGAAGAAGTAAGAGTATTAGTGAAAGAGAAGAGAGAGGCATTTGGACGATTTTTGCAGGGAAAAAATGCAATTGAGTGGGAGAAGTATAAAAGAAAGAGACAGGAGGTCAAGAGAAAGGTGCAAGAGGTGAAAAAAAGGGCAAATGAGAGTTGGGGTGAGAGACTATCAGTAAATTTTAGGGAGAATAAAAAGATGTTCTGGAAGGAGGTAAATAGGGTGCGTAAGACAAGGGAGCAAATGGGAACTTCAGTGAAGGGCGTAAATGGGGAGGTGATAACAAGTAGCGGTGATGTGAGAAGGAGATGGAATGAGTATTTTGAAGGTTTGTTGAATGTGTCTGATGACAGAGTGGCAGATATAGGGTGTTTTGGTCGAGGTGGTGTGCAAAGTGAGAGGGTTAGGGAAAATGATTTGGTAAACAGAGAAGAGGTAGTAAAAGCTTTGCGGAAGATGAAAGCCGGCAAGGCAGCAGGTTTGGATGGTATTGCAGTGGAATTTATTAAAAAGGGGGGTGACTGTATTGTTGACTGGTTGGTAAGGTTATTTAATGTATGTATGACTCATGGTGAGGTGCCTGAGGATTGGCGGAATGCGTGCATAGTGCCATTGTACAAAGGCAAAGGGGATAAGAGTGAGTGCTCAAATTACAGAGGTATAAGTTTGTTGAGTATTCCTGGTAAATTATATGGGAGGGTATTGATTGAGAGGGTGAAGGCATGTACAGAGCATCAGATTGGGGAAGAGCAGTGCGGTTTCAGAAGTGGTAGAGGATGTGTAGGATCAGGTGTTTGCTTTGAAGAATGTATGTGAGAAATACTTAGAAAAGCAAATGGATTTGTATGTAGCATTTATGGATCTGGAGAAGGCATATGATAGAGTTGATAGAGATGCTCTGTGGAAGGTATTAAGAATATATGGTGTGGGAGGCAAGTTGTTAGAAGCAGTGAAAAGTTTTTATCGAGGATGTAAGGCATGTGTACGTGTAGGAAGAGAGGAAAGTGATTGGTTCTCAGTGAATGTAGGTTTGCGGCAGGGGTGTGTGATGTCTCCATGGTTGTTTAATTTGTTTATGGATGGGGTTGTTAGGGAGGTGAATGCAAGAGTCTTGGAAAGAGGGGCAAGTATGAAGTCTGTTGGGGATGAGAGAGCTTGGGAAGTGAGTCAGTTGTTGTTCGCTTATGATACAGCGCTGGTGGCTGATTCATGTGAGAAACTGCAGAAGCTGGTGACTGAGTTTGGTAAAGTGTGTGAAGAAGAAAGTTAAGAGTAAATATGAATAAGAGCAAGGTTATTAGGTACAGTAGGGGTGAGGGTCAAGTCAATTGGGAGGTGAGTTTGAATGGAGAAAAACTGGAGGAAGTAAAGTGTTTTAGATATCTGGGAGTGGATCTGGCAGTTGATGGAACCATGGAAGCGGAAGTGGATCATAGGGTGGGGGAGGGGGCGAAAATCCTGGGAGCCTTGAAGAATGTGTGGAAGTCGAGAACATTATCTCGGACAGCAAAAAATGGGTATGTTTGAAGGAATAGTGGTTCCAACAATTTTGTATGGTTGCGAGGCGTGGGCTATGGATAGAGTTGTGCGCAGGAGGGTGGATGTGCTGGAAATGAGATGTTTGAGGACAATGTGTGGTGTGAGGTAGTTTGATCGAGTAAGTAACGTAAGGGTAAGTGAGATGTGTGGAAATAAAATTAGCGTGGTTGAGAGAGCAGAAGTGGGTGTTTTGAAATGGTTTGGGCACATGGAGAGAATGAGTGAGGAAAGATTGACCAAGAGGATATATGTGTCGGAGGTGGAGGGAACGAGGAGAAGTGGGAGACCAAATTGGAGGTGGAAAGATGGAGTGAAAAAGATTTTGTGTGATCGGGGCCTGAACATGCAGGAGGGTGAAAGGAGGGCAAGGAATAGAGTGAATTGGATCGATGTGGTATACCGGAGTTGACGTGCTGTCAGTGGATTGAATCAGGGCATGTGAAGCGTCTGGGGTAAACCATGGAAAGCTGTGTAGGTATGTATATTTGCGTGTGTGGACGTGTATGTATATACATGTGTATGGGGGTGGGTTCGGCCATTTCTTTCGTCTGTTTCCTTGCGCTACCTCGCAAACGCGGGAGACAGCGACAAAGCAAAAAAAAAAAAAAAAAAAAATATATATATATATATATATATTTATATATATATATATATATATATATATATATATATATATATATATAGATAGATAGATAGATAGATAGATAGATAGATAGATATAGATATAGATATTCGCCTTATCCCACGTTAGCGAGGTAGCGTTAAGAACAGGAGTGAGCCTTAGAGGGAATATCTTCACTTGGCCCACCTCTCCGTTCTTTCTTTTGGAAAATTATAAACGGGAGGGGAGGACTTTCAGCCCCGCTCCCTCCCCTTTTAGTCGCCTTCTACGACACTCGGGAAATACATGGGAAGTATTCTTTCTCCCCTATCCCCAGGGATAATATATATATTATCCCTGGGGATTGGGGAGAAAGAATACTTCTCACGTATTCCCCGCGTGTCGTAGAAAGCGACTAAAAGAGGCGGGAGAGGGAGGGGCTGGAAATCTTCCCCTCCAGTTTTTAATTTTCCAAAAGAAGGAACAGAGAAGGGGGCCCAAGTGAGGATTTTCCTGTAAGGTTCAGTCCTCTGTTCTTAACACTATCTTGCTAACGTGGGAAATACGAATATGTATGGGGAAATAAAATGAAAAATGAAATATATATATATATATATATATATATATATATATATATATATAGTATATATATATATATATATATATATATATATATATATATATATAGAGAGAGAGAGAGAGAGAGAGAGAGAGAGAGAGAGAGAGAGATAATAGATATGATTATCACACATGTCCGTGATGGTAGTATGAAAGTGAAATCGTACTTCTGTAGGAGTTCATACAATTTTACTTAACATGTAATTTTTCTATACATGTTAGCAGGAACCAATTGTTATGTTGGGATTTGAATAACTTTGTTAAGTACTGCCACCTGATGAGGTGGATTGTCTCCACCAGACATGTCTACTGAAGTGCGATTTCAATTATATATATATATATATATATATATATATATATATATATATATATATATATATATATATATATATATATATATAAACCATCCATGATTCACCTGCCTTTATATACAAACCATATATGAGTCACTGGCAAATGCAAACCATCCATGAGTCACATCCTTATATAAACAAACCATGCATGAGTCACTTCCCTCTATAAGCAAGCTCCTCCGGACGCTCCATACCTACCATGATGAGTCACCTTGCTATAAGCCCAAAGCCCTGGTGAGTTTATGCATCACTCATGATCCCATGCGGTCTCGCACCTCACCAATGGTACATCCTTTTTACCTCTCCTTCTTATCTATCTTTCGTTGGCCAGATAAGAGATGATTTATAGCTCTTAACCTCCGCCCCCTTCCCTACCCCGTCCTCCTCATCCCAGCACACACACCCCCCCACGCACCAGCCACTCGTCCTAGCCACTCGTCCCAGCCTACCTCGATCCCTATCGTCGTACGAGGTAGACCAGTGGAGTCGTCGGTGTAGGAATGAATAGCGTTGGAGGTTGAAGGATGGAGATCGGCTCACGGGAGGTAAGAAAGGTCGTAGGTGATGAGGCAGAACCCTGGGGGACACCACCACTGACATGGTTACAGGCAGATGTCGCTGCCGCACTATCCTGTCTCAATCTTTACAGATTAGGAGCTCTGGTAACAGCCTATGTAATGATGACCCGCAGGGACCTGAGTAAGACCCTTTGTGACCTGTGTAATCCTTTTGCGCTACCGCTCACAGGATAAGCATACGGTGCACAATAGACTTGCTGGGGTTACCGGTACAAAATCAAAGATCTCCTCCAGCAGGTGACCTCGTCATAGCTCATCGGTTCCTCTGGTGTCTTTTCTTCCTCCACACCGAATGTTTCTCCATTACCCGCACATCACCATAGCTCCCCTGGCTGTAATGCTTCGGTTGACACGCATCTCTGCATCTTGAACGGGAGCCTCATGGGAGAAATGCCTGTTCTACACGTTCCCTTAGTCGCTTCCCTCTCCTGCCTCTCCATGAAGGTAGTGGAACTTGTGTACATTATCATGCCTCGGGTGTGCTGACATGAGGAGGAGGGCTAGCTAGACGATGTGGTTGTTAATTAGCCTCTCTCTCTCTTCTCTCTCTCTCTCTCTCTCTCTCTCTCTCTCTCTCTCTCTCTCTCTCTCTCTCTCTCTCTCTCATACCGATGCATATGTAATGTCTAGCTTCTGTCTGTTTGACGGCATACCATGAAAGACAGTCAGATTAGAGAAGGCGTAACCTATTTCTCGTGCTGTTGAGTTCCTTTCCCTTTCTCATTCGTAGTGGTGTGGGTTGATCCATCCTTATTTTCCTCTCTCCCCATAACTCAAACTCAGACACTGTGCCACGGGCGTAGACCGTCTGTGCATACTGAAATAAAGACCTGGCAACACGTCACGTCACAGTGCTCGTGGTGGCTGTGACGTAACCTGAATGACATCACGTGCGACATAGAAGTGAGCAAACGGTTCATATGGAACACTGAACATCGACATGATGAACAACTGGACAGCTTCCAGTGTCGCAGGTTTGCCTTCTTTCAATCCCGGACGTGTCTGTGTCGGATCACAGTCAGCCTAGCTGTTTATCCTGCCCTTGGGGCTAGTCGACATATGGCTACCTGGATGTGGAAAGGGAGCTGTGGTTTCGGTGCATTACACATGACAGCTAGAGACTGAGTGTGAACGAATGGGGCCTTTTTTGTTTGTTCCTGGCGCTACCTCGATGAAGGTAGGGGGTGGGATGAATGCTATTTCGTGTGTAGCGGCGGGGTGGCGACTATAATATAATGATATATATATATATATATATATATATATATATATATATGTGAATATATATATATATATATATATATATATATATATATATATATATATATATATATATATGTGAATATATATACATATATATATATATATATATATATATATATATATATATATATATATATATATATATATATATATATATATATATATATATATATATATATATATATATATATATATATATCATTATATTATAGTTAATCGCCGTCTCCCGCGTTAGCGAGGTAGCGCGAGGAAACAGACGAAAGAATGGCCCAACCCACCCACATACACATGTATGTACCTACACGTCCACACACGCACATATACATACCTATACATTTCAACGTATATATATATATATATATATATATATATATATATATATATATATATATATATATATATATATGTATATATACTTACACAGACATATACATATATACACATGTACAGAATTCATACTTGCTGCCTTTATTCATTCCCGTCGCCTCCCCGCCACACATGAAATGAGAACCCCCTCTCCCCGCATGCGCGCGAGGTAGAGCTAGGAAAAGACAACAAAGGCCACATTCGTTCACACTCAGTCTCTAGCTGTCATGTATAATGCACCGAAACCACAACTCCCTTTCCACATCCAGGCCCCACAAAACTTACCATGGTTTACCCCAAATGCTTCACATGCCCTGGTTCAATCCATTGACAGCACGTCGACCCCGGTATACCACAGCGTTCCAATTCTCTCTATTCCTTGCACGCCTTTCACCCTCCTGTATGTTCAGGCCCCAATCGCTCAAAATCTTTTTCACTCCATCCTTCCACCTACTGAAAATATCAAGTAGTATCATATACACAAAACAGATCAGCCAAGATATGTATTTCATGATATAAGAAAAAGAGAAACTATGTCTTACGTTAATGGATGTATTCCATTATGCGGACGACATGTGGTATCATAAATAACTCACATGGTACATGATGTGTTCCCTGGTCTGAGTCCGTAACACCAGCGCAAGGCAAGATGCAGTAGCGATCTAACGCTTTTGACGGTACTAAGAGGAACTCCTTCCTCCGTGAAGAGGTAAGAGATAGACGACTGTGAATAACATTTTGTAATGAAGGTGTAACCATTAGACCAGCAAGGACGTCATTATGGACATGAAGTGCCACTCATCTTACGTGATGTGCATTCTTCACCCGCTGCGACAGCTGCAGGACAGCAGTACCAACACCCACAGCTGTATCACAGCAGCAGCAGCATCACCAGCAGCACCAACAACAGTAGCAGCAGCACCATCAACAGTAGTAGCACCAACAACAGTAGCAGCATCACCAGCAGCGCCAATAACAGCATCATCATCAACAGCAGCAGCATCATCAGCAGCGCCATCAACAGCAGCAGCATCACCAGCAGCGCCAACAACAGTAGCAGCATCATCAGCAGCGCCATCAACAGCAGCGGCATCACCAGCAGCGCCAACAACAGCAGCAGCATCACCAGCAGCGCCAACAACAGCAGCAGCATCACCAGCAGCGCCAACAACAGTAGCAGCATCACCAGCAGCGCCAACAACAGCAGCAGCTTCACCAGCAGCGACAACAACAGCAGCAGCATCACCAGCAGCGCCAACAACAGCAGCATCATCACCAGCAGCGCCAACAACAGCGGCAGCATCACCAGCAGCGCCAACATCAGCAGCATCACCAGCAGTGCCAACAACAGTAGCAGCATCACCAGCAGCGCCAACAACAGCAGCAGCATCACCATCAGCGCCAACAACAGCAGCAGCATCACCAGCAGCGCCAACAACAGCAGCAGCATCACCAGCAGCGCCAACAACAGCAGCATCATCACCAGCAGCGCCAACAACAGCAGCATCATCACCAGCAGCGCCAACAACAGCAGCAGCATCACCAGCAGCGCCAACAACAGCAGCAGCATCACCATCAGCGCCAGCAACAGCAGCAGCATCACCATCAGCGCCAGCAACAGCAGCAGCATCACCATCAGCGCCAGCAACAGCAGCAGCATCACCATCAGCGCCAGCAACAGCAGCAGCATCACCATCAGCGCCAGCAACAGCAGCAGCATCACCATCAGCGCCAGCAACAGCAGCAGCATCACCATCAGCGCCAGCAACAGTAGCAGCATCACCAGCAGCGCCAGCAACAGCAGCAGCATCACCATCAGCGCCAGCAACAGTAGCAGCACCGCCGTGTTTTACCACCTCATTTACCATGATCCATCCCTGTGTCTGACGTTCCTGTGAGACCAGACAGTAACGGCCGTGGTCATGGTGCGTAGGGGAGCCTTCCCCCTGGCGGGCGTCTGGTAACTCGTCATCTTAAACTGTGAGAGGAAGAACACGCCTCGACCCGCCTGTTACCCGGTGACAGTACTGGGGACAGCTTTTCCCCACCGTCAGGGACTACAAGTGTGACTGTCATACAGTTACGTAAAACAGTTGCAAGGCTGAACCAAGAGAAAGAATTCTTCCATGATCACAGATCCGCTTCGGTCCATCAACAGGCCGGACCTTAACTGAAATAGAGAGAGGTTAATGAACGGGATAAATCCTCAGTGTAGCAGACAGGTCCGCGTTCGCTGAATTCGCCACCAGATCAACACGTAACAACAGAGTGGAGTGGCCCAGGAGGGGGGGAAGAGAAGCAACCTCCCAAGCGCCTCAAGAACAGTGGATATGTTTTCTTCGTATAGAAAATGGATATCACGTCAGGTGATATCCATAGACACGACGCGAGCCTTGAGGTAACTTACTGGTAAAGGGTTGAGTACAAGTGGCTTGCAGTCACGTGACAGTGGTGGTACAAGCACCAGATGGTGATGGTGATGGTGGTAGTGGTGGTGGTAATGAGGGAGGGGAGGGGAGGGACCGTACAAAGTGTCCTTCACTGCTGGTGACAGACCGTGTGAACAGTACCGGGAGCCAGACCTCCGGCATAGCCATGTACCATAACGTTTGGTGTACCGGGGGGGAGGATGGTGTACCGTGGGGGAGGATGGTGTACCGTGGGGGAGGATGGTGTACCGTGGGGGAGGATGGTGTACCGTGGGGGAGGATGGTGTACCATGGGGGAGGATGGTGTACCGTGGAGGAGGATGGTGTACGTGGGGGAGGATGGTGTACCGTGGGGGAGGATGGTGTACCGTGGGGGAGGATGGTGTACCATGGGGGAGGATGGTGTACCGTGGGGAGGATGGTGTACCGTGGGGGAGGATGGTGTACCGTGGGGGAGGATGGTGTACCATGAGGGAGGATGGTGTACCGTGGGGAGGACGGTGTACCGTGGGGGAGGATGGTGTACCGTGGGGAGGAAGGTGTACCATGGGGGAGTTTGGTGTACGGTGGGGAGGATAGTGTACCGTGGGGGAGGATGGTGTACCGTGGGGGAGGATGGTGTACCGTTGGGGAGGATGGTGTACCGTGGAGGAGGATGATGTACCGTGGGGGAGGATGTGTACTGTGGGGGGAGGATGGTGTACCGTGGGGGAGGATGGTGTACCGTGGGGGAGGATGGTGTACCGTGGGGGAGGATGGTGTACCATGAGGGAGGATGGTGTACCGTGGGGGAGGATGGTGTACCGTGGGGGAGGATGGTGTACCGTGGGGGAGGATGGTGTACCGTGGGGAGGATGGTGTACTGTGGGAGGATGGTGTACCGTGGGGGAGGCTGGTGTACTGTGGGGAGGATGGTGTACCATGGGGGAGTTTGGT
The DNA here is from genome assembly GCF_036320965.1 of Panulirus ornatus. NCBI lineage: Eukaryota > Metazoa > Arthropoda > Malacostraca > Decapoda > Palinuridae > Panulirus > Panulirus ornatus. The sequence goes on along the minus strand of NC_092235.1, from coordinate 47,672,174 downwards.
GTACGGTGGAGGAGGATTGTGTACCATGAGGGAGGATGGTGTACCGTGGGGGAGGATGGTGTACCGTGGGGGAGGATGGTGTACCGTGGGGGAGGATGGTGTACTGTGGGGAGGATGGTGTACCATGGGGGAGTTTGGTGTACGGTGGGGGAGGATGGTGTACCGTGGGGGAGGATGGTGTACCGTGGGGGAGGATGGTGTACCATGGGGGAGTTTGGTGTACGGTGGGGGAGGATAGTGCACCTTACACTTTCACTTTCAGGACTGGTAAAGTCTCCCTTGTAAGGCAAAGTACTGTGTGTGTGTGTGTGTATGTGTGTGTGTGTGTGTGTGTGTGTGTGTGTGTGTGTATGTGTGTGTGTGTGTGTGTGCGTGTGTGTGTGTGTGTGTGTGTGCGTGTGTTCACAAGAGTGGCAGTGGTGTTCACTGCTGAACTAAGGCATATTTATAGCACCCTTGGCTCTATGAATAGCGTTTATCCTGGCACATTATGCTGGCATTGTTTTATATTGTTATTCTAGCACTATTATATAATACTGGCAGTTTTGCGATGAGAATATGCTGCCTCGGTTTTCCTCACAATCTTACGTTTGCACTGTCTTGCTAACATTTATGCGAGCACTCTTATGGTAACACTGCCTTTATAGCACTTATGCTAGCACTCTTATAGTAACACTGCCTTGATAGCACTTATGCTAGCACTCTTATGCTGGCACTGTCTTGCTAACACCTATGCTAGCACTCTTATGCTGGCACTTGTATTGCTAACACTTATGCTAGCACTCTTGGGTAACACTGCCTTGCTAACACTTATGCTAGCACTCTTGGGGTAACACTGCCTTGCTAACACTTATGCTAGCACTCTTGGGGTAACACTGCCTTGCTAACACTTATGCTAGCCTTCTAATACTGGCATTGGTCTTGCTAGCACTTATGCTGGCACTTGTCTTGCTAATACTTATTTTAGCACTCTTATGCTTGCACTGTCTTGCTAACACTTATGCTAGCGCACTTATGCTGACACTGGCTTGCTAACGACTATGCTAGCACTTTTATGCTGGCATTGCTATACTGGCATCGCTATGCAAGCACAGTTCGGATAGATGTTATGTTCACACAGCTAGGCTACCAGATTTATGCTGCCACCGTTTTATTAACCCACTACTTTACCAAGAACTCTAATACTGTCATTGTTTTCCTAACACTGTTATGCTGATGCTGTTATGCTGGCTGTTATTTTTGACATTGCTATGTTGGTACCTATGCTGGCAATGCTAATGTTATTTATGCTAAAAATATGATGCGGATACTGTAATGCTGACATGATGCTGTTACTGTTATGCTGACGTTATAATGCTGTTACTGTTATGCTGACGTTATAATGCTGGTAGTTATGCTGACGTTATAATGCTGGTACTGTGATGCTGACGTTATAATGCTGGTACTGTTATGCTGACGTTATAATGCTGGTACTGTTATCTGACGTTATAATGCTGGTACTGTTATGCTGATGTTATAATGCTAGTATTGTTATGCTGACGTTATAATGCTGGTACTGTTAGGCTGACGTTATTATGCTGTTACTGTTATGCTGACGCTATGATACTGGAACTGTTATGCTGACGTTATTATGCTGGTGCTGGTATGCTGACGTTATGCTGGTACTGCTATGCTGACAATGCTGGTACTATTATGCTGACGTTATTATGCTGGTACTGTAATTCTGACGTCATGCTGGTACAGCTGACATTATAATGCTGGTACTGTTATGCTGACGTTATTATGCTGGTACTATTATGCCGACATTATACTGCTGCTACTGTAATGCTGACATTAAAATGCTGTTACTGTTATGTTGGCATTTAATGCTGGTACTGTTATGCTGGCAATGCTGGTATTATTATGCTGACATAATGCTGTTACTGTTATTCTGACATTTTGCTGGTACTGTTATGCTGACATTGAAATGCTGGTACTGTAGTGCTGACAATTTAATGCTGGCACCGTTATGCTGACATTATAATGCTGGTACTGTTATGCTGACATTGAAATGCTTTGACAGAGGTGTTATATAATCGCCCAGTACCTGGTGCCTCTACCATTAATACACTGGTGACTATCGCGTAATATCCCCAACTGTTTCAATCTCTCCTTCAGGACATAGTATTATCCTTCGAGTCATGATGTGTAGGAGAGTAAGCTTTGTCCTCGTATGTTGGCTGGCTTAATCCCTGTAATATCCTGATGGTACCAGGTTCATGTTTCCCTGAACTGGAGAAAGACAAAAAAAGAATAATTTTCTGCAGGTGACATCTTACAAGCCCTGAGCTCTTGTGTAACCTGTTTGCTGTGGGTAGCTATGTATGGGTCATCACATAAGTTTTAAACACTCGCTTCCTTTCCACACATTACTTGAGGCACTTTAAAAAGAACATTATACTACAGAAAGTACATAAGTGCACATACAGGAACTTTGACAAAGATGTACTTGGCGATCAGACACAAAACAGTAGCAAAATAGACAGTGATGTGATAAAGACGCTGTGTAACACATCAAGGAAAAGGAGAAACAGTGTTACAGAAGTAACAGATGAACTACGAGAAATTATAACAGTTGTCTCAGAACACGGAGGCAGACGCCTTCATTACTTACACCTCCCAGATGGTCAACCCTCAGAGCTTTCAACTCTCGTAATACCCAAACCTCTTACCTCTTCCCCCCTCTCTCTTCTTCCCCGTCTTCCCCTTCCCCCTCCCTCTTCTTCTCCCATGTCTCCCCCTTTCCCCCTACCTCCGGTGAGTCGTGGCATATGATCCTAGTGACCTGACCTGCGCACGCGCCCCCCTCCACCCACACCCCTTGCTTCAGACGTGTCCAGCAACCTACCCGTGTAACACGAACCCTTCCCTGTTGGTAAATACCTCAACTCCTCCCCCACCTGCTGTGTTGGGCGCGTCTTACCCGGTGGGAACAGCGCTCCTCATTCACTCCCACTTGGTATGGTGGTTGCGTCTTAGCTCAGTAGACACAATGCCCCAACGCTTGTCAGCACCTCTCCTCCTCGTCCTCACCTGGTGTGGCGGACCTATGCCATTCGGTGTCCTTTCCGTCCCCCACCTGGTGTGGAGGACGCCTCTGACTCGGTAACCTCTGCCCACCCTCCTCCTCCTCCCCACCTGGTGTGGTGGGCTCGTCTGACTCAGTGGCTTAGTCTCCCTCCTCTTCCTCCTCCTCCTCCTCCCTCCTGCTCCCGACCTGGTGTGGTGGACGGGTACCTCTCGGTAACCTCAGATGACATTTCTGCCAGCTGTTCCCGGTACTGTGTGTGTGTGTGTGTGTGTGTGTGTAGTCCTGTCTCTCACATCTTATTTTATTGTGGCTGATTGGAGAAGGATTAGAAGGTTAGAAGGGGTGGGTGTGGGGAAGGGAAGAGGGAAAGGGATGGTAAGGGGAAGGGCTGGCAAGGGCAGCCCTGGGAGCCTCCTCCTCGCACCCTCACCCCCCCACACTCGCCCATGGTCAACACAAATTATTAACAATTTGACAACTTCTTCCCCGCCAAGTGAAGTGGTAATCCTTGGAGTTATTAATCCACATCGTTGATCACTGGTTAGTTAAAGAATAAAGTTTTCGTTTAATTAAATGCCGGAGAGAGAGACTGGCTGGTCTGCACCAGTTTCGTAGATGGCGAATGGATCGACAGCATAGCCAATTACAGCGCTGAAATGAAAGTTTATAATGGTGAGAACGACGAGCTGAAATGAACTCAGACGTTTTGGCAACACTGCCGACTCACGCACGCTGCTTCTGTTGCCTCTCCTGTTGTTGCTGTTGCTGGTGTTACTGTTTGTGTTAGTGCTACAGCTGCTGCTGTTGCCGATTCTGCTGGTGTTTCTGCTACTGTTGGTGCTGCTGCTGTTGTTGGCGCTGCTGCTGGCGGTGTTGCTGCTGTTGTTGGTGATGCTGACGACGATGCTGCTACTTCACCGACGACTTGTGGTCCTCCTACTGTTGATTCTTTTACTTCTTCTTTTTCTTCTTCTTTTTCTCCTTCTTCTTCTTCTTCTTTTTCTTCTTCTTCTTCTTCTTCTTCTTCTTCTTCTTCTTCTTCTTCTTCTTCTTCTTCTTCTTCTTCTGCTATTTCTTCTTCTTCTTCTTCTGTTTCCTCTTTCTTTCTTTCTTCAGCTGCTGGTTTCTATGGAGCCATTTCATTGGTATTGCTGCTTACTACTGTCTCTGTTGTTTTTTCTGTTGACATGGCTGCTGTTCTTGTTATTGCTGCTTCTGTTGTTGTTGCTGTTATTGACTGGTACAGCTGCTGTTGTCGGTCCCGCCTTATATGCTGCTTTGACTCATGCCTTTCCTTCTGTTTGTACCACTGTTGATGCTCCTGTTGGTAAGGCCCTCTGTTAGAACCGTAATTGTTTGTGTTACTGTTGCTCGTACCATCATTGTTGGTGCTGCCGTTATTAGTACCGTTGCTGTTGGTGCTGTCGTTGATAGTACCGTTACTGTTGGTACTGCCGTTCTTATTACCGTTACTGTTACTGATTGGTGCTGCCGTTTTGATTGCTAGTTATGTTACTCTAGTCAATGCTGCTTGGCTCTAGTTCTGTTAATGCTTGTAACGCTGCTGTTAGTACTATTACTGTTACTAATGCTGCTTTTAGTTCTACTTCTGTTACTGTTTCGTGGTTCTGTTGTTATTACTGTTGACGCCGCTACTGTTGTAATGTTATTGCTTATGCTCCTGTTGTGGACGTTGTGCTGCGGGTTGTGTTAGTGTCGCTTCTGCTGATGTCATTACTGTTACCGTTGGTGCCACTGTTGTCAGTGCTAGTTCTGTTACTGCTGTTACTTCATCTGTTCCCGGTGCTACTCCGACGACGGTCGCCCGTCCTGCATCTGTTCCCGTTGCTGCTCCAGCGGGCAAATGATCCTCCTCCTCCTCCTCCTCCTCCTCCTCCTCCTCCTCCTGCTGCAGTTAGTGTGATCACTCCCACTCGCTTTCATACAAGTCGCGCGGTCTCTCTCGTTCCTTCGTTCCGATACGCAGGTGTTGTTGGTCGGTGGTTCCTGCTGCAGCTGGTGGCGCTGGCGGGGGAGCGTGGCCGGGGCCCGGCCTGCCTTAGCTGGTTCACCGCACCGTGATTCCGGGCGCTTTTTTTTTTTTTTTTTTTGACCCGCGTTTTTGCACAACCTTGACTACTTGAAACACGTTAATTTCCACCAGTGTGAGTGATGGTGTCCCCAGGTGCCGTAGGGAAGTATGTGTGGGGGACCTGTGTGTGTGTGTGTGTGGGTGCTCGTGGCTGCACCTGGGTTATTATGGATATGTGCGGGGGAACTGTGGACGCGTACGGGTTATTCAGATGTGTGGGTGCCTGTGTGTGTGTGTGTGTGTGGAGGGGGAGGGGGATACTTCATGGATGCGCTTGGGTCATTGTCGACATGTGTGGGTTCTTGTGGACACTCTAAGGTTATCTGAGATGGATGTGTGTCTTTGGGTGTCTGTGGGTATGTGTCCGGGTAATGGTGCTTATGGATACATGTGTGTGTGTGTGTGTGTGTGTGTGTGTGTGTGTGTTACAGGGAGAGAGTTTTACGTTCATTTTGCCCCGTCTCTTAACCTTGTATATATGTACCGTGTGTGTGTGTGTGTGTGTGTGTGTGTGTGTGTGTGTGTGTGTATGTGTGTGAACCTTGTGGCTGAGTGTGTCATTGTGGACTTGCTTCGGTACCTGTGGATATGTGTGAGTTCTTGCGAGTATGTGAACTTGTAAATACTTGTAGATGAAATATGACATTTGTAGAAACTTATTTATACTGTCTGGGGTGGAGAGGGAAGGGAGTCTCACACTTTCTCTAAATCATGCAACTTTTTAAACTTGTGCATGCCATCCGCCATTCACAGTTTCATCATTCATTTAATTCATCCATTACTCATGTACTATGAAAGTGCTTTTGTACATCTTTCCTTACAGGTTTTTTTCTTCTTAATTTCATGTTATATCCTCTGGTTTTTATGTCCTTCATACTCTCGAAGAACTGCTTAATGCTGACTTCATCCACCTGGTTGATAACTTGAAGGTTATGATTAGGTCACCCCTTACTTTTTTGTCTTCCTTCGTGGACAAATCTATGGCCCCTGATTTTCCCTGTAATTCTCAGCTCTCTCAGTTCTGGCACCATCTTTCTTGCCCTCCTCTGGACCTTCACTGTTAGTTCTATGTGAGAAGCTTGTTTTAGTTGTGGCCAAATGTCACAAGTGAATAGTCTACTTAATGTTTCCTTATCCATGTACGTGAATGCTATTCTAATATTCATCAGTGAACTGTGTGTCTCCTTTCCTATTCTCATTCTGTAGGAATCTGGCTAAAGGTTAAGGACGATACTCCTATGATACTCACTCGCAGGTTCCTACAGCGTATATCCTTCGTGATGATATTCATATGGAAACCTTCTTTCGCCGTGTCCCATCCTCATTACTTTGCGTGTACTCGGGTTCACTTTCATCCATCCAGTATCAGAAAGGCTTTGAAACGTGTCTGTGTTTCCTTTTAGGTTAATGCGTCCTTACTCGCTTTTTACTTCCCTCATGCCCTTGGCATCATCAGGAAGCACATTCAGGTACGAGTCTGATCCTTCTTGTAAGTCATTCACATAGAATCAAGAAGAGTAAAGGTCACAGAGCAGATCCCAATGGCACGTTACTGGTGACCTCAACCTATCTGGAGATGGCTCCCCCTGACAAGCGTCCTTTGTTCCCTTCCACTGAGACAATTTTCTATTCATCGAGGGAGCCTCCACTTATTCCTCCCCGAAGGTCCAGCTTCCGTGCCATCCTCTATGTGGTACTGTGTCTACTACTTGCTAGCAGTCTAGGTACAAACAGTCGACTCAACCTTCTCTTTTGTCCAGACGGGAGTTCACCCATTCATTACAATCTGAAAAGTTCATAACATGATCTTTCCCTAGAATCATATCGCCTCTCACTTACGCAGTTAAGAATTCATCGGTTTGTTTTCTGATTATCATCTCTTCCAGTATATTACAGACCAAACTCGTCCGGTGAGAGCGGCATGTAGTTCAGCACATTTTCCCTGTCTCCTTTCTTAGAGATAGGTATGAGGTGCTCACTTTTCTACGCCCTTGGCACTTTACCTTTCTCCGGCGACATCTTGAACAGTGTTTCAACTGGTTTGTCAAGTGTACCTGCGCACATCTTCTGATCATATGGACATATTTCATCAATACCAAGATGCTTGTATTGGTCAAGATTCTTTAGTGTTTGGCTCGTGTTTTATTTTTTCCAGATATTTCATTGCTTTCCAAAACCAACTCTCTATTCCAGCTCACTAGTGTTGGGGCTTTAGTATCTTTCTCTAGTAACACACTTTTTTTGAACCTTTCCTCCTGTTCCTCACATTGCTGTTTACCATCCTCAGTGACTCTTCCCCTCGAATCCCTTAGCTTGATTACCTGCTTTTACTCAATATGAATTTATTGAAAAGTTTTAGATTTTTTTCTGCTTTGTCCACAATATTCTTCTGGAAGTGTCTTTGCTTCCTCCTTTCTTATCTTGCTTTAATCGTTCCTTGTTCTCGTATTTTTAGCAAAGGCGGCCTGGCTGGGTGCCTCATCCAGTGTACCTTCTGACACAAAGCCCTGGTTCCTGGCCAGTGATCACCGTCTCCTACTTCATGTCATAATAGGAATTAAGTTATGTATAGTTTCCACGAGAGACTGAATCCTTGCGGGTATATGAGAGTGTGTATGGGTTGTCTATGAGTGTTTATAGGTCATTTGGTGTCTGTGTGAATATATGTGGTTCGTTTTGAACCAGTGATACTATTTGTGAGTGGTTGTGAGAGTTTGCCGGTGTGAGTGTGGCTGCGTTTAAGTTTTTATGAGGGTAGTACTGTTACTAATGAGTTCGTGTGGGTATCCATGGGTTTATGGGCGTGTTCTAATGCTCGAGGTTACGTTTCGGTGCTTCTGGGCGATTGGTGGGGAGTTTGTATGTGGTGTTGCGAGTGGGGTCATTCATTTTGGCTGTGTGTGTGTGTGTGTGTGTAGTTACCTATTTATACGGTACGGTAGAGGGAGTTCTACACCCACAGAGCCCCCCCCCCCCCCCACCTCCTATCCCTTGAACTTTATCTGCCATAAAGCTTTTTCAACTCTCACATGTTGTCGTGATTTACAGCTTTGTCACCTACCTTGCTGTATTCACCCGCCACGCCGGTACTGTGAAAGTCCTTCTTGACATCTTTTCTTACGAATTTCTTGCGTATTAAAAGTCCCGGATGACTGCAAACAGCAACGGGCCATTGGGTCTTATTTAGAGATTGTTAGTGTCATGTCGTGTTATGGCCTCTGGTTGTTCTGCCTTTGCCTCTCTCGAAGAACTGTTCATCCTTGACGTCACTAAACTGGTTAAGAAACTGGAAAGCAGTGATTAAGCCAGATGAGTGAGATTACTGTTTGTTTATTTGGCGGAGAGAGTTTTACACTCGTGTTGCTCCGTACCATGTCTTTACTACTGTGTGTGTGTGTGTGTGTGTGTGTGTGTGTGTGTGTGTGTGTGTACGGGTGGTTTTGGGTATTTATAAGTGGATGTGAGCAGCTTTAGCTTCTCGCAGGTTAGGTGCATGGTTATGGGATGTGTGTGCAGGTGGCTGTACGTGTGTGTGCGTATATATATGTATATCTGGGCAGGTGGGTGTATGAGGGATTGTGGGTGTGTATGGGTGTAGAAGCGTGCGAGTGCGCGCGCGTGCGTGGGTGGGATATGTACATACCATGCGGCTCATCAAGTGGCAACAACTGGTACAGTTATACCCTGACTTGCAGATATGTCAGGCTTAGGGCGGCCACGGATTGTACCACCAGCGAGGAGGAGCATATCTGCTACAGATCATATTAACGGTGAGGAGGTATGCCGGCCAGAACTGTCATCGCTGGTGGTCAGGTATACTGGCAAGGGATTATACCAGCGGTGCTGGAGTATACTGACCAGGAGTCATACCACCTCTAGGGGAAGTAAACTGGTGAGAGAACATACCAAAGGATCATACCACCTCTGGTGAGTATGCTGGTCAGGGATCATACCAATTCTGGTGAATTATACCTTCCTTGTTGAGTAAATTCGTCAGAGATAGCATGCCACTGCAGAAAAATATATTGGGAGCAGATTTTACCATCACTGGCTGGTGTAACGATGAATCACACCATCACTCGAGGATTAGCCGTTATAATGGCACCTTCTCCCCTCGGACAGCTCAGCTGGGGGAATTCTCCCGCTCTCATTTCGTCTCTCCCTCAACATAAGACCTTCCTTTACTTCACAGTCAGCCATGACTCATTTTTCTTTCTTCTTATTTCCCCTTTTTTTTTTTCGTCGGAGCAGAAAATCCTGCAACTATTGAAGAATATACTAGACGATTCCTACCAACGTTCTTGAGTATATTACTGTAAAGTTATACTAGCTAAAGCGATTATACTCCCTCGGAATCCTGTCCTTGGATAGCATACCAATCAGGAATCAAGTATACTAATTAACGAGGTATGTTGCTGTTGGCCAACGAGGTATACTGCTGTGTGCAGGGGGTTATGTCACCAACGTAGAGTATACTGATCAGTCCACAGTGGGTATGTATAAGTATACTGCCACAGGGAAAAGCCTCCTCCACCTCTCGTCAGCCAGAGTGGAATCCAAAACTTTCCACGTTATCAGTTCTCTCATCTTGTCTTCCTCAACCATGCCTCTCCACCCGTCACGGTGTTGCCTCCCTCCTTTCGCTTCTACAGGTACTATTTCGGCCACTGCTCTCGTGAGCTGCCTGGTAAGGGTCTCACCACTCACGGACTGGACGCCCATGGCACGCAGCTGGCTGCTACTGGTCATAGCTTCAGTGCATAGGGACCAAGTCACGAAGAGTCACGGCGAGATATGATCCTTATAAAACCTCCTTCTGTCCTCGTATGGTGAAGCTGTAGTTATCTTCCCTCTTGCCACCACCTTCCCACCTTGAAGAGTCGAGTCTGTAGACGCCCGAGGAGCTCGGATCAGTTCTACTTTATCTTCATCTGTCATTATACCTGTTATCTTACCTTTCATATGTCAGTATATTTGTTATTTTATCGTTCGTCTGTCAGTATATCTGTTATCTTATCTTTCTTGTGTCAGTATACCTGTTATCTTGACCTTTCTTGTGTCAGTATACCTGTTATCTTGTTTCATCTGTCAGTATACATGTTATCTTACCTTTATCTGTCATTATACCTGTTATCTTACCTTTCATGTGTCGGTATACTTGTTATCTTACCTTTATCTGTCATTATACCTATTATCTTACCTTTCATGGGTCAGTATGCTTGTTATCTTATCTTTATCTGTCATTATACCTGTTGTCTTACCTTTCTTGTGTCAGTATACCTGTTATCTTACCTTTCATCTGTCAGTATACCTGTTATCTTACCTTTCATCTGTCAGTATACCTGTTATCTTACCTTTCATCTGTCAGTATACCTGGTATCTCATCTTTCATCTAAAATGACCTAGATTGTTGCAAGCCTTTATTTGCTCGTGCCGTGTGGGCTACCATAAGAATATCATAATGAGCAGTTGAGGGAGGGAGTTTAACATATGCAAATGAATTATATGATAATTTCAGCTATATTAAGAGGGGGTGGGGAGGAGGGGGGCTCATAAATCTCAGATGAATAACAAACTTTGCCTCTGAAACTTTCTCAGATTTTTTTCTTTTTTTTTTTTTTACCTATGAGTCAATTATTATGAGACGTGAGCTCTCAGAACAACAGGAATTTTATTATTTTTTTTTTTTTTTTGAGGTGCAGTTTGACGATCTTGTAAAAGGTCACGTGCTAATGAAATCTACGTGAGCGAGGAAGCATGAACATGAAGGGTGGGCGAATGAAGAATCCAGTCAAAACCCCCCAAGAGTGTAAGTGCTAGGGGAAGTTGCCTCTCTCTCTCTCTCTCTCTCTCTCTCTCTCTCTCTCTCTCTCTCTCTCTCTCTCTCTCTCTCTCTCTCTCTCTCTCTCGATCTCAGGAGTGTGCGTCCGTCGTCTGTGCGTCAGTCGGTATAATCACCATTCACGTTACAGTTGAGCCGTACGCCCGCCACCGTTACCCAGACTCTTGGTGACAAGTCGCTGGTTGTTGTCATCATCATCACCACCAGTGGCACACACAATAGGACCCCGGTCGGGCCATCCCCGGTAGTTACCAGGGATCGCTAGTGCCGGGGGCTATTCCCAGCTTCCGGAAATACCCAAGACCAAGAGCATTCCCATTATACAGTCATCTCCCGGGAGCGAGCCGTCCCAGTCCAGTCATCTCCACCTCCACCGAGCAAAGTCATTGTCTTCGACTCTACGCATCTTTCATCCAGTCATAAGAGGAGGGAAACCCAGTGGTGTTGACCGGCTGGGCGTACGTGCGTCTGTGGTCCACAGTCCAACTGGCTTATATCATGCAGGAGCGAGTGTGACGCCAGATGTTTGGTCACATGGCAGCCACGTCTTTCCGTTTCGCTGCTGCCGGACTCTTGCTGCA
>NC_092235.1:47638089-47655589 GCF_036320965.1 Panulirus ornatus | reverse complement strand
TTTTTTTTGCCGCTGTCTCCCGCGTTTGCGAGGTAGCGCAAGGAAACAGACGAAAGAAATTGCCCAACCCACCCCCATACACATGTATATACATACACGTCCACACACGCAAATATACATACCTACACAGCTTTCCATGGTTTACCCCAGACGCTTCACATGCCCTGATTCAATCCACTGACAGCACGTCAACCCCGGTATAACACATCGATCCAATTCACTCTATTCCTTGCCCTCCTTTCACCCTCCTGCATGTTCAGGCCCCGATCACACAAAATCTTTTTCACTCCATCTTTCCACCTCCAATTTGGTCTCCCTCTTCTCCTCGTTCCCTCCACCTCCGACACATATATCCTCTTGGTCAATCTTTCCTCACTCATTCTCTACATGTGACCAAACCATTTCAAAACACCCTCTTCTGCTCTCTCAACCACGCTCTTTTTATTTCCACACATCTCTCTTACCCTTACGTTACTTACTCGCTTAAACCACCTCACACCACACATTGTCCTCAAACATCTCATTTCCAGCACGTCCACCCTCCTGCTCACAACTCTATCCATAGCCCACGCCTCGCAACCATACAACATTGTTGGAACCACTATTCCTTCAAATATACCCATTTTTGCTTTCCGAGATAATGTTCTCGACTTCCACACATTCTTCAAGGCTCCCAGGGTTTTCGCCCCCTCCCCCACCCTATGATCCACTTCCGCTTCCATGGTTCCATCCGCTGCCAGATCCACTCCCAGATATCTAAAACACTTTACTTCCTCCAGTTTTTCTCCATTCAAACTTACCTCCCAATTAACTTGACCCTCAACCCTACTGTATCTAATAACCTTGCTCTTATTCACATTTACTCTTAACTTTCTTCTTTCACACACTTTACTAAACTCAGTCACCAGCTTCTGCAGTTTCTTACATGAATCAGCCACCAGCGCTGTATCATCAGCAAACAACACCTGACTCACTTCCCAAGCTCTCTCATCCACAACAGACTGCATACTTGCCCCTCTTTCCAAAACTCTTGCATTCACCTCCCTAACAACCCCATCCATAAACAAATTAAACAACCATGGAGACATCACACACCCCTGCCGCAAACCTACATTCACTGAGAACCAATCACTTTCCTCTCTTCCTACAAGTACACATGCCTTACATCCTCGATAAAAACTTTTCACTGCTTCTAACAACTTGCCTCCCACACCATATATTCTTAAAACCTTCCACAGAGCATCTCTATCAACTCTATCGTATGCCTTCTCCAGATCCATAAATGCTACATACAAATCCATTTGTTTTTCTAAGTATTTCTCAAATACATTCTTCAAAGCAAACACCTGATCCACACATCCTTTACCACTTCTGAAACCACACTGCTCTTTCCCAATCTGATGCTCTGTACATGCCTTCACCCTCTCAATCAATACCCTCCCATATAATTTACCAGGAATACTCAACAAACTTATACCTCTGTAATTTGAGCACTCACTCTTATCCCCTTTGCCTTTGTACAATGGCACTATGCAAGCATTCCGCCAATCCTCAGGCACCTCACCATGAATCATACATACATTAAATAACCTTACCAACCAGTCAACAATACAGCAGAAGAGGGTAGGCTGTATTGAAATAGTTTGGTCACATGGAGAGTATGAGTGAGGAAAGATTGACGAAGAGGATATATGTGCCAATGGTGAAGGGAACGAGGAAAAGTGGGAGACTAAATTAGAGGTGGAAGGATGGAGTGAAAAAGATTTTGAGCGATCGGGGGCTGAACATACAGGAGGATGAAAGGCGTGCAAGGAATAGAGCGAATTGGAAAGATGTGGTATACCGGGATCGACGTGCTGTCAATGGATTGAACCAGGGCATGTGAAGCGTCTGGGGTAAACAATGGAAGGTTTTGTGGGGCCTGGATGTGGAAAGGGAGCTGTGGTTTCGCAGCATTACACATGACAGCTGGAGACTGAGTGTGAACGAATGTAGCTTTTCTTGGCTTTTCCTAGCGCTACCTCGCGCGCGTGCGGGGGGAGGGGGATGCCATTTCATATGTGGCGGGGTGGCGACGGGAATGGACGAAGGCAGCAAGTATGAATTTGTACATGTTTATATATGTATATGTCTGAGTATGTATATGTATGTATACGTTGAAATGTATAGGTGTATGGGCATTTATATATATACATGTGTATGTGGCTGAGTTGGGCCGTTCTTTCGTCTGTTTTCTTGCGCTACCTCGCTAACGCGGGAGACAGCGACTAAGTATAATAGAAAAATAAGATGATTATCCCTGTGGATAGGGGAGAAAGAATCCTTCTCACTTATTCCCTGTGTGTCGTAGAAGGCGACTAAAAGAGGTGGGAGTGGGGGTCTGGAAATCCTCCCATCGAATTTGAAAAAAAAAAAAAAAAAAAAAAAAAGAACAGAGAAGGGGGCCAAGTGAGGAGTCTCACCTCTAGGGCTCTGTCATATGTTCTTGGACGCTACCTCGCTAGCTCGGGAAATGGCGTATATATATCCCTGGGGATAAGGGAGAAAGAATACTTCCCACGTATTCCCTGCGTGTCTTAGAAGGCGACTAAAAGGGGAGGGAGCGGGTGGCTGGAAATCCTCCACCTCTTGTTTTTTAATTTACCAGAAGTAGAACAGAGAAGGGGGCCAAGTGAGGATATTCCCTTAAAGGCTCAGTCCTCTGTTCTTAACGGTACCTCGCTAATGCGGGAAATGGCGAATAGTATGGTAAAAAAAAGAATGTATATATATATATATATATATATATATATATATATATATATATATATATATATATATATATATTGTCGCTGTCTCCCGCGTTTGCGAGGTAGCGCAAGGAAACAGACGAAAGAAATGGCCCAACCCACCCCCATACACATGTATATACATACGTCCACACACGCAAATATACATACCTACACAGCTTTCCATGGTTTACCCCAGACGCTTCACATGCCCTGATTCAATCCACTGACAGCACGTCAACCCCGGTATACCACATCGATCTAATTCACTCTACTCCTTGCACGCCTTTCACCCTCCTGTATGTTCAGGCCCCGATCACACAAAATCTTTTTCACTCCATCTTTCCACCTCCAATTTGGTCTCCCACTTCTCGTTCCCTCCACCTCCGACACATATATCCTCTTGGTCAATCTTTCATCACTCATTCTCTCCATGTGCCCAAACCATTTCAAAACACCCTCTTCTGCTCTCTCAACCACGCTCTTTTTATTTCCACACATCTCTCTTACCCTTACGTTACTTACTCGATCAAACCACCTCACACCACACATTGTCCTCAAACATCTCATTTCCAGCAGATCCATCCTCCTGCGCACAACTCTATCCATAGCCCACGCCTCGCAACCATACAACATTGTTGGAACCACTATTCCTTCAAACATAGCCATTTTTGCTTTCCGAGATAATGTTCTCGACTTCCATACATTCTTCAAGGCTCCCAGGATTTTCGCCCCCTCCCCCACCCTATGATCCACTTCCGCTTCCATGGTTCCATCCGCTGCCAGATCCACTCCCAGATATCTAAAACACCCCACTTCCTCCAGTTTTTCTCCATTCAAACTTACCTCCCAATTGACTTGACCCTCAACCCTACTGTACCTAATAACCTTGCTCTTATTCACATTTACTCTTAACTTTCTTCTTTCACACACTTTACCAAACTCAGTCACCAGCTTCTGCAGTTTCTCACATGAATCAGCCACCAGCGCTGTATCATCAGCGAACAACAACTGACTCACTTCCCAAGCTCTCTCATCCCCAACAGACTTCATACTTGCCCCTCTTTCCAAAACTCTTGCATTCACCTCCCTAACAACCCCATCCATAAACAAATTAAACAACCATGGAGACATCACACACCCCTGCCGCAAACCTACATTCACTGAGAACTAATCCCTTTCCTCTCTTCCTACACGTACACATGCCTTACATCCTGGATAAAAACTTTTCACTGCTTCTAACAACTTTCCTCCCACACCATATATTCTTAATACCTTCCACAGAGCATCTCTATCAACTCTATCATATGCCTTCTCCAGATCCATAAATGCTACATACAAATCCATTTGCTTTTCTAAGTATTTCTCACATACATTCTTCAAAGCAAACATCTGATCCACACATCCTCTACCACTTCTGAAACCACACTGCTCTTCCCCAATCTGATGCTCTGTACATGCCTTCACCCTCTCAATCAATACCCTCCCATATAATTTACCAGGAATACTCAGCAAACTTATACCTCTGTAATTTGAGCACTCACTCTTATCCCCTTTGCCTTTGTACAATGGCACTATGCACGCATTCCGCCAATCCTCAGGCACCTCACCATGAGTCATACATACATTAAATAACCTTACCAACCAGTCAATTATACAGTCACCCCCTTTTTTAGTAAATGCCACTGCAATACCATCCAAACCTGCTGCCTTGCCGGCTTTCATCTTCCGCAAAGCTTTTACTACCTCTTCTCTGTTTACCAAAGCATTTTCCCTAACCCTCTCACTTTGCACACCACCTCGACCAAAACACCCTATATCTGCCACTCTATCATCAAACACATTCAACAAACCTTCAAAATACTCACTCCATCTCCTTCTCACATCACCACATCACTCACATCACCACATCACTCACATCACATTATTAAAAGCAGATATATATATATATATATATATATATATATATATATATATATATATATATATATATATATATATATATATATATATATATATACTGTGCCACAAAACCTTGTCGCTTCCCCCTTCCTTTACATTTTCAAAGGCGATGTCACACTGACATTTCAGTACTTCATCTTTTTTTTTTTTTTTGCCTTGATTACCATTTGCAGACGTCTGGACGTGGAATTGGCAAGTTTCTCAAGTATTCTAGGTCCTTGCTTTGAATCCATAAGACCTTGATCTCTTGAATGAAGCGAGGCACTGGTAAGATGTTGTGGGAAGTAGCGTGCCAAGAAATCTCACATGTACCCATATTAATCTTGCTTCCAGGCGAGAATTGGCCTTTCCTCTTCTTCCAAAGATATGAGCCTACTATCTTGAAGCACAAGTCGAAGAAATACAGCGCCCATAAGCGAAATTCTCAAAACGGAGTGGCAGCCAGGAAGAGTAAAGAAAGATCCTTCTTCAAGATAGCCTGAGGCACAGTCAGGCGGGTTATTGGTGCTAACTATTAGATACGCTAGTTTCAGCGTCCAAATGCACGAAGATTTCACCCTGAAAGCGTCATATGCTTGTATCCACAATAAACCTTAGCTGTGTAGCGCCTTTGAAAGTATATGGGGGGGGGGGGGGATGTGTTTTGCGAACACTGTATTTATACCAGTAATGCTATAATATTTTTATAAAAAGTCGTTCTATACTCTTTAGCATATGTCTGTTGAAATCATTATTAAAAGCAGATACAGTAAACATTTTTAAAACAAACGTATCTGTTAGTTTTATGTAATTAGTGGACGAGTTTCCATTTTTTGAAATTAATTTTCCAGTCCCCCTCCTCTCTTCCTGTCTCCTCCTGTCAAAGTTTGCTTCTCCCAGAACTCAGCCTGACCAAGCGTAGCCCGGACTGAAACTTACCTTAACCTACATTGTCTTATTTTACCTTACCTTAACCTACCTTGTCTTACCTTACATTACCCTGCCTTGTTTATCATTACCTTAACTTCCATTGTCTTACCTTACGTTAACCTACCTTACATTACCCTGCTTTGTCTATCATTATCTTAAATTACATTGTCTTACCTTACCTTACATTACCCTGTCTTGTCTATCATTATCTTAACTTACATTGTCTTACCTTAACCTACCTTGTCTTGCCTTACCTTACATTACCCTGCCTTGTCTATCATTATCTTAACTTACATTGTCTTACCTTAACCTACCTTGTCTTACCTTACCTTACATTACCCTGCCTAGTCTATCATTATCTTAACTTACATTGTCTTACCTTAACCTACCTTGTCTTACCTTACGTTACATTACCCTGCCTTATCTGTCATTACCTTAACCTACCTTGTCTTACATTGTCCTGCCTTGTCTATCCTTATCTTAATCCAACTTGTTGTCTTGTCTTCCCTTACCTTATATTACCTTATCTTACCCTGCCTTACCTTGCCGTGCATTAGTAGAAGTAATGAAAATAATAATAATAATAATAATAATAATAATAATAATAATAATGATAATAATAATAATAACAAGAATAGTAATGATAATAATGATAATGATAATAATAATAATTGATAATGATAATGATAATACTAATACTAATAATAATAATAAGGATATCAACAATACTGCTACTACTACTACAACTGATAATACTACTATTAATAATAACAATAATAATAATGATAATGATAATGATAATAATGATAGATGAATAAATGAAAGGATGAATTTTGGCGTTTCATTTTCTGTTTGCTCTGTGTCTCCATCGCCAGGAGGCAGCAAGTCATTACAACCAGTAAAACAAGAATTGTGTAAATGTTTATCCTCCATGAAAAGCTTTGTTCAAAAACTGATGCAAGTTGTACGTGTCAGTGAGGTATAGTAGCTTATTCAGAGCCATCCCCCCCCCCCCCTCCCATGGTCGTAAGGATACGACTTTTGTAAACACGACAAAATACGCGTGACGTAAGCATTCTGACCAAGCATTTTCAACGTGAGTTTATTGGCCAGCGTCTGCAGAACTCGCCTCTCTCTCTCTCTCTCTCTCTCTCTCTCTCTCTCTCTCTCTCTCTCTCTCTCTCTCTCTCTCTCTCTCCCTAGTTCTTCCGGTAGAGGCATCTGTCACGTATGCTGATTAGTCGTCGATAATAGCAGCGTTACATCCTTTTTTTTCTTTTGCTGCACTGAATGTGTGGACTGATCAGGCCTATTTTTTTTTTCATTTTGGAGTGAGCCTCACATGTTAAGGAGACCCTACGTTGTAATCCTCATGATCGATCACGTTACGTTATATTACAGACCTGTGTTAACGTTATGCCGTGTTAGGGCCCCGCTATGGTTTATGCTAGGCGGTGATATATTTCGCAATCGTGTTGACAATTTGTTGTAGAATGGGATTCGCTATGTTACGATATGTGGTGATGGTTGATGGTAGACGGGCTTGGATAGGTACCCAGAAAACCGCTTGTGTCACGTGATTACTGTGTAGTCGTTGATGGGTCAAGGGTGAACCTGACCATTTGTGGTATCTTGTTTCTTTCCTTACACCGCTCAGCTTTGGAACTCTTTACCTTCTAATATCTAACCTTCTGATACTTTCCCCACACCAGTAGGCTTCGGAATTCTGACCTTCTCGGATCTCTCCCTACTCATTCAACCTAAATCCTTTTTTAAGGGCAGATTTTTACGCATCCCTTTAAACTTTTGCGTTGTTTTTTCACCTTTTTTTCCCCCTCTTGCGTCTCTTGTTTCTTAGACCCGTTTGATGAGAACTTTAGCCCGTGACCGAAGCCTTTGACACGAGCGAGAGGAGAAATACTGGCACATTAAAGGTAAAATTGTTAATGGTTTCTACAGCGGAAAGACATTCAGTGTCAGCGCCCGCATGCAGATTTCCAAGTGTGCTTGCATTTTCCTGCACCTGGAGAGCGTTTAGCTAGGCGTTAATGTGTGAGGAAATGTATAAATGCGAGGGTAAAGCTGTCAGGGTTTATCATGAGAGAACCTGCTTGTGTTGGAGGGTCATTTTTGTTCAGTGGGAGGTTCATGTATTATACCATGGGAGACTTGATGACGATGTGGCACTAAGGATGGGAGGCCATTACGTGTCTCACTCCGAAAATGATGACAAGTGGAAAGTTATTAGTGAGACTCTGAAGGTGTTTATTAGTGTAAAGGTAAATATACCCAGACACCTCATCAGCCTGGCATCCATCTACACCTGCCTCCCTTCTTCCCTCCCCTTCCACACACACACACACACACACACACACACACACACACACACACACACACACACACACACACACATCTCCCCTCCCCACATACACCTCAGATACCTGTAAACGGGAAGTGGTGAAGGGAGGGAGAAGGGCGGGTTCGGGAGGTGGGGGTCTTGGATATTTGGGGGGTGTTTGGGGAGAGGAGTGTCATGTGACATCGAGCTGCCTGACTCGCCTCCCTCTCCCTGGCCTAGACCCACTCCGCCACTCCCTCTCATTTACTCTCCCGACGTTCTTCTCACCCTCAGTACACAGGAGTCTCCCTTTCCCTCCGTTATGCCCAATATTCTTCAGGACCTTCCCTCCCTTCAGACCTCTAACCCACTTCCTCTACATCTTACTCTCCCCTCCTCCCCTCCATTCATTCCACAGCACCCAGTCTCCCTCCCTCCCTCTCTCTCTTCTCCCTCCGCCCGCCTCTCCTGACCTTCAGATTGTGGCAAGTCCCCGACCAAGACACCGCACCTGGCGGCCACCACAAGGACGCACACACGACCCTCCTGGACGGCCGGCCTCAACACCCTCGTCCAGTCGTTAATGACTCCTTCAGCGTAGCTCCAGGAATAGTTCTGGCGCGTCACGAGACCCGAGTCACCACCCTCCGTCACCCCGTCACACCTACCCCACGTTACGCACGTCACCTCGCGTCTGCGTCACTGTCTTTTAAGAGCGCCTGCCATGTCACCTCAGCCGTCGATCATGTTACCACGATGTCGTCATCGTCACGTCTGTGACATCATATTAGAGTCTTATCTATCGAGTAACGACACCACTGTCATATCATATCTATGTTATCTCTGTTATCACACCTCATGACACTCGTCACCTCATCTTACTTTCCCCCTGCCCCTCACCCGGGTCAGTTACCACTCCAGCTTCACCCTGTCACCACCATCACATCCAGTCGCATCCCAGTGGTACTTAAAATCAATGAATAACTTAATTAGATTTAGGCAGTCAGTTGGCTGAAAATACACAGTAGGGGTATTACATATATTACAGAACTGGATATTTCCACACTTTGGATAAGCATATGAGTGAGGTGCACCTAAAGAGACAGGGTAGCAGATATACGGGGATGTTTACAGAATAAATTGTATGGTTCACACACCATGAACCTGACTGAACATTACATGATGAATAGTTACGGTAATACAGTAGTTGACATAACCACATTAACATTAACTGAGCTGTTCTCTTGCATAGCTGTGTACTTATTCATAGATTGTTAAGTTGACCATGTTAGGTATAGGACTGTTCTTATACATCTGTCTGTATGAACTCTGACTGGGACGAGTCGATTGTGGTGACGAACGGCCGTCGGTGGAGGAGAGGCGTCGTTGGGGAGGAGGTCTCTGTGACGGGGGTGTGTTTATAGTTTATTGCTCAAATGCCGTGTGAGCTGCCGGTGTTGGTTAGAGAGGGTGGATAAGTTTAGCGCGATGGTAGGTTGTGTACGACGGCCCCAGGATTATTCTTCATGGCCTTTTCTGTACTCTTTCTAGTTGATCCCTCGGTGTAGCTGTTAGTGAGGAGGACCAGTATGGGGAGGCGTACGTAACTTTTGATAGAATGAAGAAGGTAATAGACGTTCATGATCTCAGCTGGTGGGACGCCCAGTGATTTCACTCGGCAGAGAAGGTACAGACGGTATGAGGAAGATTTGACTACAGTGATGATATGACTTCCAGTTTAAACGGTCGTCAGGGGCCAGGATGTTGCCTGTGCCCAGGGTGATGTGCATCATCACAGTATTGGTGTGGTTAAAGTTGACGTCGTGGCCATAGTCCACTGCTGAGGGTTGTTGATGATGTGCTTAAGGGCGCTGAAGTCGGGAGAGCAGTTGATACTAGTGATGTCAAAGGTGGAGTCGTCTACGTATTTTCAGCGGAGAATTGTGTCCGTCAGGGCGTCATTGATGAGAATGAGGAAGCAGAGCGGCCTCATCTTGGTCCCTGTGGTACACCGCATGTTGGGGGTAGTGGTTCCGATGTGGCTCCCCTGATGTGGACGGTTTGATGTCGCCTGGCCAAAAATTCCGTCAGCCACGAGACGAAACACCCTTGTAGTCTCAGGTCGATGGCTTAGTGAGGTCGAAGTCTTAGGAGAATGACAAGGCAGTGAGTGGTGGAGGAAGACTTCATGTTTCCAAACTGCTGAGGGTCTGCTGAACCAGCAGGGTCAACATAGGCACAGTCAAAGAAGTTTCACAAATTAGACTGGGGGATTGCGGTGATGGCAACAGGTCGTAAACTTCATATAAAGAGACTCTGGGTTGATGGATTTGGGTAGTGGAGTGACATATGCTGTCTCCCAAGCTGTGGGTCATTTAGATTGTTTGAGTGAAGCATTAATTACGGTGGTTAGCGGTGTAGCTAATTCATGGGAGAATTCCTTGTATAGTTTCACCGGAAGATATACGAGTGTGGTTCAACCCTTGGTTTTAAGGCGGTGAAGGCGCTTAGCTACTTGATATTCTTCTGTTGTCTTCGAGGGAGATGTGGTTGGTAGGTATTCTGGGAGGGAGCTGATGTCGCGTTGTGGTAATCGTTGGCAAATGTTGGCGAAGTGGTAATTAATTTGGTGTTCGGCCTCATTATTGCAAAGTTGATCCACACGAGAGTCACTCTTCGCGTTTCTACTGTTACCTTTCGTCACCTAACCTAACCTAACCTAACCTAACCTAACCTAACCTAACGTATGCTTCTGTAGTCATTTATGTTATCTTTTTAACAATACCAAGTTCACCTTAGCTCTCATATTTCTGTATATATATATATATATATATATATATATATATATATATATATATATATATATATATATATATATATATATGAGGAAACATTACTACTAGACGCCAAGGATTCGAACCCAGGACCACTCCATGGCCAGCCCGTATGAAGAACCCTAACCCCCAAAACTATCCCATACAATTATCTTTTACCGTTGTAAGTTCGTAAAAGGTTTCTAACGGGAACTAGTTACAGAACCTCTTAAAGAGTCTTTTATCCCGAGCGGAGGCAATTTCCTCAGCTGCTTGGCTCTGAGAGCAGGACCAGCTTTCCTCAAGTCACTCAGCCCAGGTGATTAGCAGTAATGACATCACTGGCTCACACCCTCCCTAAAGGCAATTAGCATTTATGTGGCAATTGTCAGCTAGTTAGCCCTTGAGCACGACGGCACGACCCTTGAGTATAATAATGGCCCGGCCTTTCACTTGCCCCTTTAAAGGTCAGGTCGCACAGGTCATACCTGGGGGGGGGGGGGGGGGATCGTACCGTCCTATATCAGGGTCGAGCAAACATACTGGAGGGGTTCATAATACCCCACCCGCTGAATGCTCTGTCCTGACGCTGTTGGGTGTGTGCACTTTGCCCTTGCGTTGTGGGTGTTGCTGCAACAGTTGAACCTCGTTATCTGTAACGTGAGGAAGGTCAGCGTGGTTCACCTCGGGTCAGTAACACAAGCTAGGGGCAGCCACTGGGGTGTTGATGATACAGACTAACGCAACCTTGGGCCAATGATTCTGCAGGTGAGGATATTATGCTCAGCTCCTGTTTGGCATCTGTCTCTCGATTCTTTTCCTAGTTCTGAATTCGGCTTTGATTACCTATCCCCCTACCATCATCGTCATCTTCTTCTTCTTCTTCTTCTTCTTCTTCTTCTTCTTCTTCTTCTTCTTCTTCTCCTCCTCCTCCTCCTCCTCCTCCTCCTCCTCCTCCTCCTCCTCCTCCTCCCCCCCCTCTCTCTCTCTTTCTCTCTCTCTCTAAGAATTCATTTCTATCTTTACAACTTTATTCTGAGAATTTCCTTTTCATTGTGATGAAAGAACTATCTGTCTATCAGTCTCTCTGTCCGTTTTAACTAAATATCTGTCTACCTTTCAAACTATACATATATCTGTCTAGTTCTCTAATCGTGTGTCTGAATCTTTGGCCGTCATTCTGTCTACCTGTATTTATCTATCTACCTGTCTATCCTTCTTTCAATCCGTTCATCTATCGCGTCTGGTGCAAACCTCTTTCCCCACCCTCCCTTCCTCCCCCCCCAGCGGGGCCCATAACCCAACACAAACATTGATCTTTGACAGTTAACAAGCGGGCCAGGTAGGCGGTCTCTCCCTGCCTCCCTCGTGTCTGCTTTGTGCCCTCCTGCTCCACATTCCTCCCTCCCTCCCTCCCTCCCACTCCTGCCTACCATTGCCTAGCATTACCCCCACTCCCCCACTCCCCCTTTCCTCCTCTCCCTTCCAAATATCAAAGTCCTCCCCTCCCCCAACCTTGGTAAGGGGGGCCCACCCCCCTCCCTCTCTCTCTCTCTCTCTCTCTCTCTCTCTCTCTCTCTCTCTCTCTCTCTCTCTCTCTCTCTCTCTCTCACCTTGCCTGTGGCCTCCTCGGATAATGTGTTCCTCATATACCTGTGAATTACATGAGAGAAAAAAAAAAGTTGACACGCATAAACCATTTCTTCTTCCTCGCTAACGTACTACATGGGACCCATTAGCACATCGGCCGCCAGTGGTTCATTACAAAGATTCTGATTTTTGTTTCTCTCTCTCGGGTTGGGAGAATGTCATGAGAATATACAGTATTCTGGTCTGAGTTGATGATATAGCGTTAAATAACTGGGATGATAAAGCTAACTTGTAAACATCACTCAGCTCTTCAGTATTTGCCTGTCTCAGCACGACGGCACGACCCCTTTCAGCACGACGGTACGACCCGCTGAGCATGACGGTACGACCCATGATCACGACGATATCACCCTTGGGTGTGTTGAAGATAAGCCTCACACCTGACCCTTGAGGGGCCAGGTGTGAGTCCAGGTTATCTTACCCAAGGGTCGAAATGTCGTCCTCAAGGGGCGTGCTGTCGCGCTCAAGGGTCGTGCTGTCTTCCTCAAGGGGTGTGTTGTCGTGCTCAAGGGTAGTGTTGTCGTGCTCAAAGGTCGTCCTGTCGAACTCGAGGTTTCAGTTTGATGAACATTATAGTAAATTGTTAACAATGAAACTATTTATATACATATACAGAACGACGGACAGAGACTCACCAGATTAAAGTAAGCGGCTCAGAAGATGATAGCGTGGAGAACCACGACATTGGGTTGAGGGCTGGGAAAGGCAAGGAAGTTCATGTCAGCCTGTCATGTTAGGGAGTCATGTCAGCCTGTCATGTTAAGGAGTCATGTTCAACCCGTCATGTTAGGGGGTCATATTAGCTTGTCCTGTTGAGAAGGCATGTCATCATGTCATGTTAAGGAATCATGTCAACCTGTCATGTTTGGGAGTCATGTCAGCCTTTCTTCACCCACACAGACAGTCACATCTTCCGCGTACTTTTTAATGCACCCAGAACCTGAACCCCATCTCTCACCTCAGTTTAGCCTCACCCACTGCCACGCCAGATCCCAGGAACGTAAAGTACCTCACTTCCTGCAGGTCCTCCCCATTCACTGTTCCTGCAGACAGTATCGTCTTATCCCTCATGTTTCACCTCATCGCCTCTACCTTTGCTCACATTGTCTCTCTCACAGACTGTCTCACCAGCTTCCAAAAATGTTATTTCTTTAATTCCACCACCAGGAACGTGTCATCTGCCACAGCAACTGATTTATCCTCAGTCCTCTCCTCCCAACCTCAGCTAACGACAGATTTGTCCCTGGCAGACAACCTCGGTGACGTCATACATCCTGAACCTTCGCCTGGAACCACTCACCCTTCTCCCTACTGCCCAGTTAAAAGCTCCTCGCTACAACCTGGAACTTTCCTCTCACTCCATATGTTCGTAACATCTTCCATCATGGCTCTTCTGTCAACTGTATCACACACTTTTTCCAATTCAGTATCAGGGTACAGTGCTCCTTTTCATTCTCCAAGTGTTTCTCGCATATGTTCTTCAAGACCTGATCCACGCATCCTGCATCTCCCCTAAGTGTGTGTGTGTGTGTGTGTGTGTGTGTGTGTGTGTACCACCAACCTGTGGGTCGCAACCTTCCTTTACACCTTACCTGGTCAACTCAACAGGTTTATACTTCTTTAATTAAAGTATTTACTCTTGTCCCATGTGTTCTCCATCCATCTTCTATTTTTTTCCATTTCATCTTTCTTTCTCGTCGCTCTCCTTCGCCACATTTTCCACCAGCGCGTCAGTCCCTTTCCCTCCATTCCTCACCTCCCCTCCTCCATCCTTCTCTCCCCCAACTCCCTTAATCCCTCCCCCATCGCCAACCCCTCCCTACTGTATCTTAAGAAAGGCAGGAATGCGCCGACCCCATGACATCTCACCGACAATTAACCCATATAGTGACACTTCACACACACACACACACACACACACACACACACACACACCAAATCCATTCCCGCTTAACCAATCAGCAGGTCTTTCTTCCCCTCTACCCCCATTCCCCACGCCCCTGTATGACCTGACGTCTGTGTGTCCATTGGAGGTAGACAGGAGGTTTGACCTTATTCAACAATACCCGCTCAGGACAGGAGACGACTGACCGCTCCCACGGGCTAACGAGGTCAGGTCTCCAAGCACTAATTAGCTCCCTCCACCAGGATTTAATGAGATCCTGTTTCTGGCAATGGGTTTTGCTCCCCTGTTAATGATTCATAGGCTTGTTAATGGGTTGTGTTAAGTGTTATGGGAATGTGCTAGTGTTAAAGGCCTGTTTGCAGGTTAATGGAATGGGTTCTTGTGAATGGTATGTATATGTGGAATTGTTCGCGTCCGATTCAATGGCTTGTGCTCATTCTTATCGGTCAGGTCTTTGGCGATTATCATTGTAAAAATCCATCTTAATGGACGTGTGTTCATCTTCATCACGCTTGTACCCTGTGGTCAATATATGGAGATCTGCTTAAGGTTGATATATATATATATATATATATATATATATATATATATATATATATATATATATATATATATATATATATATATATTCCTATGAGTCCACGGGGAAATGAAACGATAAGTTCCCAAGTGCACTGTCGTGTAATAATCACGCCATCAGGGGAGATACAAGAAATGAATATAACAGTCAGTTGATATACAACGAAAAGACGTAGCTTGGACGCCATTTGGTAAACAAGTTTTATTTCTTTCTTGTATCTCCCCAGATGATGTGGTTATTACACGAAAGTGCACTTGGGAACTTATCGTGTTTCATTACCCCTTGTACTCTTAGGAATATACTTGATCACGCACTCACTTTTGATCCTTTCCAATATATATATATATATATATATATATATATATATATATATATATATATATATATATATATATATATATATATATATATATATATTTGGATGGTATTGCAGTGAAATTTATTACAAAAGGGGGTGACTGTGTTGTTGATTGATGGATAAGGATGTTCATTGTATGTATGAATCATGGTGAAGTGCCTGAGGATTAGCGAAACGCATGCATAGCGCCTTTGTACAGAGGCAAAGGAAATAAAGGTGAGTGTTCAGATTACATAGGCATAAGTTTGTTGCGTATTCCTGGGAAATTATATGGGAGGGTATTGATTTAGAGGGTAAAGGCATGTACGGAACATCAGATTGGAGAGGAGCAGTGTGGTTTCAGAAGTGGTAGAGAAATACTTGGAAAAACAGATGGATCTGTATGTAGCATTTGTGAATCTGGAAAAGGCATATGATGGTTTGATGGAGATGCTTTGTGGAAGGTTTTAAGAGTATATGGTGTGGGAGGTAAGTTGCAAGAAGTGAGAAGTTTTTACCAAGGATGTAAGGCATGTGTACGATTATGAAGAGAGGAAAGTGATTGGTTCCCAGTGAATGTCGGTTTGCGGCAGGGGTGCGTGATGTCCCCATAGTTTAATTTGTTAATGGATGGGGTGGTTAGGGAGGTGAATGCAAGAGTTTTGGAGAGAGGGGCAAGTATGTATTCTGTTGTGGATGAGAGGGCGTGGGAAGTGAGCCAGTTGTTGTTCGCTGATGATACAGCGCTGGTGGCTGATTCGGGTGAGAAACTGCAGAGGTTGGTGACTGAGTTTGGTAAAGTGTATGAAAGGAGTAAGTTGAGAGTAAATGTGAATGAGAGCTAGGTTATTTATTAGATTCAGTAGGGTTAAGGGACAAGTTGATTAGGAGGTAAGTTTGAATGGAGAAAAACTGAAGTGTTTTAGATATTTAGGAGTAGACTTGGCAGCGGATGGAACCATGGAAGCGGAAGTGAGTCACAGGGTGAGGAAGGAGCGAAGGTTCTGGGAGCGTTGAAGAATATGTGGAAGGCGAGAATGTTATCTTGGAGAGCAAAAAATGGGTATGTTTGAAGGAATAGTGGTTCCAACAATGTCTATGTTTGCGAGGCATGGGCTGTAAATAGGGTTGTATGGAGGAGGGTGGATATGTTGGAAATGAAATGTTTGAGGACAATATGTGGTGTGAGGTAGTCTGATCGAGTAAGTAATAAAATGGTAAGTGAGATGTGTGGTAATAAAAAGTGTGGTTGAGAGAGCAGAAGTTGCGTTGTAATTGTTTGGACACATGGAGAGAATGAGTGAGGAAAGATTGACAAAGAGGATATATGTGTCAGAGGTGGAGGGTAGAAGGAGAAGCGGGACACCAAATCGGAGGTGGAAAGCTGGAGTGAAAAAGATTTTGAGTGATCGGGGCCTGAACATACAGGAGGGTGAAAGGCATGCAAGGAGTAGAGTGAATTGGAACGATGTGATATACCGGAGCCGATTTGTCGGTGGATTATACCAGGGC
Source organism: Panulirus ornatus (assembly GCF_036320965.1). Taxonomy (NCBI): domain Eukaryota; kingdom Metazoa; phylum Arthropoda; class Malacostraca; order Decapoda; family Palinuridae; genus Panulirus; species Panulirus ornatus. The sequence goes on along the minus strand of NC_092235.1, from coordinate 47,638,814 downwards.
AAGTGAAGCGTCTGGGGTAAACCATGGAAAGTTCTGTGGGGCCTAGATGTGGAAAGGGAGTTGCGGTTTCGGTGCATTACACATGACAGCTAGAGACAGAGTGAACGAATGTGGCCTTTTTTCGTCTGTTCTTTACGCTGCCTAGCTGGAGGGGGTGGGGAATGCTATTTTGTATGTGGCGGGGTGGCGACTGGTATGGATGAAGGCAGTCAAGTATGAATATGTACTTGTGTATATATGCATATGTCTGTGTATGTAAATGTATGTATACGTATATATATGTATATGTGCGTATGTGGGCGTTTATGTATATATATGTGTATATGAATGGTTGGGCCTTCCTTCGTCTGTTTCCTTGCGCTTCTTCGCTGACGACACACACACACACACACACACACACACATATATATATATATATATATATATATATATATATATATATATATATATATATATATATATATATATATATATATTCCTATGAGTCCACGGGGAAAATGAAACACGAAAAGTTCCCAAGTGCACTTTCGTGTAATAATCACATCATCAGGGGAGACACAAGAGAGAAATATAACAGTCAGTTGATATACATCGAAGAGACGAAGCTAGGACGCCATTTGGTAAACATATATATATATATATATATATATATATATATATATATATATATATATATATATATATATATATATATATATATATATGGACTCATAGGAAAATGTATA
>NC_092235.1:47608089-47633089 GCF_036320965.1 Panulirus ornatus | reverse complement strand
GTGGGAAAAAGAATGTAGATGGGCAGGAGGGTGAAGATTGCCGGCTGTAGAGTGTGTGTGTTTAGATGGACGTGGAGGTTGGCTGGTGGCCTCCGAGAACCAAGTGTTGTAGTCAAGAACTGCAGCAGCATCTGTGAGCAGGTGTTGGCTGAGGGAAGTTGATGGCTGAGGGCAGTTGATGGCAGAGGGTAGGTGAAGATTGAGGGCAGGTGATGGCTGAGGGCAGGTGATGGCTGAAGACAAGTTGTGGCTAAGGCCCTCCCACCGATGGCTTTGAGAGCCTCCCTCATACTGCTGTGTGGCCACCACGTCTGTCTGTACCCTGCCACCCTCCATGCTTGCCACCACCACATCCTTCACCAGGCTAGTACACTAACATTACCACCACCACCAGACTACCCTACCAACACCACCACTACAACTAGACTACCCCACCACCACCACTATACTACCCCACCAACAAGACCCAACCATAACCACCCTCTTCCCACACCCCAGGTCCTTTGTCCTCCCCTCACCTCATGTGCTCCCCCACCCTCTTAACCCCCCCTCTCCCCCTGGTCACTGTTTCCCCACGAGCCTCACTCCCACTTCATCAATACCCCCTCCCCTCCATTTTCTCCCACCACTGACGCTGCAGCTCCCCCTCCCCCTACCTCAACCACCACCAACACGTATCCTCGCCCCCCAGCCCCAACCTCACCACTGCCCACCCTCTCGGCCCGCTTACCCTTTACGTTCATTTCCACCCCATAACAATTACCCCATTTAGAAATCTTTCCCTAAGTAGTGGGCGTTGTAGCCAGTGTGTGTGTGTGTGTGTGTGTGTGTGTGTGTGTGTGTGTGTGTGTCAGAGACCTTCCTCATTATCCCCATTTTCGTTCACTTAACCAAAGGCCTCGCGAACCTTTACCATCACTTGCCATAAGTCGTGCGACGTTGTCCTCCGTCAGGTATTTTTCCCTCACAAACACTTCGATCTGCTTCACTGAAAGCTACTGCTTCAGGATGAACCATCCTTGGCCGGTAGAGATCCTGAAGGTGTCCCCCTTCGTCTTCTTCGAGACCCTGACGACGACCTCCTCCAAGATGGCTTCTAGAACTCTAAAGATCCAGGCGGTCGACTTGCGGCTCGCGTGAGTCTCCACTGAAGCTTCATTATTAAAGGATCGAAATTCTGTTCTCGCTCCCACCGCCTGTTATGATGATGGTGGTGGCTGGGGGGGCTGGAACAGCCAAACGTCCGCCAAATGGCTTCAATTAGGGAGGCGAATCCTGTATTTACCCGCCGATCGTTTCTAAGGGTAACTGCCCTAATGTTTCACGACCCACGAGACTAAAAGGAATGCATTTGGATGATATTTTAACCCCCCCTCTCCCCTCCCTACTTGGTTATATACAAGTACCTCACGCTATAATAGCAGTGTGAGGTACCATTATCCTAGGACCGCCATACGCGTTTATCTTATTTGATTTGTTATTTTAGATTTAACCTAATCTGCTGCCAGCGAGAGGGAGGGCCCAGGTAGTCGAGTAATGGCCTACCTTCCTCCCGAGAGGATAACTGATAATTGACTTATCTATCGCTGAGTTTATGGATTTTTCTCCAAGTAAGAAGGATGTTTTCGAACCTGATTTCGACTGGCTGGCTGACTGTTTGACTGGCTTATTAACCAGTCAGCTGCCTTGCTAAAGAGCCACTTGGCTCTCTGACATCCTGGGTTATGAGCAGACTCTTTGGCTGGCTAAATTGCGAGCTACCTAAGTGATTCATTGGTGCGGAGATCACGTACGTCATACCTACAGTAATTAGATACAACACGGGGCATCGGGAGGTGGGTGGGAGTGGGTGAGTGAGAGCGAGGGAGGGAGCGAGGGAGGGACGGAGGGTGTTACACAAGAAGAGGTCACCACCCCTCAGTAATGTGTTATATTCACTGTCATGTACCAGAGTAAGCTTGGGTACCCCACGCTAGTTGACCTCCTGACCTTTGACCTATGGAGTCCACAAACAAAGCCCGGTTGGGGTTGCATGAAAATTGGTTCCCCCACCCAGGATCTGGCCCGGACGCCGATGATTTTTTTCACGCATTCTTAACTTGTGCACAAGTACGACGGTACGATCCTTGTGCATGATGGTACGATCCTTGAGCATGACGGTACGATCCTTGTGCACGACGTTACGATCCTTGTGCATGACGGTACGATCCTTGTGCGCGATGATACGATCCTTGTGCACGACGGTACGATCCTTGTGCATGATGGTACGATTAATGAGCACTACGGCACTATCCTTGAGCACGACGGTGCGATCATTAAGCACGACGGTACGATCATTGAGCACGACGGTACGATCATTGAGCACGACGGTACGATCATTAAGCACGACGGTACGATCATTGGACACGACGGTACGATCATTAAGCACGACGGTACGATCATTGAGTACGACGGTATGATCATTGAGCACGACGGTACGATCATTAAGCACGACGGTACGATCATAGAGCACGACGATACGATCATTGGACACGACGGTGCGATCATTGAGAACGACGGTACGATCATTGAGCACGACGGTGCGATCATTAAGCACGACGGTACGATCATTGAGCACGACGGTACGATCATTGAGCACGACGGTACGATCATAGAGCACGACGGTACGATCATTGAGCACGACGGTGCGATCATTGAGCACGACGGTGCGATCATTAAGCACGACGGTGCGATCATTGAGCACGACGGTACGACCCCTGAGGGCATAGTACCACTCCTGACTGTGACGGTATAACCCCTCAGCGTGACGGTGTGACTCTTTTGTATGGTGATCTGGCCTTTCACTTTGACTTTTAAGGGTCAGGTCAAAGGTCAAGCCATAATGAAAACGTAAGAAAGAGAAGGAGCAGCATTAAGCCTTATACACCCTCACATGACAGGTACCAAATCACACACCCACCCATGTACAGTCTTGTCCTCATCATCCACACAGGGTAGTCGCATTTATGTAATCTGGTGGTACTGTGTGTGCCATTTATCAGCGACCCTGTTTACCACACTGTTATCCGCCTATCTCCCGCTTGTAAACTAAATTTGTCTGATCTAAACTTTTAACATTGCTTTAAGCTTTGTCTTGAATACTTTATTTTAGTGATGTATTGATTCTCTCTCTCTTTTTTCCTCTCTCTCTCTCTCTCTCTCTCTCTCTCTCTCTCTCTCTCTCTCTCTCTCTCTCTCTCTCTCTCTCTCACGGAAATGTAATTTCAGTTTCTTTCGTGTGTCCCCCATGGCACGAATTTCTCCTACTTCGTATCAGTATTGTGATTCTCCTTTGTGTACATATCCATCCAGTACTGGATCGACCCACGTGATGCAGGTGACGCACCACTAAAGCTGGTTAAAGTTGTAGGATAACATCAGCAGACCTGATGCCCTTGTGTCTAGGTGTGACCCTAAGTGTTATGTTGGCTTTAATCCGGACGCTGATAAGTTACTGTCTTGGCTGGATATCTCTGTTGACCAACCACCACTCCCACATCCCTCTCCCATGCTGGCTTATGTATTTGTGTTATTAATCAGATACTTTATAATCTCTTCGTCTTACTATTTTGCTCTTATTGGTGTTAAACTCCATATGACACTCTTTAGTCCACTCTGATAGCGTATTAGATCGTCCTGTAAAGTGCTGTCACGTCTTTCTTCTAAATCTGTTATTATCTATTCAATCTTTTGTCTCGTTAGCAAACTTGATGCTTATCTCTTCATCTGCATCACTAATTCGTAGATAACAGAGGTCCGTTGACAGAACGGAACACCACGTTTGAGTCGGAACGCATGCGCCTCCCCCATAGTGGGTGTACGTGCGTACGTACGTGGTCTTAAACACCTGATAGAAGGTGTTGAAGAAGATTTTTTCTCGGTTTGTGGACATAGCTTGATGGTGACGGCTTTTATGACCCAGGCAGTTGATCGGAGTATAGACCAACCAACCAACGGTAAACCTAGGCAGATTGTAACCCATTTATGCTACCCCTTTACTTAACTAAGCCTTAATCCAGTTTAGGATTCCTTCCTCAGCACCGCATAGCTCCCGACCTTCTTCATCACTGTTGCTTGTAGACCTTACCACAAGCCTTACTGGAGTCGACACGAATACTTACGAGAAAAAAAGCGGATATAAATCTATGAGAGACGAACGTTCCCCTGTGAATTTATGTTGTGAGGCTTTTATTACACTTTTTTTTTTGCCGAGGTGACTACGAACTGCACTACCTGTTATTGCACCTACTGGCTTCCCTACCGCTGAGATCTAGCTGTTATATGAGGCAGTATGAGGCAAGCGATCTTATCCCCATATTTTTCAATATTATCACAACGTTCGCCAATCTCACACCATCGACCCTGTTGTGTCACTCGAACTTAAAGATTTATCGAACAGATTAGCTCGAGGATTGCTTCCCCCCCCCCCCCCCATGGTCTTGTTCAAGATCCAAACAAAATACTTAGTCCAGATCAAGGAACTCGTTCGGTTTCATTGTGTTTAGTCGTTTAAGGACGTCTTCTGTGGTAATTGCTAAGGTATACTTATCCTATTTCCTTTACCACGTCTGCAGTCTTAGACGTGCGTTATGTTTCTCGTCTCTGTGTGAACGCAGACAGGAAATGATTAGTCAGATTGGTCATCACGTGTGTTTGGTGTCTAAAAATCGTCTGGATGATATTTTTGGAGACCCAGTTTCTCTCGAATCATCTTTTGAGGTTTGGGATGAATTCATGTCGTATTTGACTTCGATACTTTTGCTGCCTTGGCTTCTTCATGATCTTCTCCTTTGGTTTCCCTAATGTCTAATCATTCCAATGATTCCCATATTCGTGCCCAAGGGTCATACTACCCTGCTCAATGGTTGTATACCGTCGTGCTCGAGGGTCGTGTACCGTCGTGTTCAAGGGCCATTTCCCTTCGTGCTCAAGCGGGGTTAAAGAATGGTGTCGACTAACAGGCGGGAGCAACTTTCCTGTTTTGAAGATAATCATATTCCCATTATTGCCACATACACGACTGACACGTTATTACGGCCTCTTCAACCGAGTTTGCCACTACCTGAGCTTAGGCAAAACATTTACAGCAGGTATACGGCCAGGTGTGTAGCGCAGGTATACGGCCAGGTGTGTAGCGTAGGTGGGTAGCAGCAGCTGGTGGGTGCTACAGGTGTTCAATAGTAAGGCTGAAGCGCGAGCCGACGAGTCGGTATAGACACAAAACTTCAGTCGATACGAACACAAGGGTTGAATCAGTGTGAACACAAGGGTTGAATCAGTGTGAACACAAGGGTTAAATCAATGCAAACACAAGGGTTCAATCAGTGCAAACACAAGGGTTGAATTAGTGTGAACACAAGGGTTGAATCAGTGTGAACACAAGGGTTGAATCAGTGTGAACACAAGGGTTGAATCAGTATTAACACAAACGTTGAATCGGTACGAACACAAGGGTTGAATCAGTGTGAACACAAGGGTTAAATCAATGCAAACACAAGGGTTCAATCAGTGCAAACACAAGGGTTGAATTAGTGTGAACACAAGGGTTGAATTAGTGTGAACACAAGGGTTGAATCAGTGTGAACACAAGGGTTGAATCAGTATTAACACAAACGTTGAATCGGTACGAACACAAGGGTTGAATCAGTGCGAACACATGGTTTGAATCAGTATGAACACAAGAGTCGAATCGATACGAATACAAGGGATGAATCAGTGCGAACACAAGGGTTGAATCAGTGCAAACACAAGGGTAGAATCAGTGCAAACACAGGGGTTGAATCAGTGCAAACACAAGGGTTGAATCAGTGCAAACACAAAGTTTGAATCAGTGCGAACACAAGGGTTGAATCAGTGCGACACAAGGTTTGAATCAGTGCGAACACAAGGGTTGAGTCAGTATTAACTCAAGGGTTGAATCAGTACGAACACAAGGGTTGAGTCGGTATGAACACAAGGGTTGAATCAGTACGAACACAAGACTTGAATCGGTACGAACACAAGTGATGAATCAGTGCGAACACAAGAGATGAATTGGTACTAACACAAGGGCTAAATGGAGCTTCAGGTGCCACAACACATTGGTTGACTGTCCAGGCTTCTTGAGACATAGGTTCGAGTCCCACACACGATGACATACTGATTCGAGCCCCGTGCACCATGAAACATGGGTGCGAACTCCCTGTACAAAGACATGTGAGTTTCGAAATCTAGGTTTGGCAGCATATGTACCATGAAGCCAAGGCTCCATGATATATGTGAACGAGCCCCAACTGCCATAGTGCATGGATTAGAACCTGCAATTACCACGCTGTACTGATTCGAGCCCCATGTGCTGCGGTACACTGATTCGAGTCTCAGATGCCATGGTGCACAGGTTCGAACCGCGGCTGCCACTCAGATCACACAGAAACAGGTTTGAGTCTCTGATAATTAAATACACAGGCTCGAACCCCAGGTGTCATCCTCGATACACATTCGAACCCCAGGTGTCATAGTACACAGCTTCGAACCCCAGATGCCTCCAGGATACACAGATTCGAACCTTAGGTGCCACCACGGTTCACAGATTCAAGCACCGAATGCCACGGTACACAGGTTCAAGCCCTTGATAACAAACGCATATATTGCTTACGTGTTTATCTTTTCGGCTTTTCCTATGTTTGTGTTTGCCAGATATTGTCTCATTATCCACGAGCCAAATGTTTAATTTGATTACCGTTCTACGTGTTATTTTCCGACTGTTTAGTAAGGGGATGGTATACTTACGAAAGCGAATTGTCACTCGCAGTATTATTAGTGAAAGAGAAGAGCGTGGCATTTGGACAAGTTTTGCAAGGAAATAGTGCAAATGACTGGGAGATGTATAAAAGAAAGAGGCAGGAGGTCAAGAGAAAGGTGCAAAGGTGAAACAGAGGGCAGATGAGAGTTGGGGTGAGAGAGTATCATTAAATTTTCGGGAAAATAAAAAGATTTTTGGAAGGAGGTAGATAAAGTGCGTAAGACAAGAGAACAAATGGGAACATCGGTGAAAGAGGCTAATGGGGAGGTGATAACAAGTAGTGGTGATGTGAGAAGGAGATGGAGTGAGTATTTTGAATGTTTGTTGAATGTGTTACGTGATTGAGTGGCAGATATAGGGTGTTTTGGTCGAGGTGGTGTGCAAAGTGAGAGGGTTAGGGAGGATGATTTGGTAAACAGAGAAGAGGTAGTAAAAGCTTTGCGGAAGATGAAAGCCGACAAGGCAGTGGGTTTGGATGGTATCGCAGTTGAATTTGTTAAAAAAGGGGATGACTGTGTTGTTCACTGGTTGATAAGGATATTAATGTATGCATGACTCATTGTGAAGTGCCTGAGGATTGACGGAATGCATGCATAGTGGCATTGTACAAAGGCAAAGGGGTTAAAGATGAGTGCTCAAATTACAGAGGTATAAGTTTGTTGTTGAGTATTCCTGGGAAAGTATATGGGAGGGTATAGATTGAGAGGGTGAAGGCATGTACAGAGCATCAGACTGGGTAAGAGCAATGTGGTTTCAGAAGTGGTAGAGGATGTGTGGATCAGGTGTTTGCTTTGAAGAATGTATGAGAAATACTTAGTAAAGCAAATGGATTTGTATGTAGCATTTATGGATCTGGAGAAGGCATATGATAAAGTTTATAGAGATGCTCTATGGAAGGTATTAAGGGTATATGGTGTGGTAGGCAAGTTGTTCGAAGCAGTGAAAAGTTTTTGTCGAGGATGTAAGGCATGTGTGCGAATAGGAAGAGAGGAAAGTGATTGGTTCTCAGTGAATGTAGGTATGCGGCAGGGGTACGCGATGTCTCCATGGTTGTTTAATTTGTTTATGGATAGGGTTGTTAGGGAGGTGAATGCAAGAGCTTTGGAGAGAGCAGCAAATATGCAGTTTGTTGTGGATGAGAGGGCTTGGGAAGTGAGCCAGTTGTTGTTCGCTGATGATACATCGCTGGTGGCTGATTCATGTGAGAAACTGCAGAAGCTGGTGACTGAATTTGGTAAAGTGTGTGAAAGAAGAAAGCTGAGAGTAAATGTGAATAAGTGCAAGGTTATTAGGTACAGTAGAGTTGAGGGACAAGTCAGTTGGGAGGTAAGTTTGAATGGAGAAAAACTGGAGGAAGTGAAGTGCTTTAGATATCTGGGAGAGGATTTGGCAGCGGATGGAACCATGGAAGCGGAAGTGAGTCACAGGGGTGGGGAGGGGACGAAAGTTCTGGGAGCGTTGAAGAATGTGTGGAAGGTGAAACGTTATCTTGGAAAGCAAAAATGGGTATGTTTGAAGGAATAGTGGTTCCAACAATGTTATATGGTTGCGAGGCTTGGGCTATAGATAGAATTGTGCGGAGGAGGGTGATGTGTCGGAAATGAGATGTTTGAGGACAATATGTGATGAGATGGTTTGATCGAGTAAGTTATGAAAGGGTAAGAGAGATGTGTGGTAATAAAAAGAGTGTGGTTGAGAGAGCAGAAGAGGGTGTTTTGAAATGGTTTGGTCACATGGAGAGAATGAGTGAGGAAAGAATGACAAAGAGGATATATGTGTCAGAGGTGGAGGGAACGAGGAGAAGTGGGAGACCAAATCGGAGGTGGAAAGATGGAGTGTAAAAGATTTTGAGTGATCGGGGCCTGAACATGCAGGAGGGTGAAAGGCGTGCAAGGAATAGAGTCAATTAGAACTATGTGGTATACCGGAGTCGATGTGCTGTCAATGGATTGAACCAGGGCATGTGAAGCGTCTGGGGTAAACCATGGAAAGTTGTGTGGGGCCTGGATGTGGAAAGGGAGCTGTGGTTTCGGTGCATTATACATGACAGCTAGAGACTGAGTGTGAACGAATGTGGCCTTTTTTGTCATTTCCTAGCGCTACCTCGCGCGCATGCGGGGGGAAGGGGTTGTCATTCCAAGTGTGGCGGGGAATGAATAACGGCAGCAAGCATGAATTATGTACATGTGTATATATGTATATGTCTTTGTATGTATGTATATGTATACCTTGAAATGTATAGGTATGTATATGTGCGTGTGTAGAAGTGTATGTATATACATGTGTATGTGGGTGGATTGGGCCATTCTTTCGTTTGTTTCCTTGCGCTACCTTGCTAACGAGGGAGACAGCGACAAAGTATAATATATATATATATATATATATATATATATATATATATATATATATATATATATATATATATATATATATATATATATTATCCCTTGAGATAGGGGAGAAAGAATACTTCCCACGTATTCCCTGCGTGTCGTAGAAGGCGACTAAAAGGGAAGGGAGCGGGGGGCTGGAAATCCTCCCCTCTCGTTTTTTTTTTTAAATTTTCCAAAAGAAGAGACAGAGAAGGGGGCCAGGTGAGGATATTCCCTCAAAGGCCCAGTCCTCTGTTCTTAACGCTACCTCGCTATTGCGGGAAATGGCGAATAGTATGAAAGAAAAAGAATATATATATATATATATATATATATATATATATATATATATATATATATATATATATATATATATATATATATATGAGAGAGAGAGGCAAGTTTAGCTTGGAAACTTGGGTCTGTTAAGTATGTGTTAACACAGTGCGGTGGTCAGTCAGTTGGTGGCCAGGGTGGGCGCTCGTGATATTTCTGTGATGATGTCTATCGTTGTGTAAGGCACATGTTGGCTCTGCACAAGATATACCTGTAAATCATTTTAATTGCCTGTGTGTGTGTGTGTGTGAGAGAGAGAGAGAGAGAGAGAGAGAGAGAGAGTTCTTACTGACCTGATTTCATCATCATTTGGTTGGGGTTGTGGCATTTTGGTCTTCTTATACCAGCCATCTTGCTATGGTCTCTTTGCTGGTTGCACCATCTTGCTGTGGGTATGGCATCTTGTCGTGGTTGTAGGATCTTGCTGTAGTTTTGTCGACTTGCTGTGGCTGTGCCATTTTCGTCACATCTGCCACTAAGTCTTATGGGTCGCGCTGTTTTCCTTGCCATTGTGTGTGTGTGTGTGTGTGTGTGTGTGTGTGTGTGATTACCTATTTGTACTGTACGGGGAGGAAGTTTTACGATCGTGGGGCCCCCATCTCTTATATCACACAACCTGTTAAACTTCTGTATGTTGTCCACATTTCCCACATCTATGTTCAGTTTATTCCATTCACCCACCATTCGTTTACCACAGAAGGACTTCTTTAAATGTTTTTTTTTCTCAAAAAGTTTCTTTCTAATTTGCTGATACATCCTCTGGTTGTTCTGACCTCGAATTTTCCGAATAACTGATCGCTTTCCAGGTCATCCATCTGCTTTAAAAGATTGAAGTTTGTGATGGCAGTAGTAGCATTTTGGACGTCCCGCGAGACATGGCTTGACAAGAAGTTGTCGGCTGAACTTCGTGTTGGCCAGGGTCCGCCAGCTGTCCCCCCCCCCACCCTCCTCCCCCACGTCTTAACACCCTGGACTTGAGTGTGCCGCTCTGGCCTGGGTGAAGGTTACCACTCCACAAAGACAAGTCGACAGGAAGTGGTGTGCGAGGATGTTAACCATGACATCGTGGATTCCTCTTGTCTGAATGTGTGCTCTCGGCTGTCCTCTTGGTCTCGAACATAGTCGTCATCGCTTGTGTATGGTTCTTGCCAAGAGTCCTCCTCTTCCTCCTCCTCCTCCTCCTCCTCTATGTGAGAGCCAAGTTCTCTGCGCTGAATGTGAATCACCAGTTGTGGGCTGCATGATAATCATGACCACTTTGGTGAATAACTCACTTAGCATATGCTTCTCGTGTCGTCTTCGTTGAGCATTTCACACCAGCTGTAGAGACTCACACCAGCTGTAGTAGAGACATACGCCAGCTGTAGTAGTAGAGTCTCACACGAGCTGTTGAGATTCATGCCGTCTGCGGAGATTCGCGCTAGCTATGGACGCTCACGCCAGCTGTATGGACGCATCACACTCACCATCCGTGTTACACACGTTATCAGCATATGTAGTAGCACACTGGGGCAGACGTGACGGAAATGCCTCTACCACGGTCAGCGCGGGTGGTGTCGTCCGCCGCACGACCCCGCGCCACCATCAGCAGGGATCTGGAACGGTGAGGCAACGGGAGGGTATATCACCTCCCGACCTGGTTGTTTGTGTGGACCGTCTTGAGGCAGGGGATCATAGTGGGGTGTCTCGAGCAGGCCAGGCGACCGGCTCGGGAAAATTGTAAAGTCTCCGGTGACGTGTGTGGTTCGTGAGGAGGACGAGGATGTGTATATAATGGCCGATATTTACTGTACGGGGAAGGAGTTTGACACACGTAGGACCCCCATCTCTTATGTGTGTGTGTGTGTGTGTGTGTGTGTGTGCTTAACCTGTTGAACACAACGATACGACCCTTGTGTATGATTGCCTGGCCTTTGACCTGACCATCTTAATCAAGGGTGTTCACAGGTCGTACCTTCTTTATAAAAGGAGTGAATGAGGAGGCCATCATGTTCCAGCTTCGGGTTAGTGTGTGTGTGTCCTCGAGATTTCAACACATCGTCGTAATGTTGTCCAGTGTTTGAAGACACGCCCTTCGGAGACTGGGTTAGGTAATTCTGTGGCGATATATCTTGAGGTCTTTCTCACTGTTACATCCTCCTGGTTAGTGGGCAGGTTCAGTTATGTTGCTCCTTTTGCCATCTACTTTTGATTATATTTATCTGGATTAAGCTTGATCAGCGAGTTGTCTGATGCACAGGTCGTCCTACTCGCATAATAAGATTTCTCTGTAGCATTGTACTAGACTTAAGCTTGGCAATTGTCAGCCGATGCGACTAGACCAGAGTTCATATCCCGGATAAGTTGGTGACGCATGAAGAAGATCCAGGAGTGAGTCTGACACCATCCCACAGAGGATCCCTCCATCTTATCTGCCGAAAGACTGGGAAAAGTGTATCTTACATGCCTTCCAGTCCCCGTTGATGTTTCTTCTCGTAAACTGGCGCATTGTGGGTACGTTTTCAAAGGCTTCCTCCCTGTCAAACGATGAGCGCTCCACGATTCTTTCTCTTCAACGTAAATAATCATCATCTTTCAGAAAGACCTGAGAACCAGAATCTCTGAGACATGACGTCATGTGTTAAAATCCTTATTGGCTGGTGTGTTTCCATACTGCTTTACCTTCCATGTGAGACTCAAAAGTGGATGTAGACTTCTCGGGGTTCAGTGGTGCTGGTCTTTAGCTTTGCACAAGGCCTCTCCACACCTTCGAGAAAACTGTACGGATCTTTATTCGTGTGAACTCTCCTGATACACGTCTGTCACCTCGGGAAAAATCTCGGAACAATATTTCACATAATATATAAAGGATTTCTGTACACTTACCAAGTACGTACGTGACGCGTAAGTAGACAGGGACGTGATACCTTCCTGGTCTCATCCAGGTCCTTACCCTTCAGTCATCAGCGTCCGTCAGGGCACCGGTTCCTCCCGGCTCCAGTACGTCAGGAGGAGGCGACGTCCCTCTGGTGAAAATCACCGTGAAATATTTAATTTAGTTCCTCGCGAATATCCTTATGTGTCAATAACATCCCATTAGTCTCTGGGTCGGATTATTTGCTCCTTTAATTGACAATTTATTTCCCTAAAAAAAAAAAATTGAAGTTTGATTTCCTTCTCGTTTTATCATTCGTATTTTTTACTTGCTTGTATTTTTTTTTTCTTCCCTATGTTGTACAAAAACCTGCCTTTGCTTTACTATACTTTTTCTCTAACCCTCTCAACAGAATCATTATTTCTGTAACACGTACCCCGACTCCTTGGTGCTTGCTGTGTACATTACTTTATATATATATATATATATATATATATATATATATATATATATATATATATATATATATATATATATATATATATATATATATATATATTCTTTCTTTCTTTTCAACTATTCGCCATTTCTCGCGTTAGCGAGGTAGCGTTAAGAACAGAGGACTGGGCCTTTTTTGGAATATCCTCACCTGGCCCCCTCTGTTCCTTCTTTTGGAAAATTAAAAAAAGAAAAAACGAGAGGGGAGGATTTCCAGCCCCCCGCTCCCTCCCCTTTTAGTCGTCGTCTACGACACGCAGGGAATACGTGGGAAGTATTCTTAATCCCCTATCCCCAGGGATAATATATATATATATATATATATATATATATATATATATATATATATATATATATATATGGCAATGAGTATAGATACTCCGATGTATCTACAATTTGTTTTGCCAGTCGTACGGCCAACGTACCTGTAGATATCATTATAAATCTCTCTTCTTATTCATATGATTTTCTCCTCCTCCGTAGTAAGGCTATTATATGTCAGCACATTACCCTCAGCCTGTGTATACTCTAGGAGACTCAGTAGATCAGTACTCGTTTCTGGTCACTTACCTCAAGGGTACGCACGGCATGCGAATAGGAGGACAGAGTGTAGGCAAACACGGTGTCGTCCCCGTAGACACTACCACGTTTAATCACCGTAAGACAAAAAAGAAAAGTTTGTTCTGACATTCACTTCGCTCCACGAGCATTAGGAACCCAAGCAACGTCCTGGAAGAACTCGTTCTATGTATGATTTTTTTTCTCCTTCCCTCGTGTGTATCGGAGTCAGCCATGATCATACATCCTCGTTCACTAAACATTTCATGTTTAGGATCGTAGTAACCTTCAAGTTCCCAGGTGTTTCACGGTGATTCACACCTGATGTTCATCCTGCTTCAGGGAGGAAGATGATGTATTACACAGCGTTTACCACTGCCTCCCACAGTTGGACATGACCAAGTTCCCCGACGCCAAGTCTCCCCCTCGCACATGTTTACACTTCTGTGTCCCTCCAACACCATGTGGGGTCCTAGGTATGCAGACAGTTTTTCCGTCAGTAAAGTCGCATATCTTGCGGAGTTGCAGCAAGAGTGTCGGCTGTTCATGCTGCCTCTTACCTCATGTCATATTACACTCATCACCAACACTCTTCAACTCTGGCATCCCATGCTTCGTTTGTTGACTATAAACTGTGTCCAATACTTGGCAAAACAGTCCTTTACATTCTTCATGACCACACAACAATACTCTCTGGATATTATATTTACTCCCAATAATACTTTTTTATTTAGTATCGCTTGGAATGAACTGTGGCATTAAGTATGGTTACGATGTCTTGATCCACGTCCCGTTCTCTGTTTCCACTGACCTGTATTCTTTAACCTGTGTAACAGAGGGAACATCACCTCCCTGAGACGTTTCACATTAATTTTTGTTATTTCTGTTGATATAATTTTTCTTACTTTCAGTTTATTTCATTTCATTTATTTTATTTACATTTTGTTGTTCTTGGGGGGTAAGGGGAGGGGAGGGGGGGTGAGTGGTGTCTCGCGTAGCCTGGTAACATAGTAGAAGTGATCCTTCTCGATCGTTAGCATTATCATCATCCGAACGTTCCCATGATCTTCACCTCTTCCTCTGGGTGGTTCTTCTAGACGAATATGTCTCATGTTGACCGTGTGTTCTACCACATCTGGGTCATATTGACCGTGTGTTCTACCACATCTGGGCCATATTGACCCTATGTTCTACCACATCTTGGCCATATTGACCATGTATTCTACTACACCTAGGCCATATCGACCATGTGTTCTACTACACCTGGGCCATATTGACCATGTGTTCTACTACATCTGGGCCATATTGACCATGTGTTCTACTACACCTGGGCCATATCGACCATGTGTTCTACTACACCTGGGCCATATTGACCATGTGTTCTACTACATCTTGGCCATATTGACCATGTATTTTACTACACCTGGGCCATATCGACCATGTGTTCTACTACACCTGGGCCATATTGACCATGTGTTCTACTACACCTGGGCCATATTGACCATGTGTTCTACTACATCTGGGCCATATTGACCATGTGTTCTACTACATCTGGGCCGTATTGACCGTGTGTTCTACTACACCTGGGCCATATTGACTGTGTGTTCTACCACATCTGGGCCATATTGACCGTGTGTTCTACCACATCTGGGCCATATTGACCGTATGTTCTACCACATCTTGGCCATATTGACCATGTATTCTACTACACCTGGGCCATATCGAACATGTGTTCTACTACACCTGGGCCATATTGACCATGTGTTCTACTACATCTGGGCCATCTTGACCATGTGTTCTACTACATCTGGGCCATATTGACCGTGTTCTACCACATCTGGGCCATATTGACCGTGTGTTCTACTCCACCTGGGCCATATTGACTGTGTGTTCTACCTCATCTGGGCCATATTGACCGTGTGTTCTACTACACCTGGGCCATATTGACCGTGTGTTCTACTACATCTGGGCCATATTGACCGTGTGTTCTACTATATCTTGGCCATATTGACCATGTGTTCTACTACATCTGGGCCATATTGACCATGTGTTCTACTACATCTGGGCCATATTGACCATGTGTTCTACTACATCTGGGCCATATTGACCGTGTGTTCTACTACACCTGGGCCATATTGACTGTGTGTTCTACCACATCTGGGCCATATTGACCGTGTGTTCTACCACATCTTGGCCATATTGACCGTGTGTTCTACCACATCTTGGCCATATTGACCATGTGTTCTACTACACCTGGGCCATATTGATTGTGTTCTACCACGTCTGGGCCATATTGACCGTGTTCTAAAACATCTGGGCCATATTGACCATATGCTCTACTACATTTGGGCCATATTGACCATGTGTTCTACTACACCTGGGCCATATTGACTGTGTGTGTTCTACCACATCTGGGCCATATTGACCGTGTGTTCTACTACACCTGGGCCATATTAACCATGTGTTCTACTACACCTGGGCCATATTGACCATGTGTTCTACTACACCTGGGCCATATTGACCATGTGTTCTACTACATCTGGGCCATCTTGACCGTGTTCTACTACATCTGGGCCATCTTCACCATGTGTTCTACTACATCTGGGCCATATTGACCGTGTTCTACCACATCTGGGCCATATTGACCGTGTGTTCTACTCCACGTGGGCCATATTGACTGTGTGTTCTACCTCATCTGGGCCATATTGACCGTGTGTTCTACTACACCTGGGCCATATTGACCGTGTGTTCTACTACATCTGGGCCATATTGACCGTGTGTTCTACATCTGGGCCATATTGACCATGTGTTCTACTACATCTGGGCCACCTTGACCATGTGTCATACCACATCTGGGCCATATTGACCGTGTGTGTTCTACCACATCTGGGCCATATTGGCCGTGTTCTACCACATCTGGGCCATGTTGAGCAACTTCCCGCTTCATTCGTTTAATCTTTACTCTCACGATTACCTTCTAATCCTTCTGACTTGTGGGATTTCTTTTGTCGTGTTCCCTAAGTCAGGTATTTCATGAATTTCTTTACAACTTTAATATTCATCCCAAAAATGCATATTGTTGAAGCTGTTTACTCGATTCGTGTAGTCGACTTTGACACACTATTTTCCTTTTTCTTTAACCCTTTGGAGGCTCCAATCACAGACAAAAGTGCCCATCAAGACCGAGCCTTCATTGGAATATAGAAAGGTTAATGAAAGTGAAAAAGTATCTACGAATATTTGAAGGATGTGAAAAACCTGTCTTTTGAAATGTGTGAAGTCATAGTTACTTGGAAACATGACAAGGTAGAGAGTTCCAAAGCTTCGAGGTGTAGGGAAAGAAACAGTTATCAAAACGGCCCATCCTTGATTTGCCATTGGCCACACCGTAATCATGTGACGTAGCAGCTTGCCGAGTATTGCGTGGTGGGGGTAACAAAACAGCCAGCTCTCGGAAGCAAAAGCCAGAGTAATACCTATAGAAGAGGGGAAAGTGGACCAACATTGCGACGTAGGACAAGTGGGTCAAGTTTTAGAAGTTAGCCTGGAAGAGTTTACAAGTCGGACCGGTTTCGAATCCATTTTGTTGGGTAAAATTGCAGGGCTAGAACGATCCCAGATGTGAGAGCAGTACTCCTTAGGAAAACTGATCAGTCGTTTGTATAAACGGAGCAAGTGTACGGCAGAAAAGAAATTTCGACATTTAAGCAAGACTCCCATTACTTAGTTGCAGACTTAGCTATTTCCGAAATATGGATTGTCCAAGATGAAGTGGATGTTACAGTGATACCAAGTACGTTCATCGAGTTAAGAGGTGGAATTACAGAACCGTCAAAGGAGATAGGAAAGTTGTATTGAATTTTCAATAGAAAGTGGGCAAAAAACTGGGTTTTAGAGGCAATAAAAATGGGCAAAAAACTGGGTCTTAGAGGCAATAAACTAATCCTTATTTCGTCTACCCCACTGAGATACCCTGTCTGAGTCAGAATTTATTGAGGAACTTGTATCGAGGCGAGATGCAGATCGAGTAACAGAAAGAGCTGAAGTGAAGGATGTGGAGGAATGTGGTGCTGAGTCGCCAGCGTATGAGCGCATTTGGTTATTTGTAGAAGAAATAAAATCGTTGATAGATAAGGAGAAGTGTAGGAGACAGAACAGAACCCTGAGGGATACCACTGATGAAGGAGAAAGGGGTATAATGTGATCTATCAACAACCACTGAGATAGATCGGCCAGAGAGGAAGCTAGATATGAGAGAGCAAATCAGAAGGGAGCTTAATAAACATGAGATTCTGATGCCACACCCTCTCTAAAGCTTTGGATATATCAAAAACAACTGCATATGAGTCCCAGATATCTTTTAGGGATGATGACCAAACGTTAGTAAGATAGGAAAGAATATCGCTAGTGGATATCGCCTTTCGGAAGCCATACCGGTGATCAGAGAGGAGACTGTGAGATTCAAGATGTTTGAGGATATGGAAGTTGGGGAGAGATTTAAGAATTTGGAAATAGTAGATGTCAGGGCAATAGTTAGACGGGGGTTAGATAGTTAGAGGAGTTAGAACGGTCACCCTTCTTAGGGATAGGATGTACCAACGCATGTTTTAAGGAGAAAGTTTTGATTGTTGAAGAGAAACGGAACAGACGAGCAACCACCTTTCAGAACAAAGAGATGGATGCCATCAGAACTAATATGCCTTGCTTGTGTCCTGAGAAAGAAGCGCTTTTCAGTTCGAGTAAGGGCATAGGATTAGTAAAAGGAGCATCAGGGGGGTGAAGGAATGATAGAGTCATCCAAGATAGAGTTAAAGGAGAAGCGAGAACGAAAATGAAGGAAAGATAGAGCGACGGAAGTTGTTATCGATGAGCGAAGACCTTAGGTAAAGACCAGAAAGCCATGTCAGTGGATGAAGAGGAGAGGTTTGCTTCACGGATGACGTACTTGCAATGATTATGGGAAGTGACAGAAGCTCAGTGGGAGTCAAGGGAAGGGGAGTTTTTCCCAGCCCGATATGTCTGATTCCTAGCCTGAATGGCCTCGGAACAGGAACGATTGAATCATGGATAGGCAGAAGAGGTCGTCTTTGAGAAAGGGGGAATAGATGTGTCCATTCCCGCAAGAATAACCTCTGCTATGCGTTTGGCGGAGACAGAAGCATCACCACATGAGAGAGTAATTTACCCAAGGAAAGTCAGAGAAGAAGTTAAGTAAGTTATTCCAGTCAGCTTTGGTGAGGTGCCAATATTTACGTTTAGAAGGGGCTGCTGGAGTAAGAGGTGCCATTAAC
The DNA here is from genome assembly GCF_036320965.1 of Panulirus ornatus. Lineage (NCBI taxonomy): Eukaryota > Metazoa > Arthropoda > Malacostraca > Decapoda > Palinuridae > Panulirus > Panulirus ornatus. The sequence goes on along the minus strand of NC_092235.1, from coordinate 47,614,360 downwards.
ACAGATAGATTTATGAGAGTGTGGTCAGATGAACCAACTTGGGGCGAGGTTGTGTGGCTACAGCGCGAGGCATTAGTTTTCGCTTCCATTTTCTGGAAAGAGAGAGGTGGAGAGAAAAGTGAGAGTGGAAACGAAGCAGACTCTTCTTACTTCCAGTCGCCTCACCTCTCCCAGTTTTTTTTTTTTTTCCTTTTTTTTTTTTTTTTCAAATGGGGTGGTTAGGGAGAGAAGCGGTTGGACAGGGGAGGTGCAGTTTTGAACTGGAAGTGAGAGTTAAAAGAGCGCACAGGTGTGGGATATATATTGGAAATATGTTTTTGGTACCATTGTTTATATATCCCCATTGGGTTGCCCTTAGCTTTGCTGATCGTGAGACATTCACGGGCTGAGCGGGTTCGAGTGCATAGCTTCGAATCCTGGTAACGAAAGTCTGTCCATAGACAACCCAGCTGTTCTTCCTCTCCAGAGGGTAGGTCGATAGAATGGAAGTATATATATATATATATATATATATATATATATATATATATATATATATATATATATATATATATATATATATCGTTAATTAGGTGGGCCTCATTAGGGCATTGCCCGTGCCGTCTAAGCTAACATGAAAAAAAATGATAAGACTGGTGGGCTTCGTACGTAGTGATGTTGTTGCTTCTTGTTGTGGGAAAGGAAATTAGCCAAGCTAAGGTAAGCGTTGTTCATTATAAACATCGATGGATGGGTGGTGCCTCTCTTAGTGACCTGATGCTCCATGGGAACCAAGAGAGTTCTGTTGTCTGTACATCAGTGGAGGTCTTCGGATATGTTTCTCGTTTGTATCTCCTCCTGTCTCGGCCAGACTTATTATGCTACACCTCTAAAGTATTGTGCCATTTGGTTTCATCTTGAGTCGTCCACGTTGGTTTTTGGTATAGGCTGCTTCTCACTGGTGTGACATCGTAGAGCCTCGTAGTGTATTCTCTGTACCTTCAGCATGAGTGATGTGGAGGCGAGATAGGTGGGTGGGGTCAAGGCTTTCTCATCAGATGTAATTTTTGGCGCTCCGAAAGACGCCAGAATCTGTGCAGATTGCTTCCCCTCCGCTCGGCCTGTCCCCTCCCCCGACCACCTTCCTCCGTCCACACAGACAGCACAGACTTCCCTGCGGGGTGGCACGTGAGTGAGGATGATGCAACGGAGCGACTGTTCACTGGTAGCCTCTCTCTATTTGGACCTAATTTTCTTATCGCTTGTCCTATCACTCACTTTGGTGACGCGGCGCACCTCCCCAGCCGGTAGAAGAACCACCCCTGCTGCCGTGGTTCTAGTGGTGCTGCACGTAGCGTGTCTCGCTGCTAAAACCCGGGCAAGGAGGAGGATTTCTGGGCTATCACAGTATCCGACGGAGGCCACGTTGCTGGGCGCTGACCGCTTCGAAGTCAATCTCTCTCTCTCTCTCTCTCTCTCTCTCTCTCTCTCTCTCTCTCTCTCTCTCTCTCTCTCTCTCTCTCTCTCTCTCTCTCTCTCTCTCCACTACTTAACCACCACCAGAACCCACAGACGGCCCTGTCATGAGACAAGAAGACCTTCTTCATACGTATGTTCGTGTCCTCAAGTTAACACACACAGTTCATTCAGACTGTTGACCGAGGGTCTTAAGATTTATAGTCTCATATGTGCTTCACATTGGAGGTGGTCTACAGTCTTCAGATATCATGCAGTAATTCGGCCAAACCCTAACTGGGATCATGTGTGTGTGTGTGTGTCTGACTGACGAAGTATCAGGACCTGAACTTGATAATGGATATTAGGATATTGTCCTTATATCTAAAGATATCTCCACAGGTTAGGAATCATGTGGTCAGCTGGATAAGACCTCGGGAGGAGAGGATGTAGGTCCAGTGCAAGGCTGGTCCTGCAGACTCAGTCCTGCCAGCAAGGACAGCTTGTTGACATTGATGGACCACAGTCCAGGTCCAAGTTGTGAGGCTCATGGTTGTGGTGGTGTTTCTCTCGGTGATATTTGGCGGGAAGTGTTGCCTGAGGCTACAGCGCAGTAGCTCGAGACGACAGACACTCTAACGATGGGCTGCACACACACACACAGAGTAAACTGAGGAACGGACGCTGTAACCCAGCGACGTAGACTCTGCATCTCTAGGCCACAGAAGCTGAGGTGCTTGACGTATCTGGGTTCCAGGAATGCCTGGAAGCACATGATGCTCTGCACAATGCACACTCCTGTAACTCGTCCCTCCAGCAGCACTCTTAGTCTCGACTTCGGAATTTTTCCAAAAAAAAAACAACAATGAGGAACTTCCTCATGAAGAGCTCAGTTCCTGTACCTTGTGACGTGAGGATACAGACCTTCCTGACCCGCTGTAGACCAAGGCAGCTGAGGATTCACCTCGTGAGTCCAGACATAACCCGAGGTAAACCATATGGGAATGGGAATGTTGAGGATATGCTAGTGTATTGAGTACGTGTGGCCACAACCCGTAGATACCTATTGCTAGTGTGTGTGTGTGTGTGTGTGTGTGTGTGTGTGTGTCAGCACTAAAGGCTAGGTTTACAGCCATGTATGCGAACGTCAGAGACCTGCCGGATCATGACCACCTCACCTTTCAAAACGTTACAAGTCACTTACCCGAGCGCGACCAGAGCCCATCGCTGACGTCAATACGCTGGGTGGTGGTGCGGCTGGAGGCTTGGGTGGTGGCGTTGTGGATCACACTTACCAACACTTACAAGAAACATAAATAGTCAGGTTGATCAAACCGTAAGTGTGTGACCAAACTCTAAGGTGATTACCAATTGTGTATGTAATAAGGGGAGAGAGTTTTAAATCGTTTTGCCCTGTCTCTTAACCTTGTCTTTTTTTTGCTCTGTGCGCGCGCGCGCGCGCGCGCGCACACACACACACACACACACACACACACACACACACACACACACACACACACACACACCACCCTTAGCCAGATACCCATTTATCGACCAGCCCCGAGGGGTGGATGAAAGCCTGGGTTGGATCTAGGTCGACTATCGCGGCGAGGATTCGAACCCTTACCCATCCGACCTGGGGGTACCAGGTGGCCCGTGATGAATCGTGATCGGTAACACTAACCACTACACCACGGAGGCCCGTGTGTGTGTGTGTGTGTGTGTGTGTGTGTGTGTAGTACAGTCCAGTCCCTCCTATGTTCTGTCATGTAGTACATTACACCCCTGACAGGTTACACCGTAGCTCCCACACTTCATCTTCCAGACTGAGTGAGAGGAGCTGGTTAGTTCGTGGGACATCCATGTTCTTCAAGGTAGTACCCTCGACCATCCTGAGGCGACCGTGTTACGTCGCCCCACGTCTGTGATATCTTTGGAATATCTCTTCCCTTTTATCTACCTGCATTTGCTGCAGTTTTTTTCTTTTTTTCAATTGCGTATTTCTTTGAATTCTCTCAGAGTGACGGGGGAGTTGTAAAGGCTGTTCCGGCTTTCCCAGTCATCTGTGAACGAGAAAAACGCTTTCCTCTTTAAGGTTACATGGAGACAATGACTGAGCTCCGCAAGACCCACTTTTCTCATTAGCTCCTCTTTTATCTTAAGGCTGAAGTGTGTTCTCCGTTTTCTAAGGCTGAAGGGTATTCTCTGTTTTCTTTCACTTTATAGTTTTTTTTTATCTCTCTCTCTCCACCTCAATAGTACTTATATTTCTGTAGACGTCTGTGCTTCCCTATATTTTCCCAAACCCAGGAAGAGATCCATTGAACAAGAAAGCTCATATAATATTCCGCAAACTAGAACACTTTTGGGGGAAAAGAATCCTTCGTACTGTCTTCGAAGCTCTCCCCAATCCTAAGATATAAGATTTGATACTTGAACTTGAGATGAGAATTTTTAACCTGAGATATGATTCCCTGACAATGGATTTGAATCCCTTGTATGATATTGGACCCCCTTATTTGATCTCCAGATGTAAAACTTGATTTCATTTGTAATATTTTAGGTTCCTTTAACATGAGATTCGATTCTATAGGATGATATTCGATCCCTGAGTTTGAAATTGAATCCCCTGATATGAGACTTGATCCCTTGATATCGAATTGGATCCCTTAACATGATAATTCATCACGAAGCTTGAGATATCTTCCCCTAACATCTGGTCTAAGATCTGGTCCCCTTCCATGGAGCAGTTTTATACGTTATTTGAATATTGATACTTTATTTGACATGTGCCTCTTTATATACTGATATGCTACTTAGTATGTCTGTATATCACTGTTATTTTCCTGAATATGATATTAGGTATGCATGTCTTGTTGATAATTATTGTTTGCTGGTGTATTGCTATTTTTTATTCAGTAATTATACTGTTGTGGATGTCATGATATTGTTTAGTATCTTGCATGTCTCAGAAGACACACAAAGGCACGCAAACAGCAGCGGACCAGTGGGTCCTTTTAAGGCTGTTTGTAATCACAGAAGAGATCAGAAACATAGAGGTTGTTAGAAAAGAGAAAAAAAAAAGGCAAACAGACGACTTAATGAGAATATCTAGTTCTATATCTGGAGAAGAACAAATAATGTTATTAGTGATCTTGAAACATGTAATTGTCAAGTCTGTTTTGAAGTGCATTTATGGTATGGCTTTTCAGCAACTTTTACTGGTCATTCACTCCATATGTTGACGATCCTTTTGAAGAATAATTGTGTTTTGCCAAACTTGGTGTGAAATGTTTGCCTGCGAGTGAAATCACACTGATCTATCCTTCTATTACTATGTCGGAACCTCTGGTGATTTGGAATACTTGTATCAAATCGCGCCTTAACCTTCTCTCTTCCTAAGTAAGTAAGTTGAGGTCGAACTGGTAGAGCTCCTATAGATTATTTGTTTTCAGTCCAGGGAACATCTTTGTTCCTCGCTGTTGTGCTCTTCCTGTTTTGTATTTGTTCCCTTTCAAGCGGAACGAAAGAAATTGAACACAATATTCAAGATGGGGACGCACCAATAGAATGTATAGAGTGAGGAAGGGGGAGCAGCAGCAGGAGTTCCTCAGACAGGAATTCGAACGCCTCACCTGTTGAAGATTAGATTTTCACTCTTGCCTTTTGTATTCCTCCCTCACACTGCTTACGTGTCTGTTCAGACCATCTGAGGTTATTACATCTGCCCTTTTCCTTCATTTACGTAGCTCACCGGAATTCGTATTGAAGTCTGTCTTTATCGATGTGTTAAGTCTTTATGCATTTGACGGCACTGCGATTCTCCTGCCAGCTCTGATCCTAGTCTCCCATTACAGTTATCAGCTTGCAGTTGTAGACGCTTACTTGCTGGTGAAGCTTTATTCCCCAGCTTAGTGTCGTCTGCGAATTTTATCTTGCAACATAGACTATTATCAGCGTCATTTACATATACCAGAAAGAGAACTGGTCCCAAGACTGATCCCTGAGGCACGCCACTTGTTACGTCAAACCATTCAGGGGTAAGACAGGTAATCACGGATTCTCTGCAGCCACTCATCCATTAATTTTCCAATTACCAAGGTGCATCACCATTCATACCATGTGTCTAGATTATTTTCTAGTAATCTGTGATGAGGGAGTTTGTTCAATCGTTCATTTTTCTTCTCTTTGAAATCTACGTAAATGACATCGGCCGCTTTATTCCAAACGTACGTATTGATGTATCCTTATGGAAGTGTAATTTTAACAACACCTCCTCCAGTGTAAGAGTTCCTAACCCATGAGTGATCATTTAATCTTTTAATTCCAGATCTTTGTTGTTCACCCACCACCGCCACTCTCTGTCTGCCTCAGGTTACGTTATTTTCTTTATTTTATCGATAGATTCTTTTTTTGGGGTGGGGGCGAAACAGTTTAATTTTTCTTTTCCAATTTTCTCTCAATTCATTTTTACATTTGATATTCTTTTTGTTCGTTACTTGTCTTATGTTTCTGACTGATCTGACACCAAGTGTTGAACTGAAAGTGTTTTGATGGCTTTGATGCTGTCATGCTGCTCCTCATCATCTTGAGGTCACCACTGCCGGCCTCAGCCTCCTCATTCTTAAAGTTTCCGGGAGTTCATGACCACACTGTAGCCAAGGCCACACCTCCCAGGGGCTCAGGTCTCTCTGGGACAAGTTGTTTGCACTTTCTTAGATATTCTTTTCTTTGATTGGTCGTGGCCGTCGTCTGGTTGGTTGTGGCCGTCGTCTGGTTGGTTGTGGCCATCGTCTGGTTGATTGTGGCCGTCGTCTGGTTGGTTGTGGCCATCGTC
>NC_092235.1:47588089-47603089 GCF_036320965.1 Panulirus ornatus | reverse complement strand
TATATATATATATATATATATATATATATATATATATATATATATATATGTGTGTGTGTGTGTGTGTGTGTATTTATTTATTTATTTATTGGAACTGCGCTGCATCTTGTGTGAATCTCTCTTCGTAGTCCATGTTGCTCCAAACTCGTTCATAATGTTAGCATCATGGACAGACATATTTTGGTGATAGTCTGCCACGTTTAGCGAGTCATTTACATACATCAAGTCTGCCACGTTTAGCGAGTCATTTACAAAGATCAGACACTGTGAGTGGCCCCAGCACTGAACCCTGAGGGAACCACAGTTGCCACCTTCGTCCAGCTGGAGAAGTCTTCCCCGACGATTGTTCTCAGTTCCTTGACCAGTTAAGTAGCTGTGTCATTCCGTGTCAGCAGCCTTCCTCTGCTCCCAGCTTGGTGGAAGTTTTAGCTTCATCATTGGTCATCTGTGAGGGACAGTGTCATGGTCAGGCCATCTGGCTGTCCAAGAATGTATTGTCCTCCCACTTGTCCAGCGTGGCGTTCGTCGGACGTCCGTTACCGTTCCACGTAGTGATCGTCCTTAATACTACTGGGTCAGTCTTAGCCACACTTGACGGACGGGGAAGGTCAGGGAGGGAGGAGGAGGTCATTGGATGGCTCCCCTTTTGAAAAATGCTTGCGGTGACCTCGACCACCATCCCAAGGTGGCCGTTGTGACTGAGAATAGAAATTTTCCTCGAATAACCATAATGTGTTCGCTTCAAGGTCAAAGATAAACTGTAGGTGCGTGACTATGATTTTTTTTTTTTTAAACATACAGTATAGAATTTTTTTTTTATGATAGAAGATGGAAATTAGACCAGTTTTGTCAAAGACTCAGAGAAGAATCTCTGAAAAGAATGGGTCGATTTAAACCAAACTTGGCAATGATGATCCATTGGTGGTCTGCCCCTTTAAACCTGTGAACGATGACCCCGACCAGTATCCGAGATGTCCACTCCTCCTGGGAGAAGATGTCCACTCCTCCTAGGAGAAGATGTCCACTCCTCCTAGGAGAAGATGTCCACTCCTCCTGGGAGATGTCCACTCCTCCTGGGAGAAGATGTCCACTCCTCCTAGGAGAAGATGTCCACTCCTCCTGGGAGAAGAAGATCCTTTAAGTAACCATAATTTGATCGTGTTAAGGTAGGATTGGCTCAAATGTGAACTGAACCCACATGATTTTTTTTTTTTTTTTGACATATCCAGTGGACTATCCTTTTTCTTTGCTAATTCGAGGCTTTGCTGATTCCACACATTAGATATATTTTGTCAAAAAACTTGCAGAGAAATCTTCTCCTCTGTGATTATTAGACCAATTGAACATTTGAACGGGACGTGGCTGGGATGGTCCGTGGTAAGGACCTTTTCATCTGGATGTAATCAATGCTTCGCGGGAGGACATCTTGTATCTCCTTGTCTAGCAAGGAACGTGTTTTTGAACCTTTGTATAATTATGATCATGGTGAACACCCGCACGCTACACTCTCCCTGCACTACGCCCTATTCCATCACACTTCAGTGGCAATCACTGTGCTGCACGGCAGGCGTCCTCTATGGAACGACCCTCTAGTTTGCCTCCCGTGTCACTTAGCCCCACCCTCACGCCCTCTTCTTTGTTTCTGTCCCCTCATTCTCTCCTTTCCCTCAACCTCTGCAACCTTGCCCCTGCCTCTCCTTACATTCTCTCTCTCTCTCTCTCTCTCTCTCTCTCTCTCTCTCTCTCTCTCTCTCTCTCTCTCTCTCTCTCTCCATTCCACATTCCTTGCCTCGTCCCATCTCAACCTCAGTCCCCTCTCTCAGTCCACTCTCCCCTCTCCACACACGCTCTCTCTCCCCACATTGTCTCCCAAGCCCTTCTCCATCACCCTCTCTCTCTCTCTCTCTCTCTCTCTCTCTCTCTCTCTCTCTCTCTCTCTCTCTCTCTCTCTCTCTCTCTCTCTCTCCGGCCCTCCCAGCCAGGAGCCACGAGACAGACCCATCACTCCTGCTCCAAACGTTACCAACTCGGCTCCCCAGATCACGATCAATATTGTCCACGAGGAGGAGAAAATAAGGACGAGGAAGAGAAGAAGATAAAGAAGATGAAGAAGATAAAGAAGATAAAGAAGAAGAAGAAGAAGAAGAAGAAGAAGAATGAAGAAGATGAAAGAGTAGCAAAGCTGATCACGGAGTAAGAGAAGAGGAAGAGAAGATAGAAGAAGAACGGAAGAAAAAGAGAATGAGGGTGAGGCAGTGAGGAAGAGTATTGTAATGAAGAAATGATAATCAAGGGAGTAATGAATAGAGTAAGAGGAGAATAAATGAAGAGATAGATAGTGAAGACTTACATGGAAAGGAACGATGAGAGATAAAAGACGATTTCCACTGACAAAGAAAGGATAAAGAAGGAAGTTAAAGATAAAAAGACGCTTGAGAGAATAGAAAAGACAGATATGAGTCAGAGCTGAGATGATTAACCCAGATTTTTAGATGATTACGTATAAAGTGATCAGGAGAGCGAGAGAGCAGGTTTAGTGGGAATTATGGCGAGAAAAGGTGGATAAAGAGAGCGCGAGGGAGAGATGGACGCGAGGTATGAGTGGAGGAAAGGTGATAAGGGGCGGGGGGAGAGAGAGAGAGGGAGAGAGAGAGAGAGAGAGAGAGAGAGAGAGAGAGAGAGAGAGAGAGAGAGAGAGAGAGAGAGTAGGCCATGCTGGGGGCCGTGCGGACAGTGTTTACCCAGTCTCTCTTTCTCTCTCCCTCAACTTTTATTCCGGCAGAAAATTTCACATAGGTCTGTCCCTTGGTCAGGTTCACAGCCTCCCGGTACATATGATCTGGGGTTCCAGTGAACTCACTTACCGTAGACGGGTTTTCAAGCCTTACACACCCACTGTGTGATGCCGTGTTGAACGTGTGATACAGACGAGAGACCTCTGCTACCTACGTGTCCGTGTGTCCGCCAGTATAGCGATACATACACGTCTCTGTTTCGTAATCTTTGTGGGGGTTGGCAGCGGCTCTCCCTGTCTCTCTCCGCCATGTTCTTTTTAGGCCTCCTGTGTTGTGTGTGTGTGTGTGTGTGTGTGTGTGTGTGTGTGTGTATGTGTGTGTATGTGTGTGTGTATGTGTGTGTGTGTATGTGTGTATGTGTGTGTATGTGTGTGTGTGTGTGTGTGTGTATGTGTGTGTGTGTGTGTGTGTGTATGTGTGTGTGTGTGTGTGTATGTGTGTATGTGTGTGTGTGTGTGTGTGTATGTGTATGTGTGTGTGTTTGTATGTGTGTGTGTGTATGTGTATGTGTGTGTGTGTGTATGTGTGTGTGTGTGTGTGTGTGTGTGTGTATCCGTACGTCTTACAGAGGCTGTCGCAACAGTTCCAGAGCCTAAGCGGCTTTCAAGACGATTGTTCTGTGGTATTCACTGGCATTCTACTGTGGCACCTCCGCCACGACTTCATTTGCGAAAGCCATTCTCTCCTCTCGTAGTTTTTTGCTGTGCGCGGTAGTTTCAGCCCAGCGAGGCGTAGATAAAACTCGGATTTTAAGTGTTACGGAACACCACCACGGTTGCCATTCCTCCTCCATTTTATAGAGTGTTAAGCTCATTTATGTTCGGCTCTTTGGACAGGGTCTGTCGTGAGCTGTCTTCAGTAAACGTACAGCAAATTAACAGCATCTTACCCCCACACCCACAGTCTGTGGGAGTGTCAAGGAGATCCACGCTAGCAATGACCACCTCAGGTATGGGCGTTTCTGAGCTTCGTACAGACGGGAGCATTATCGTACCGACACAACCCCGCTCGTTCTCACAGAGGTGTCTCCTAGTATTTTCTTTCTTCATTCTTATATCAAGCTTTACTCCTTAGAGACACGGTCAAAGGTTGAAGATCTTGCTTTGCGCAAGCGGTGTTCATTCTTTCAGGGTTCTGGAAGCTTCATGACACCATTGCTTGCGTCTCCCCTGAAGTGAATTTTACCCAGCATTGTAGATGATCATAATTCTTTATGCTCCACTTCTTTACTCATCATTCTTGGAGCTTGATGACCGTCCTCACGTTGGTGATACTCGAGTGAAGAAACGTTTATCCCCGTCGGCTGAAGTGGGAGGTGGAGGAGGAGGAGGAGGTAGTTGATAAAGGACGTTCCAAAAACTTGGTCCTTGGACCAGTCCTTTTGCTGGAGACGCTTCTGCCGGGTATTCACGACAGGTCTTGAGATTTTCAACAACACTGAGTAATCTTCCGTGTAGATAGTGACCAAGCAGAAGCAAGCAGGCAGCCTGGAACTCCCAGAGAAAGATCCAGAGAAAGATGTTTCCTAAGAAGGGTCCTTGTGCCATGCACAAAGGATCTTCCTTGCCCAAAGCAATGAAGAAAGAGTCCAGACCATCGCCAAGTATAAGCTCCTGGTCCTTGGGTGACCGAGGTATGTCTGTGGTAGACTTGCACGATCTGAGTTCAAACTGCTAATTAGATATCAGTCTTTACCTTCCCAAACTTTATGTCGTGTCCAGTTATTACTCTTTAGGAGACGTTGGTGACAAGGTAGAGAAGACAGACGAAGCAGTGGCTGTTTGGCTCTTGAATTTAACTTTTCATTTCAGAGAAAATCCCCTCGCAAGCTTTTAGCTTCTGAACTTTTTGAATAATATTTTTCATGAAATCAGATATCCACGGCTTTGATCATTCCTCACCACCGTATCTGTGAAGGACATGGGGATCCCTGTCACTGAAGCCACCTTCTCTCTGACACTAACTCACCGTAGATAAACCCCTGACTCGTTTTTAGAGATACAGATTTTAGCCTTTCTCCATAAAACACAATTTGGAGAGAAGAGAACCATCCTCAGCTGAGGTAGAGAAACAAATCATCCTGGACAGGTGCTATATGGGGGACGTTTCCTTAGCTTGAGCGAAGAACAGTCCTTCTAAGTCAACCGAAGTGATGATGGTGAGAAGGTGAGCTGCTTTCTGAGAGGTTGTCGACCTGAGGGGAGGCTTCCGTATGACACAGGAACTCTAGTCTCGTCTTGTCTCGTCTCGTCTCCTTGCAGGTCAGGCGGCCCCACAGCAGTTCTGCTTTATCAAGGCAACTGGAGACCATCTTTCCCTCTGGTCTTTGTAATGGATTCATATCGTTGGCGAGTTCCGTGTATTCCTCAGCTTCTCGAGCACGACCATGCGACCTTGGAGCACGACGGTACGATCTTTGAGCATGACGATACGACCATTGAGCACGACAGTACGACCCTGTAAACTTAACGGCACAGCCCTTCAGCAGAACAATACGACCCTTAAGCATATCAATACGACCCCCTGATAATGACGATACAACACATGAACACGATTGTACGACCTTTGAACTCAACGGTACGGCCCTTGAGCACTGTGTCGTGCACACACACACACAGACACACACACACACACACACACACACACACACACACACACACACTGCTAATGGAGCCACAGAGAAGACCCTGTCTACAGCAGTTAGCTATAATGACGCCGACTGCTATAAGAATCTGGCCATAACTTACCGAGTAAACCAAGCGCTGCCTCAAACAGTTCAATTTTGCCAGCACTTTCCATTTCTTTCTTCCAGACTGCCGCTGCCAGACGACCCAGCTCTCAGGAGGCTGCGTGTAGAATCCCACCTCAAAGTTTACGAGGCTGATCATATTGTCCTCGTGAATAAGACAACAAATAAATGACAATAAGGAAAAGTCCTTAGAATTCTATCGTGGACGTTTATAGTCTGGCATTTAAGTTTGTTTTCTTTTAACTCGATATATATATATATTTTTTTTCCTTCGGTTTGACGAGGATCGTGAAGTAGTGAGGTTGTTGTATATCGCGGTGTTGTGTCAGAAGAAAGTTGTTATCTGGTGTTATATTTTCATGTGTTTAATCAATATTATATATATATATATATATATATATATATATATATATATATATATATATATATATATATATATATAATGTATAAACTTGTTGGCCGTTTCCCTTCCTAGCAAGGTAGCGCCACGAACAGACGAAGAAAGGCCGCATTCCCTCACATGTATTCTCTAGCTGTCATATCCAGTGCACATGAGGGCATGGGGTAGGGGAGAAAGAATTCTACCTCCGTATTCCTCGCTTGTCGTACAAGGCGACTAAGAGAGACAGTGGTGGGGGCTGGAAAGATAAACACTGCGTTCTTGAAAATGGCTTGAAATACAGTCGAAAGCTTGAAGCTTCTGGGTTTATTTTTCAGCGAGTTTACTCATATCAGTGCTTCACGTTCGTATGTGATATATATATATATATATATATATATATATATATATATATATATATATATATATATATATATATATATATTTTCATTTCATTTCAAGCTAGAAGTTTCAGTTTTCTAAATTGTATCTTACATTTTTCATATGTATATATATGTATGTGTGTGTGTGTGTATATGTGCGTATGTATGTGTATGTGTGTGTATGTGTATATATATATATGTATATTATCCCTGGGGATAGGGGTGAAAGAATACTTCCCACGCATTCCTCGCGTGTCGTGGAAAGCGACTAGAGGGGACGGGAGCGGGGGGCCAGAAATCCTCCCCTCGTATTTTTTTTTTTAACTTTCTAAAATGGGAAACAGAAGAAGGAGTCACGCGGGGAGTGCTCATCCTCCTCGAAGGCTCAGATTGGGGTGCCTAAATGTGTGTGGATGTAACCAAGATGTGAAAAAAGGAGAGATAGGTAGTATGTTTAAGGAAAGGAACCTGGATGTTTTGGCTCTAAGTGAAACGAAGCTCAAGGGTAAAGGGGAAGAGTGGTTTGGGAATGTCTTGGGAGTAAAGTCAGGGGTTAGTGAGAGGACAAGAGCAAGGGAAGGAGTAGCAGTATTCCTGAAACAGGAGTTGTGGGAGTATGTGATAGAATGTAAGAAAGTAAATTCTAGATTAATATGGGTAAATCTGAAAGTTGATGGAGAGAGATGGGTGATTATTGGTGCATATGCACCTGGGCATGAGAAGAAAGATCATGAGAGGCAAGTGTTTTGGGAGCAGCTGAATGAGTGTGTTAGTGGTTTTGATGCACGAGACCGGGTTATAGTGATGGGTGATTTGAATGCAAAGGTGAGTAATGTGGCAGTTGAGGGAATAATTGGTATACATGGGGTGTTCAGTGTTGTAAATGGAAATGGTGAAGAGCTTGTAGATTTATGTGCTGAAAAAGGACATGATTGGGAATACCTGGTTTAAAAAGCGAGATATACTTAAGTATACTTATGTAAGTAGGAGAGATGGCCAGAGAGCGTTATTGGATTACGTGTTAATTGACAGGCGCGCGAAAGAGAGACTTTTGGATGTTAATGTGCTGAGAGGTGCAACTGGAGGGATGTCTGATCATTATCTTGTGGAGGCTAAGGTGAAGATTTGTATGGGTTTTCAGAAAAGAAGAGTGAATGTTGGGGTGAAGAGGGTGGTGAGAGTAAGTGAGCTTGGGAAGGAGACTTGTGTGAGGAAGTACCAGGAGAGACTGAGTACAGAATGGAAAAAGGTGAGAACAATGGAAGTAAGGGGAGTGGGGGAGGAATGGGATGTATTTAGGGAATCAGTGATGGATTGCGCAAAAGATGCTTGTGGCATGAGAAGAGTGGGAGGTGGGTTGATTAGAAAGGGTAGTGAGTGGTGGGATGAAGAAGTAAGAGTATTAAGGAAAGAGAAGAGAGAGGCATTTGGACGATTTTTGCAGGGAAAAAATGCAATTGAGTGGGAGATGTGTAAAAGAAAGAGACAGGAGGTCAAGAGAAAGGTGCAAGAGGTGAAAAAAAGGGCAAATGAGAGTTGAGGTGAGAGAGTATCATTAAATTTTAGGGAGAATAAAAAGATGTTCTGGAAGGAGGTAAATAAAGTGCGTAAGACAAGGGAGCAAATGGGAACTTCAGTGAAGGGCGCAAATGGGGAGGTGATAACAAGTAGTGGTGATGTGAGAAGGAGATGGAGTGAGTATTTTGAAGGTTTGTTGAATGTGTTTGATGATAGAGTGGCAGATATAGGGTGTTTTGGTCGAGGTGGTGTGCAAAGTGAGAGGGTTAGGGAAAATGATTTGGTAAACAGAGAAGAGGTAGTAAAAGCTTTGCGGAAGATGAAAGCCGGCAAGGCAGCAGGTTTGGATGGTATTGCAGTGGAATTTATTAAAAAAGGGGGTGACTGTATTGTCGACTGGTTGGTAAGGTTATTTAATGTACGTATGACTCATGGTGAGGTGCCTGAGGATTGGCGGAATGCGTGCATAGTGCCATTGTACAAAGGCAAAGGGGATAAGAGTGAGTGCTCAAATTACAGAGGTATAAGTTTGTTGAGTATTCCTGGTAAATTATATGGGAGGGTATTGATTGAGAAGGTGAAGGCATGCACAGAGCATCAGATTGGGGAAGGGCAGTGTGGTTTCAGAAGTGGTAGAGGATGTGTGGATCAGGTGTTTGCTTTGAAGAATGTATGTGAGAAATACTTAGAAAAGCAAATGGATTTGTATGTAGCATTTATGGATCTGGAGAAGGCATATGATAGAGTTGATAGAGATGCTCTGTGGAAGGTATTAAGAATATATGGTGTGGGAGGCAAGTTGTTAGAAGCAGTGAAAAGTTTTTATCGAGGATGTAAGGCATGTGTACGTGTAGGAAGAGAGGAAAGTGATTGGTTCTCAGTGAATATAGGTTTGCGGCAGGGGTGTGTGATGTCTCCATGGTTGTTTAATTTGTTTATGGATGGGGTTGTTAGGGAGGTGAATGCAAGAGTTTTGGAAAGAGGGGCAAGTATGAAGTCTGTTGGGGATGAGAGAGCTTGGGAAGTGAGTCAGTTGTTGTTCGCTGATGATACAGCGCTGGTGGCTGATTCATGTGAGAAACTGCATGGATATATATGTCTGTGTCTGTGTGGTGATATGTATGTGTACATTGAGATGTATAGGTATGTATATTTGCGTGTGTGGGCGTGTGTGTGTGTACGTTGTGTATGGGGGTGGGTTGGGCCATTTCTTTCGTCTGTTTCCTTGCGCTACCTCGCAAACGCGGGAGACAGCGACAAAGCAAAAAAAAAAAAAAAAAAAAGAAAAAAAAAAAAAAAATATATATATATATATATATATATATATATATATATATATATATATATATATATATATATATATATATATATGATGCCTACATAGAATCAGTACAGAAATAACTGATCATCCATCCTTCATTCCCACTGACACAAACAATGCAATTAAAACCATAAAGAACTCACCTCCAACAGACCCTGAAAACACATCAGAATTTTGCATAAAAATGCTTCGATCCAGCTGTATCCCAAGCACTTACATGTGTCTTCAACTACTCCTGGTTACACGACAACTTCCCTAACATCTTAGTTGAAACTTGACCTCGTAATACTTGCCCTAAAACCTTCCAGTCCATCCAACTCTCCCTCATTTTCCCCTTCCTATATAAATCTCCAGTATCAGAACGGTTTGAAAAGCTGATCCACAGCAGAATAACCCACTCTCAAGCACACAGCCAAGACTTTCGAACTAATTTCTGCACCTCCACACTACTACACACAGAACTCCCATATCAACCTGAATGGCTTTAACCAACCACAACCCCCATCCCGCACAATACCAGTAGCAATAAACATTAACAACGCGTTTTAACGCTATCTCCGTCACATCCTTACCCACCAGATGCTTGACATCAGTTGGCCAACTTATTATCCGGCCACCATGCCAGCGTCCCTTGCAACGTTAACCTTCAAAACCTTTGAACTCTACTGTGAAGTTCTCCTAGAAGCAGTTCTTTCCCCAGCCATCTTCAGTCCCTTCCTACTCGACCTCCAGCAAACGACAGTATAAAGATCACAGCACATCGTGAAGCTCCATTTTACTACTTAAGACAAATTAGATAATATTCAACAACCAGAATGGTTTCACCAGCAAAAGATCATGTTCAAGAAATTTTCATTTCAGTGCGACTCAGAATTGTCCCTTGATCTCATATACCTAGATTTTCAAAAGGTATTCACAGGAAATTGCTGCACAAATTAAGATCAGAAAATAGGGGACGAACTATGTGCTCACCGACAGAATGCAACGTGTTGTTCCTCACCCGCTTCTCACTCCTTTGTCCTTCGTTCCTCCTTGTACCAAGTCTTTTCCTCACCTTTATATCTCCCTCCTTGTATTCCCTTTACGTATGTCCTTTCTTCTATTTACTTCCCCTTATTCCGCATTACTTTTCCGTCTCCCCTACATTCTTAATCCTCACGTTTTTCTTTAAACCTTCCCTCCCCATGTTCCCTCCACCCTTCCGCTTTCCTCCTGACTCCTAGCCGTGGTACCATCCCTCCACAATCTAATTAATTCAGTCCTTATCTACTGAGATGATGCTGGTGACCTGCCAGGTTTTCGTTCCTCTTTATTTGCTGAGTGGAGAGGAAAAATTCTGATGAATTTTGCATCAGTCACACACAAACACACACACACACACGCACACACACACACACACACACACACACACACACACACACACACACACACACACACACTTATAAGACATTAGAGACATCCCAGCAAAAATAACAACAAACCTTCATTGGAATGAAAACTGTCCTAGTGGAAGAAAGCCGTGTCAGTGTGTCCAAGTTGGCACCTCAAACGAGGTTGGAGTATCTCACGGTGTCCCGCAGGTGTCGGCTTTGGAACCATGGCTATTCATGAGTTGTGACCTACCATGACTTGAATATGTCGTCAGATGTTGCTTCACTTATAAGTACTTTAGGACTGCCCAGTGGAGTAGGAGACCTAAGTATGTTCCAGGTTTTGTCAGATACATAGTTGAATTTTAACCCCGCCAAATGCCCAGTGATGAAGATGAGACTCAGCAAAACAAGACGGGGCTATGACGCTCATCTCACAGGGAGAAAATTACTGGAAGTTATGTGTGGAAGGGGCACAGGTGTTGCCCCAGTACCCAGCCCGTTGTCGCCAATGGTTTTAAGTTCTTGATAAGGAAAAGTGTGATTCAGAGCTTAGATCAAACATCGCCACTTTAGTCGAATATTGTCAAGGCTGATCTGCGAGAGAGGGTCCAAAGGTGGACCACCAGCATCATATTTGAATCAAGGGAGGTGAGCTACGTGGAGAGAACAGCGGTGGTGGACTTGCCCACACAGAGAGAGAGAGAATGGCAAGGGGAGGCAGACTTACAACTTTGGAGCTTGAGCACGACGGTACGACCCTTGAGCACGACGGTACGACCCTTGAGCACGACAGTATGACCCTTGAGCACGACGGTACGACCCTTGAGCACGACGGTACGGCCCTTGAGCACGACGGTACGACCCTTGAGCACGACAGTACGACCCTTGAGCATGACGGCACGACCCTTGAACACGACGGTACGACCCTTGAGCACGACAGTATGACCCATTTAGCACGACGATACGGCCCTTGAGCACGACGGTATGACCCTTGAGCACGACGGTATTACCCTTGAGCACGACGGTATGATCCTTGAGCACGACGGTATGACTCTTGAGAACGACGGTATGACCCTTGAACACGACGGTACGACCCTTGAACACGATGGTACGACCCTTGAGCACGACGGTATGACCCTTAAGCACGACGGTACGACCCTTGAGCACGACGGTATGACCCTTGAGCACGACGGTACGACCCTTGAACACGATGGTACGACCCTTGAGCACGACGGTATGACCCTTGAGCACGACGGTACGGTCCTTGAGCATGATGGTACGACCCTTGAGTACGGACGTACAACCTTTATCCATAATTTCCTCCTGGGAGTAGGTCAAGGGCCTTGACCCTGTCAATCCATCACCCCCATCGACTGTCGCGCTCAAGGATCATACCGTCGTGCTCAAGGGTCATACCGTCGTGCTCAAGGGTCATACCGTCGTGCTCAAGGGTCATACCGTCGCGCTCAAGGGTCATACCGTTGTGCTCAAGGGTCATACCGTTGTGCTCAAGAGTCGTACTGTCGCGCTCAAGAGCCGTACCGTCGTGCTCAAGGGTCATACCGTCGTCCTCAAGGGTCATACCGTCGTGCTCAAGGGTCGTACCGTCGTGTTCAAGGGTCGTACTGTCGCGCTCAAGAGTCGTACCGTCGTGCTCAAGGGTCATACCGTCGTGCTCAAGGGTCATACCGTCGTGCTCAAGCGTCGTACCGTCGTGCTCAAGGGTCATACCGTCGTGCTCAAGGGTCGTACCGTCGTGTTCAAGGGTCATACCGTCGTGCTCAAGGGTCGTACCATCATGCTCAAGGACCGTACCGTCGTGCTTAAGGGTCATACCGTCGTGCATAAGGGTCGTACCGTCGTCCCCTAGGGTCGTACCGTCGTGGTCATGGGGTTCAGAATTCGTGCGGGGCCGGAGCAGTGTACCATGGCTGTGTTGATCACAACACGCAAAGTTTATTGATTACTGCTGCTTATGTCTGTTTAGTCCTGAGCCGCCCTCTCCACCCTGTCCCTCCGTCTTGGTCTCTCTCTCTCTCTCTCTCTCTCTCTCTCTCTCTCTCTCTCTCTCTCTCTCTCTCTCTCTCTCTCTCTCTCTCTCTCTCTCTCTCATGTGGGGAGGGTGTATATACATCCTTACGTCTGTTCGTCCGTCCCAGTTTTGTTTACGCGATGTCGTGTATGATGGTCGTTGGAATTTTTATTCATTTTGAATATCGAGTCAATGAATACCTTAGGACAGCTGGTCAGCTGACGGGAGGGTAAACTGGGTCACTGCCTTGGGGGGCCCCACCACATAAGCGGCCCCACATCGTAAGGGGCCCCACCACATAAGAGGCCCTACCACGTAAGGGGCCCTACCTCGGAAGGTGCCCTACCACGTAAGGCCCCCCCTCCAAAAAAAAAAAAAAAAAAAAAAAAAAAAATCTGTTTATTTGCATCTTATTATATTAAGATGCATTATAAAACTGGCAGGCTTCTTATGAGGCCGAAAATGGGACATTCTAGCCCAGCCTGACCTCTGACCCAGGATGAATGAAGGAAGAAAACGAATATGAGTTACATCTGAGGATTATGTTTAGGCTGGGTTACCATTGAGACAATATATACGTATAGAGATTTATAAACGATGGTTGTCTGGGTATATGATATACATCATATATGCATCGTAAGGTGGAAAGAGGTCAGACAATATGAGAACGTTACACTGACCATTGTGTCCGTGAGGGCTTGAACCTCAAGCAGATAATCTCTGGTGATCATATCTCATACACTTACAAAGACAGGTTGATGAAGTTGTCGTCATACATGCATTATAAGATGGACGGATCACATACTCTAATCGGGTCACTGCCACCTGCATTTATACGTGATGACATCAAAGGCCACCGTGAAGATGACCTGATGAGAGTCGCAATATACCGACATAGTCAAATGAGAGTTGCATTATACCTACATAGTCAAATGAGAGTTGCATTATACCTACATAGTCTAATGAGAGTTTCATTATACCTACATAGTCAAATGAGAATTGCATTATACCTACATAGTCAAATGAGAGTTGCATTATACCTACATAGTCTAATGAGAGTTGCATTATACCTACATAGTCAAATGAGAGTTGCATTATACCTACATAGTCAAATGAGAATTGCATTATACCTACATAGTCAAATGAGAGTTGCATTATACCTACATAGTCTAATGAGAGTTGCATTATACCTACATAGTCAAATGAGAGTTGCATTATACCTACATAGTCAAATGAGAGTTGCATTATACCTACATAGTCAAATGAGAGTTGCATTATACCTACATAGTCAAATGAGAGTTGCATTATACCTACATAGTCTAATGAGAGTTGCATTGTACCTACATAGTCAAATGAGAGTTGCACTGTACCTACATAGTCTAATGAGAGTCGCATTATACCTACATAGTCAAATGAGAGTTGCATTATACCTACATAGTCTAATGAGAGTTGCATTATACCTACATAGTCTAATGAGAGTTGCATTATACCTACATAGTCAAATGAGAATTGCATTATACCTACATAGTCTAATGAGAGTTGCATTATACCTACATAGTCTAATGAGAGTTGCATTATACCTACATAGTCAAATGAGAGTTGCATTATACCTACATAGTCAAATGAGAGTTGCATTATACCTACATAGTCTAATGAGAGTTGCATTATACCTACATAGTCTAATGAGAGTTGCATTATACCTACATAGTCAAATGAGAGTTGCATTATACCTACATAGTCAAATGAGAGTTGCATTATACCTACATAGTCTAATGAGAGTTGCATTATACCTACATGGTCAAATGAGAGTTGCATTATACCTACATAGTCAAATGAGAGTTGCATTATACCTACATAGTCAAATGAGAGTTGCATTATACCTACATGACTTAATAAGAGGTGCAATATATCTGCATTCTAGGACCTTGAAAATTCATTTTTCGATTATGGTATAATTTCCAAAGAACAATTAGCTAATTGCACTATGCTGATGATGCGGTTGCAACACCGAATTACGAGATCTTTCAACAATTGGAATGTGATGTTTTTCTTACAGTTTAAGGCAGAGTTCTGCGAGTAATATAATATTGGAATTACTTTATTGTACAGCCGACACGTTCATCTGTCCAACTGTATACCAGCGATGAGGCAGTAAACGATAGATAATTATGATATTTCTTAATTAAGAAATGGAAAAGGAGAGTTGGACACAAAGTTGCATTTGGTGGCATTGATTGACAGAGCTGAGGCTCTTCGAAAATCGTGATTGTATGATAGTTTCCAGAATATGCCTACCTTTTACTTCCAGGAGCCCCTCCTGTCTTGCTGTGGCTCCTGCAGCGCTCAGGAAACAGGCCACGTCCACTGCTTGGGACCAGAGATCTTAAAGTGTAGTGATGTAAGCGTGCTTGTGGGCGGAGAATGCAAGGTAGAATATATATGAAGGCAGC
>NC_092235.1:47570589-47583089 GCF_036320965.1 Panulirus ornatus | reverse complement strand
AGAGAGAGAGAGAGAGAGAGAGAGAGAGAGAGAGAGAGAGGAGGGCAATAGAATGGGAAGGAAGGGGAATGGAAGGACCCTTTTGGTGAACGTCGATGTAAAGATACGAGGGTGATGGGTAAAACAGAGATGTGGGGGAAGGGGGAATAAGTGATGGGAGATTTGAAGGAACAGAGAGGTAGGATTAAGGTATAGAACGGAATGCATTGCGTTGGCTGAGGGTAAAGAGACATGGGAGAGGAGTGGAGTGGAGTGGTGGCATGGCCATCTCGTCATGCAATGTGTGTGCTATACAGGGGACGACGTGCTGTCACCTGGCCAAACCAGTGCATATGAAACGGTTGGGAGAGACCATGGAGAGGTCCCTGAGGCCTGGTGGTTGTGGATAGGGAGGTGTGGTGTCGGTGCGTTGCACATGACGGATAGAGAATGGATGTGAGCAAGTGATGTCATTTCTTCATCTGTTTCCAGCGCTACGTCCCTAACGCGGGAAAAAGCGAATGTGTATGAAAAATTACGTCTACTTACAATTTGTATGCATCAGAGATGTGTATTATGTTAAATGCTTGTCCTAGAAAAAAGGCAACCTTAGATTACATTTACAATTATGAGCACAACGGTACGATGACCTAGACTCTAATCTGCCCCTTAAGGGTCAGGTCAAAGGTCAGAGGTTAAAGGATGTCCATAAGAAGACCTTCTGACGGCTGTAGCCAATTAGAATCGTCGTAATATAGGATGACGCACTTGGAAACGTCACACCATCACCCGTCACGTGACATGGTGACGTCAAGCGATGAAAATGATGTCATTACCTCGCCATCCTCGCCGTCACGTGACCTGGTGACGTGATAACCCGGGGGGTAATGACGTGGTCACTCTCTCATCAAAGGGATCAGGTGTCACCACGTTTACGCGTCACCCGGCGTCAAACGCTTTCACCTCCGTCGTTCGTAAGTGACGTCCTTGGTGATGGTAATGGCTGGAGGGCGGCGGGTTACTGCTCCTCCTCCTCCTCCGCCGCCGCCGCCATCCATTGGCTTCCAGGGAAAGTATAACCACGGACGCTCAGCCTGTAGCGCCGGCGTGTCCCTGGATCTTCAGACGTCGCAGTAACTGTGAACCTTTACGTTCACTGGAGGTACCTGCTGAAGAAGGTACCCTCTGGTGTCCTGGCCGTCAGTAACAAGGTTTCCCTCGCTCGGCGTGGTTACTTCAAGTCCTTGACAAGAGCGGGTTGTTTTTTTTCTCTCCTTTATTAGGTCTATGGGGAGGTTTCTACTCTTTTGTCATTAGAGGGCGAGGCCTCCTGTTGTGGTGGCGATCCAGAGGGACCCCCCTTGCCACACGACAGCCTGGAGGAGGAGGGTGGGACGAGGCGGGGAAGAGGGGGTCTTGGGTTAGGACGAAGGACGACCATGTTGAGGGGACGCGCAGATCGTGTGCACCATTGGCTGCTGCTGCTGCTTCTGTTACTCGTTCTCGCCACCGTAATGTTCACAAGGATCCCTGATGTACTGGAGAGGAAAAGCTGGAAATTCTGAAAAAAAAAATGTCAGTTTTTGGTACGAATTAATATGATGGCTGAATTATTGTCTTAATAGAGGTTGGAAATGGGATTATCAGGTCACTCGAGTGTTATATATATGTTGGAGATTGGATGGTCAAGGACGAAGCGAATGATTTGAGAAGGCAAGACTTTTTTAAACCCCGGAAACGTAATGAGTGAAAACCTAAACTTAGCAGCTGGACGGTAGGAGGAGTAATGTCTGTTGCTGGAGGGAGTAAATGAGGTCGAAGTCGAAGTGAGCGAGGAATGCGTCAGCACATTCTGCCTGCCACATGTATGGAAGCTCAGGGACAAGGTCTCGATGGAGAGGAAATAGCAAAGTGGAATAAAGATGTCTGGACCACAGGCTGAGAAAGGTGTATGTTTGAGAAGAAATATTTACTGGGATAGAGAACCATGACTGCTGGGTGTGTTAGACTGAAGAAGATGAAGTCCTGATGGTGGAAACAAAAAATGAAAAAGCTTAATTTCATTCGATGGAAGGAAAGAAAAGAAGCATCAAGCTCTCGGCTGGAGACATGTTGTAGAGAAACGTTGGTGTAAAGGTAATGAGATGCTGGTAAGATGGGACGAGGCTGAGGAGAGATGTAGGGAATGTCTTAAGACTCTGATGGAAGTGATGATTAAAGAGGTAAGAGCACTCAGTGGGATTAGCTTTTTTTGGCGAGTGTAGAGAACATGTGTGGTGGATAAGACTTTACAGAAGAAGAAGAAGAAGAGGAAAGGAGGGGAAAACGTGCGTGCATTAAATATGGAGAAGCATATGTGAACGGAGAGGAGGAGTAAGTTGGTGAAGAGCAGAGGTGACGCGATGGCTGGCTACATAAGGAAAGTGTGGATGGAATTGAACGGCAACAGTAAGATCACTGCGTCCGGTAGAGATTGGAAACAGAGCGTATTATAGAGAAGAAAATTAGATAGGTGGTGACTTGAGATGACTTGTTTGAATACAAAAGGTGCAGCAGATAACATCAGTCGAAGACATAATCTTTGCTATATGATTGCGATCCTGTGGAAGAAAACGATACTTTGCCTCATTCAAAGTAATATTCTTACCCTACGAGACATTGTCCATTACTGTGGATGAAATCAAGACTTATTTATCCTTAGCTGCTGAGATGAAGACTGTCGCAGCCCTCGATATCCTCTCTCTCTCTCTCTCTCTCTCTCTCTCTCTCTCTCTCTCTCTCTCTCTCTCTCTCTCTCTCTCTCTCTCTATGATAGATAGTCACAACCCTCTTGTCTGCTCTCTTAGGCTTTGTTTCTCAGTACGGGAATCGTCTTGCGAGCTCGCCGTTGGCCTCTGTCTATTCTGTCTACTTCTGTTTTTCTTCCAGTAATGGTGACAAAAAGATAAACACAGTGATTAAGGTGTGGGCGCTCCAGTGAATTTCAAGCAGTCACGATGAGTTTCTTAGGACGTCCATTCGAGCGCCCTTCCTACGATGCTCAGAATTTTTTGCTCGCCTTTCTCGCTGCTTCGCCGCACTGTTTACTTGGCTCCAGGTCATCGGAGACTTTTCCCTCGTTCGCGTCCGCGGTAGTTCAGCATAGTCTCTTGCTGCAGTTTGTCTGTTTCGTCTTTCCCTGATGTCACTGTAGAGTATGCAGGCACCGACCAGAGAGACTGAACGAAGGTAGCTAATGTTGTTCTGAGTAAAATTAACACACACGATCCCCAAAAGTTTCAGAAAAACAAGTGTTCTTAAGAAGGGAATTTAAACCCTTGATTACTGGGTGGGGGAGGAAGGAGGATATAGAGAAGGAAGAGGGTATGGAGACGAGACTCTTTCCGTGCGATGAAAGTAATGAGGAATGTTCTACAGGAAGACGGAAGAGTAATTGTGGCGTTTATGGAAAAGAACACCCAGAACTTGTCGGTCATTATGGTGGGTGTCGACCACTGATAGTCTGCTGTTCAGCAGTTGATAACATTGCTTGTGTGAGTGTTGGTGGTGGTGGTGGTGGTGGTGGTAAGAGAGAGAGTGGCTTGAGTGTGTGAATTCATGAGTGGAGCGTAATGTCATCGTTGTTGATCTGTGAAATGAGAGCGAGACAGGATGACCCGTTGGGTTGTGGCTGAACCACAGTGCAACAGGAAGGCGAATCCACCAGTCTTATTGTCAGCAAATGCTTATGGTTTTGTTGACAGAGGAGCGAGGAGGCTTGGCCTGCATGGTCAGTCGCTTTAGTGGTGTCGGCAAGAGGAAAGTGTTGGGAATGAAATGCAAATACGAGAATGGTATCTCGTGTCAGATAGAAGGCGACACTCCCAGAAAAACATCAGTCCATCTGGGAGGGACGAGAACAGAGTCGGGCGAAGAAGAAAGGTTGGAGGAGCTGAATGAATTCGGGGTAACTGGGAGATCAGCGACGTGTGGAAGTAACTGGAAGCAATATGTCTCGTCGCAGCTCGTGTGTGTGTGTGTGTGTGTGTGTGTGTGTGTGTGTGTGTGTATGGTAAACAATATTCGGTCAACTGGGAAATAAAAGATTGATAAGAGGTTATGCTGATCCGATTGGTTTTGCTTTGTGATTTAAGGAAATGGATTAGGATAAGAATGAAGGTGATAGACGAATATCTAGGATGAAGATGATAGACGAGTATCTAGGACGAAGATGATAGATGGATATCTAGGATGAAGATGATAGACGAGTATCTAGGATGAAGATGATAGACGAGTATCTAGGATGAAGATGATAGACGAGTATCTAGGATGAAGGTGATAGACGGATATCTAGGATGAAGATGATAGACGAGTATCTAGGATAAAGATGATAGACGGATATCTAGGATGAAGGTGATAGACGAATATCTAGGATGAAGATGATAGACGGATAATCTAGGATGAAGGTGATAAATGGATATCTACGATGAAGATGATAGACAAGTATCTAGGATGAAGGTGATAGACGAGTATCTAGGATGAAGGTGATAGACGGATATCTAGGATGAAGATGATAGAAGGATAATCCAGGATGAAGATGATAGACGGATAATCTAGGATGAAGATGATAGACGGATAATCTAGGATGAAGATGATAGACGGATAATCTAGGATGAAGATGATAGACGGATAATCTAGGATGAAGATGATAGACGGATAATCTAGGATGAAGGTGATAGACGAATATCTAGGATGAAGGTGATAGACGGATATCTAGGATGAAGATGATAGACGGATAATCTAGGATGAAGGTGATAGACGAATATCTAGGATGAAGATGATAGACGGATATCTAGGATGAAGGTGATAGACGGATAATCTAGGATGAAGATGATAGACGGATAATCCAGGATGAAGATGATAGAAGGATAATCTAGGATGAAGATGATAGACGGATAATCTAGGATGAAGATGATAGACGGATAATCCAGGATGAAGATGATAGACGGATAATCTAGGATGAAGATGATAGACGGATAATCTAGGATGAAGATGGCGTTTAAACTCTGAAAGAAAGTATATTCAGATATACCGAGGATAGCAGGCTATGTAGAGCAAGTCTTAGTCATAGACGAAGCTTAGCATCAGTCCAGTTGAAAAGGTAGACCGCCAGAGAGACAGACTCAGTGAATGAGCCGCAGATATCCAAGATACGTGTAGCGCTCAGCTGTAGGTCTCATGGTGCATAAATAAACAGACGATTTCTGGATGATATACACATAGAATAAGAGATAGAGAAAGCACCACACACATGAGTAAGTCTCCATTAAGAAGAAATACAGTGGAAGTTGGCCTCAAGTAAGTGTGCTTTAAAGGATGCTAAAATCAGATGCACATATGTGAATAAATTGTCAAAAGTGAGACAAGAAACATGATGTCTTTATGATGGAAGATGAGGCAACACAGACACCCGGGATGGGCAAGGGGTTACCTTACCTTATATATTTCCTCGTTGGGAAGGTCAAGTCTTTGTTGGAAACTTCAGGATGGGCAAGTGGACGTCCTGAGTCGTGTCCACCCCAGCCCAAGGTCGAGGCTCTGCTTCCTGGTGCAGGGTTAGGAGGTCACAGGACTCTCCCTCGTGGGAAAAACGAGTTTGTGTGTGTGAGAGAGAGAGATAGAGAGAGAGAGAGAGTGGAATGGGAGGAGAAAAGGAGATGGGAATGGCAGAGAGATGTAAGAGTGGAGAGAAAAGAGGACTATTTAGGGTCAGTGGTGGATGTTAAACAAACAGGAAGAACGAGGAAAGTTAGAGTTAAGGAGGAGGAGGAAGAGGAGGAGGAGGAGGAAGAGTGAGGAAGGTAACAGATAATGATAAGAACAGGAAGCCTCTCATGGGAGGAGAGGAGAGTTTGTGTACTGGTTAGCATGCACCCTTGTGTGTGTGTCTGTGTACTCTGTCATGGACGTACAGTAAGTGCTCCCTCATCCTTTTGAGTCAGTCTAAATCCTTTATTCTTTTTATCTGTGTTCCTGTTGGATAGTTGGTTGTTTACAGGTATAAACAAAAAGGCGAAACAATTTGAAATTTTTCCTTTGATAGAGAATGAAATTAAGTTGAAGGGTCGTTTTCGTCACGTCGTATAGTTGACCTGATGGTTGGAAGGAAGACGTAGCTAGCGTGACACGGGTCTGGAGGGGATGCGAGCCTGGGTCGTGTGTACACACGAGGACACACACACGGTGAACACGGAAGACTGAGCATGAGGGGGATGGGGACCAATACGAGACCGAGACGTGAGCCTACCCCGTTACAGTACTTACACTTATCACTCCGGGGAACATGTAGATAAGTGAATCAGATTTCGTAACTTATTTTCCAGTGAGCTTTAAGCGAAGGAACTGAGCCACTGGTTTAAGTGAGGGACTTAGCGAGTGATTAGAAGTGAGAGACTTAGCGAGTGATTAGAAGTGAGAGACTTAGCGAGTGATCTACGTAAGAGACTTAGCAACTGATTCAAGTGAGGAAGTTAGTGACTTGACTGAGGAACTCAAACCAGACGTCAAACTCCGGCCATAGGGACTTGCAGGGAGCCACCTCTGCCGTAGGGTGAGGGCATTTCCCTGCAGGGTGAGGGAGGAGAGTAGGGAGGCTTAGTAAGGGAGTCTGCTGGTGCCGAGACATGGTCACGAGGCAGCTGGCTTCAGTGCAAACATTACTATAACACATTGGGTCGCCACGTTACGTGTGGCCTGATTGGCTCTTGTTACGTTACGCTCGTCACAAGAACTTGTATTGATTAGTTAGCAGACGAGCCCAATCTCTCTCTCTCTCTCTCTCTCTCTCTCTCTCTCTCTCTCTCTCTCTCTCTCTCTCTCTCTCTCTCTCCTCAGCTCTTCCACCTGTCTGAATAATTAAACACCAATCCCATCAGGAGGACAGTCTGATCTGAGCCATGATAACCATCCTCCTCGGCCAACATGGCCGCTCCAGCCATTATCATTACACGACGTTCTCTACCTTAAGTTTCCCTCCTCCTTCCCAACTCCCCCCCCCCCTTCTCCCTTTCCCCCACCTCCTTACGTGCCGCTAGAGCATTGTCTTGCCCCCTCATCTACCCACCATCACGCCGGAGTTTCTTCATCTGTGCTTAAATGGGTCATCGTGATTTCGTCTCGTTTTTCAGGGCTGGGATTTATTTTTTTTTTCTTCTTTTAGCTTTTTATATGACCATAAAAACTGTAGTTTCAGGTAAATCACATATTTCTCAAGACGCCCGTGTCAAAGGTCGTGGGGTTTTATCTTCAGGTATGACACCTCGCCCAGCCCCCTACCCACGAGGCTCTCTCAGGGGGTGGTTTGGGGTTTTCGGTTACTCCCCTGTTCCTGGGGAGGTCATAGCAGGGGTCATCTTGCGTCTTCTGGTGCTCCCGTGGTCCTGGGGAGGGAGAGAGCAGGGGCCATCTTGCGTCTTCTGGCGTTCACCTCGTTCTGGGGAGGAAGACCAAAGGTGGTCTGGGGTGTTCTGGTCTTCTCCTGTTCCCGGGTAGGAGCAGCAGGGTCCGGTCCGCCTCACTGCTCACCACTATACATGAAGTTGCGCCAACACTGGCCACGCTGGCGAGAGTCATCGCTAGCATCTCACACGATGTGTAAATGATCCACACGGACATCAAGATCCACCATGTGATGCCTGAACTGTAAATCATTTACATGGCCCGCTGTGCATACCCAGGTCTCCATTGTGGCCCAAAACCACAGGACCACGTGACCAACAAACCACGTCAGATACGTCGTTTTAGTTCATGTTCTTGAGGGTCGGTTGCCTCCCTCGTCCCTCAGTGACAGGTGGACCTGCTGACCCACAGCCTGACGAAGGGCCTGGCTTCCTTCAGCGGCTTGCCGTCAGCGGTTTACCTGGCTTGCCGTCAGCGGTATACCTGGCTTACCGTCAGCGGTATACCTGGCTTACCGTCAGCGGTATACCTGGCTTACCGTCAGCGGTATACCTGGCTTACCGTCAGCGGTATACCTAGCTTGCCGTCAGCGGTTTACCTGGCTTACCGTCAGCGGTATACCTGGCTTGTCGTCAGCGGTATACCTGGCTTACCGTCAGCGGTATACCTGGCTTGTCGTCAGCGGTATACCTGGCTTACCGTCAGCGGTATACCTGGCTTGTCGTCAGCGGTATACCCGGCTTACCGTCAGCGGTATACCTGGCTTGTCGTCAGCGGTATACCTGGCTTACCGTCAGCGGTATACCTGGCTTGTCGTCAGCGGTATACCTGGCTTACCGTCAGCAGTATACCTAGCTTGCCGTACACTTTCTATCGAGGGTGAACTGTGT
Source organism: Panulirus ornatus (assembly GCF_036320965.1). Classification (NCBI taxonomy): domain Eukaryota; kingdom Metazoa; phylum Arthropoda; class Malacostraca; order Decapoda; family Palinuridae; genus Panulirus; species Panulirus ornatus. The sequence continues at coordinate 47,574,783 of NC_092235.1, read as the reverse complement.
CCTGTATTAGAACAGTTCACTATGATGTGCGGGATCTAACAGCTTGCTGTAACTGGTACTCTCTTAACCCCAGCTTGGAACTAACATCCTCTTGAATTACGAGCCTTAGACGATGAATTAGAACCCCTCACTCACCTCCAAGATGAGGAGGTTCCGTAAAGAGACGGAGCAGCCGGAGTCTAAGACTCTGAGGAACCCAGGAGCAAGCACACGGGCCGTCGTGGTTAGCGTTACTGACCATGTGTCAGCACGCGCCCGTCCGGCGTCGGACTCGCTTGGATTTGAATGTTTGGCGCGGCAGTCAGCCCACAGCCTATCCCAGGTGTTTATCCTCCCCTCAAGGTTAGTCGGAAATGGGTATCTGGCTTAGGCTGGTGAGTGTGGATGTATGTGTTTCCACATAGGTGTAAATAAAGACTTGGTACGTATAGACAAGGTTAAGAGACGGGGCAAAACTATTGTAAAACTCAATTTCCCGTAACACACAAACAATAGATAGTCTTCACACACACACACACACACACACATATAGAGGAAAAATATATACATGCCAGGTCATCTGGTTTACACGTTTTTTCAATTTTGTCCCATGCGCGGAATAGCGTTTAGAGTATTATTATTATTATTATTATCATTATTATTATTATTATTATTATTATTATTACTATTCCATTATTATTATTATTATTATTATTATTATTATTATTATTATTATTATTATTACTATTATTATTATTACTATTCCAGTATTATTATTATTTTTATTATTATTATTATTATTATTATTGTTATTATTATTATTATTATTATTATTATTATTATTACTATTCCATTATTATTATTATTATTATTATTATTATTATTATTATTATTATTATTATTATTACTATTATTATTATTACTATTCCATTATTATTATTATTATTATTATTATTATTATTATTATTATTATTATTAGTAGTAGTAGTAGTAGTAGTAGTATTGTTATTATTATTATTACTATTATTATTATTACTATTCCATTATTATTATTATTATTATTATTATTATTATTATTATTATTATTATAATTCCAGTAATAATGTGTTTATATTTGTTATAAACAACAACTTACTCTTCCCCTTCATCCCTTACCCCGTCCGTGTTCGTAGATCAGAAGGTTAACATTGTGAGAAAGTTTCCTGGATTTGTTAGGAAACTTGACCTGGTCCGTATTGAAGCCGACGTGAGTTCTTAAGCACCAGGTCACAAGGAGCACACAATGTGGCTGGACTCTTAAGACAGCAAGGCACCTGACCTCCCATACAGGAGGCTTGGGGCATAACGTGTGGCCTCCAGACACGACCGAACCCAAACCCTGGACGTGTTAGTGGCGCAGAACAACACAGTCGTCGACTTGCAGCAACTGTGGAAAAGATGAATTGAAAGTCTGATAGAAAGTCCAAGATCTTCTTCAGTGTCCAGCGAGGCAGAGTTTCTTGGCTTGAGTGGACGGGACGGCGGGGCCTCGAGCCCCGTCTGCTGGATCCTCACGTTGAAGGGGAAGACCAAGTAACTCCTCGTGAGAGACGAGTGGGTGATGGGGCCCAGGGTTAAGAAACCTGGCTTCTCCCCTTTCAGAAAACATGGCCGTGTTCTCTAGGGGTGTGCATCTTTCTAGTGGTATGTGGGGCTCAATCCACTGACGTGTATGTCTTTTCAGTGGCATACGCGTCTTTCCATCGCTGTGGGTTCTCTCCAGTGACGTGTGTGTGTGTGTGTGACCTTGACGTATATGTCTGTCCTGTTTCACTCCAGTGACGCGTGCCTCTTTCTGTTGACATGTCTGCCTCTCCTTTTCACTTCAGTGACATGTGCCTCTCTCCAGTGACACTGTGTCCCTCCAGTGATGTCCGTCTTTCCAGAGATGTCTACACAGTGGGATACTTCTCATTCCAGATGTATAATCGGTTTTCCAGTGGCGTTGCGGCGTTCGATAAGCGTGTGGTCAGGTTTGCCTGTGGTATGTTGTGTCATTTAGCAGCAACATGTTTGTCTTCTCAGTGTGACATCAGTGTCTTTATCTTTCCACCAGCAATGATGGCTCTTCCAGTGGCACATACGGTATTTTTTTTCCAGTGGTATCAGTATCGTTTTAATGTCATCCATGGCTACCAAGTGATTTTTGCACCTTAGTGGAATATACGATTCTTTCCAGTGGGATGTATACGTGTCCAGTGGCATGTTCATCTTTTCCCACTAACATCCCTTCCCTTCCAGTGGCATGTGCGCCTTTCCAGATCTATGATTTATACGTTTTCAGTGACTTTTAGGTTTTACTAATGAAGCCTACTTAGTAGCATGTACCTCATTCCCTTAGTCCCTATCTTCTAGTGGCATGTGTGAGTGTCTTTTCACAGTCATATGTGTCCTTTTCTAGTGTCATGTACGTGCCTTTCCCAGTGGGTGTTTTTTATCCTTGGCAGATGTGCGAACATCAGTGTTTGTAACGTCGTAAACATGAAGTGTTTAGGCATGACTGCTGTACTGCCGGCGGGCATCTCTTCCATGTGATTTGTGGGTCTTTACGAATGTGTGTGTGTGTGTGTGTGTGTGTGTGTGTGTGTGTGTGTGTGTTGTTGGTGGCCATCTTTCGGGAGAGGGTGCGTCAGGGGTGGACCACAGGGGAGGTTGCGTCAGGGGTGGACCACAAGGGAGGTTGCGTCAGGGATGGACCACAGGGGAGGTTGCGTCAGGGATGGACCACAGGGGAGGTTGCGTCAGGGGTGGACCACAGGGGAGGTTGCGTCAGGGATGGACCACAGGGGAGGTTGCGTCAGGGGTGGACCACAGGGGAGGTTGCGTCAGGGGTGGACCACAGGGGAGGTTGCGTCAGGGGTGGACCACAGGGGAGGTTGCGTCAGGGATGGACCACAGGGGAGGTTGCGTCAGGGGTGGACCACAGGGGAGGTTGCGTCAGGGATGGACCACAGGGGAGGTTGCGTCAGGGATGGACCACAGGAGAGGTTACGCAGGAACAGCCGCTCCGGGACACATCCTTGGTGTGAGATTTTTGGTGAGAGGTGTTGCTGGTGCTGGTACATTGAATACTGCTGTTGTAGTTGCTGTTGCTATTCTGTTGTTGCTGCTCCTGCTGTTGCTGTTGTCGCTTCTGTTGCTGCTGCTGCTGCTGCTGCTGTTGCTTGTACTGCTACCACTGCTGCTGTTATTACTACCACTACTGCTGTTGCTGCTATTTCCTCCTCCTCTTTCCCGCGCGGGGCTTGGATGTTTGTGCTCTTATTGCTGTATATGATGAGCGCAGCATCGTGCAGTGTCAACATTCCCGGGTGGTGATGTAGGGGTAGAGTCATGGTCGAGGAGATGGCACTCTTTACTAAAGCTGCAGGCAAGTAGCCCACCTGGGGAGCTGGGTGACGGGTCGAGGCCACCAGCTGGTCCTCAGCAGGTACAGGAGCATTTATGACAGACGGGTCACTGTGGAGTGTGGAAGAACCTGTCTCTAGAAAGTAATAAGATCAGCAGATTACATGATCATGTTGTAACTGCTAGACTGAGGCGAGGCTACAGGTACTACTGGCGCTTTGGCCTAACTGGAGATGGTAACCGTGTGAATTGTAAAGTTTGTGGTCAAGGATTTGGACACAAACTAGAACACTATGTCTTAGAATGCGAAAAAAAAGTACAATCTTTTAGGGATAGATCTAAACAAACCCTGTAAGAAATGTCACAACACCTTATTATAAATAACAAAATGCCTGAAATTTGAAGTTTGTATCCACTTTTTGCAACAAGTCGGTAAAACTTAACATATGAAACTATATAATGTATGTACTGAAATACGAATTTGGGTCTGATTAAGACCCTTTGTGACCCCTGTAATTCTTTTGTGCTACCGCTCACAGGATGAGCATGGGGTGCACAATAGACTTGCCGGGGTTACCGGCACAAATCAAATCTGGATGTGTACGGGTGACGGGTTGCCTGCCGGAGGGAAGGTAGCCTCCTGTAGAGGTGATTTGGAAGTGTTTGAGTTGCGGGTGTTGGGTATCTGCTGGGTTCTTATCAGTGTCTCTTAACATCGTATCTCTAATTACAGTCGAGACGGTAATGCCACATACAGACGGGAAATAGATTACGTCGTTGTAGATATGATGATAATTCCTTCCTGATAGGTACGATGTTCGATGTACA
>NC_092235.1:47505589-47565589 GCF_036320965.1 Panulirus ornatus | reverse complement strand
TATATATACTGTGGCTTTATAGATAGAATGTAATGGGACTTTTGACAACACTAGTGTTCATGTTTGTTCTCAGAACTTTAGTTCTTCGTGGTTGTTCTCGTGTTCTTGTCTCAAAAGTCCATGAGGTACAGTGTGTTGTTGTCATTGCTTGTATTGTTATTATTTGTTCTCCTTTTGCTGCTGTTACTGAAAGTATTGTGTGTCATTATTCTTTCCTCAGTGCTTCTTCTATTGTTGTTTGTTACTAGTTATTATTATTATTATTATTATTATTATTATTATTAATATTATTATTATTATTATTATTATTATTATTATTATGATTATTATTATTATTATTATTATTATTATTATTATTATTATTATTATTATTATAGTTTTTTATTTGCCATTAAAACATGACATATAAAACACTGTTGATACAGACAGATCTAAAATACAATGGCCTTTGGAAACAATGGCCATTTAGGTGAGCCTTTGCACCTCTATGTATCTTGTTCGATAATAGTGAGAAGAATCCATCGTAATGTACAAGTTCGTTCCACCAAACGTAACTGTTTTAAGGGAGGCCCAGTAGTAGATAGCATTTTCCTGTCTACCAGTCTGTCCGTCCTTCTGTCTGTCTGTCCGTCCACATTATAGCTTCCACAAGGTGGCCACGGAACCCCATTGTTCGACTCCTCTGAAATTTGGTATGAAGTTACTTCGGGGAGAAACAAAGAACTCGATTGATCTTGGGGTCAAAAGATCAGAGTTCAAGGTCAGTGTGCTGCATTATTTTTGGAGTCAGTTTAGGAGATTGGTCGCTCTGTTTCCAGACAACAGATCTACTTCATAAGGACGGATCTCTTTCGTGGTTATCACAAGTGTTCTCCTACAAAGATAATAAAGGTCATAGCTGATCTTTTGACACCAGAAGGTCAAAGGTTAAGGGCGCTATCTCACTTTCAGGTGATTTCGATTCCGCAAATCAACTGTTCTGGAAGATGAATATTATAGTGATAAAAAGGAATGTAGTCTTGGACACGTATATGTGAGGAACATTTAGTGAGACTGCTCCTCTCTCGGTCAAATATATATCACTCAAACTGAGGAAGAATACTTCCTTTGGTCAGATATAATTCATTATATCTTTATGAGAACATTTCTCTTTGGCCATATATATCACTCAGACTGAATGATATATTTCATTCAAACGTACCAACAATACTTCTCCTGGACAGATATATTTCATTAATACTGTGTAAGAATATTTCTCCTGGATCAAGGAAGGTCCATCTCAAGACGAAAAAGGTCAAATGTCAAAGGTCGCTGCTGCACTTGTTATTCGTCGTTCACGATAACTATAGTTCTTCCGGGATGGACTTCATCTATACCTGGGTCAGGCCAGGCAGGTCCCTGTGGTTTATGTAGTTAAAAAGGACAAGAGCCAGAGTAGCTCTCACTCGTCCACGTGATGTCTCCTCCCTCCCGCTCTGTGTCTTCACGTTGTACTGGTTGCGTTTCATTGAGACACTGCCAGCGTACCAACCCGGCAGTGAGGAAAGTGACCTCTTTTTTTCCTTCCTAGTTGGACCAAAGGTCAAGGTCACTGCTGTATGTGGAGATGGTATCATTTCCTTACCCTAATATATATATATATATATATATATATATATATATATATATATATATATATATATATATTTTTTTTTTTTTTTTTTTTTTTTTTTTTTTTTTTTTTTCATACTATTCGCCATCTCCCACGCCTGCGAGGTAGCGCTAAGAACAGAGGACTGGGCCTTAGAGGGAAAATCCTCACCTGGCCCCCTTCTCAGTTCCTTCTTTTGGAAAATTAAAAAAAAACGAGAGGGGAGGATTTCCAGCCACCCGCTCCCTCCCCTTTTAGTCGCCTTCTAGGACACGCAGGGAATACGTGGGAAGTATTCTTTCTCCCCTATCCCAAGGGATATATATATATATATATATATATATATATATATATATATATATATATATATATATATATATTTGTCGCTGTCTCCCGTGCCTGCGAGGTAGCGCAAGGAAACAGACGAAAGAAATGGCCCAACCCACCCCCTCACACATGCACACACACACACACGTCCACACACACAAACATACGCACCCACACATCCCAACGTACACACATATATACACACACAGACACACACATATACACACATGCACACAATTCACACTGTCTGCCCCTACTCACCCCCATCGCCACCCCGCCACACACGGAATAACATCCCCCTCCCCCCTCATGTGCGCGAGGCAGCGCCAAGAAAAGACAACAAAGGCCCCATTCGCTCACACTCAGTCTCCAGCTGTCATGCAATAATGTCCGAAACCACAGCTCCCTTTCCACATCCAGGCCCCACAGAACTTTCCATGGTTTACCCCAGACACTTCACATGCCCTGATTCAATCCATTGACAGCACGTCCACCCCGGTATACCACATCGATCCAATTCACTCTATTCCTTGCCCGCCTTTCACCCTCCTGCATGTTCAGGCCCCGATCACTCAAAATCTTTTTCACTCCATCTTTCCACCTCCAATTTGGTCTCCCACTTTTCCTCGTTCCCTCCACCTCCGACACATATATCCTCTTGGTCAATCTTTCCTCACTCATTCTCTCCATGTGCCCAAACCATTTCAAAACACCCTCTTCTGCTCTCTCAACCACGCTCTTTTTATTTCCACACACCTCTCTTACCCTTACATTACTTACTCGATCAAACCACCTCACACCACTTATTGTCCTCAAACATCTCATTTCCAGCACACCCACCCTCCTGCGCACAATATCCATAGCCCACGCCTCGCAACCATACAACATTGTTGGAACCACTATTCCTTCAAACATACCCATTTTTGCTTTCCGAGATAATGTTCTCGACTTCCACACATTCTTCAAGGCTCCCAGAATTTTCGCCCCCTCCCCCGCCCTATGATTTACTTCCCCTTCCATGGTTCCATCCGCTGCCAGATCCATTCCCAGATATCTAAAACACTTTACTTCCTCCAGTTTTTCTCCATTCAAACTCACCTTCCAATTGACTTGACCCTCAACCCTACTGTACCTAATAACCTTGCTCTTATTCACATTTACTCTTAACTTTCTTCTTTCACACACTTTACCAAACTCAGTCACCAGCTTCTGCAGTTTCTCACATGAATCAGCCACCAGCGCTGTATCATCAGCGAACAACAACTGACTCACTTCCCAAGCTCTCTCATCCCCAACAGACTGCATACTTGCCCCTCTTTCCAAAACTCTTGCATTCACCTCCCTAACAACCCCATCCATAAACAAATTAAACAACCATGGAGACATCACACACCCCTGCCGCAAACCTACATTCACTGAGAACCAATCACTTTCCTCTCTTCCTACACGTACACATGCCTTACATCCTCGATAAAAACTTTTCACTGCTTTTAACAACTTGCCTCCCACACCATATAATCTTAATACCTTCCACAGAGCATCTCTATCAACTCTATCGTATGCCTTCTCCAGATCCATAAATGCTACATACAAATCCATTTGCTTTTCTAAGTATTTCTCACATACATTCTTCAAAGCAAACACCTGATCCACACATCCTCTACCACTTCTGAAACCACACGGCTCTTCCCCAATCTGATGCTCTGTACATGCCTTTACCCTCTCAATCAATACCCTCCCATATGATTTCCCAGGAATACTCAACAAACTTATACCTCTGTAATTTGAGCACTCACTCTTATCCCCTTTGCCTTTGTACAATGGCACTATGCACGCATTCCGCCAATCCTCAGGCACCTCGCCGTGAATCATACATGCATCAAATAACCTTACCAACCAGTCAACAATACAGTCACCCCCTTTTTTAATAAATTCCACTGCAATACCATCCAAACCTGCTGCCTTGCCGGCTTTCATCTTCCGCAACGTTTTTACTACCTCTTCTCTGTTTACCAAATCATTTTCCCTAACCCTCTCACTTTGCACACCACCTCGACCAAAACACCCTATATCTGCCACTCTATCATCAAAGACATTCAACAAACCTTCAAAATACTCACTCCATCTCCTTCTCACATCACCACAACTTGTTATCACCTCCCTATTAGCCCCCTTCACTGAAGTTCCCATTTGCTTCCTTGTCTTACGCACTTTATTTACCTCCTTTCAGAACATCTTTTTATTCTCCCTAAAATTTAATGATACTCTCTCACCCCAACTCTCATTTGCCCTCTTTTTCACCTCTTGCACCTTTCTCTTGACCTCCTGTCTCTTTCTTTTATACATCTCCCACTCATATGCATTTTTTCCCTGCAAAAATCATCCAAATGCCTCTCTCTTCTCTTTCACTAATAATCTTACTTCATCCCACCACTCACTACCCTTTCTAATCAACCCACCTCATACGCTTCTCATGCCACAAGCATCTTTTGCGCAAGCCATCACTGCTTCCCTAAATACATCCCATTCCTCCCCCACTCCCCTTACCTCCTTTGTTCTCACCTTTTTCCATTCTGTACTCAGTCTCTCCTGGTACTTCCTCACACAAGTCTTCTTCCCAAGCTCACTTACTCTCACCACCCTCTTCACCCCAGCATTCTCTCTTCTTTTCTGAAAACCCATACAAATCTTCACCTTCACCTCCACAAGATAATGATCAGACATCCCTCCAGTTGCACCTCTCAGCACATTAACATCCCAAAGTCTCTCTTTCGCGCGCCTGTCAATTAACACGTAATCCAATAACGCTCTCTGGCCATCTCTCCTACTTGCATACGTATACTTATGTATATCTCGCTTTTTAAACCAGGTATTCCCAATCACCAGTCCTTTTTCAGCACATAAATCTACAAGCTCTTCACCATTTCCATTTACAACACTGAACACCCCATGTATACCAATTATTCCCTCAACTGCCACATTACTCACCTTTGCATTCAAATCACCCATCACTATAACCCGGTCTTTTGCATCAAAACCACTAACACAGTCATTCAGCTGCTCTCAAAACACTTGCCTCTCATGATCTTTCTTCTCATGCCCAGGTGCATATGCACCAATAATCACCCATCTCTCTCCATCAACTTTCAGTTTTACCCATATTAATCTAGAATTTACTTTCTTACATTCTATCACATACTCCCACAACTCCTGTTTCAGGAGTAGTGCTACTCCTTCCCTTGCTCTTGTCCTCTCACTAACCCCTGACTTTACTCCCAAGACATTCCCAAACCAATCTTCCCCTTTACCCTTGAGCTTCGTTTCACTCAGAGCCAAAACATCCAGGTTCCTTTCCTCAAACATACTACCTATCTCTCCTTTTTTCACATCTTGGTTACATCCACACACATTTAGACACCCCAATCTGAGCCTACGAGGAGGATGAGGATGAGTATATATATATATATATATATATATATATATATATATATATATATATATATATATATATATATATACTATTCACCATTTCCCGCGTTAGCGAGGTAGCGTTAAGAACAGAGGACCGAGCATTCGAGGGAATATCTTCTCTCGGCCCCCTTCTCTGTTCCTTCTTTTGGAAAATTAAAAACGAGAGGGTAGGATTTCCAGCCCCCCCCCCCTCCCCCGCTCCCATATATATATATATATATATATATATATATATATATATATATATATATATATATATATATATATGTATATATATATATATATATATATATATATATATATATATATATATATATATATATATATATGTATATATATATATATATATTTATCCCTGGGGATAGAGGAGAAAGAATACTTCCCACGTATTCCCTGCTTGTCGTAGAAGGCGACTAAAAGGGAAGGGAGCGGGGGGGCTGGAAATCCTCACCTCTCGGTTTTTTTTTTTTTTTATTTTCCATAAGAAGGAACAGAGAAGGGGACCAGGAGAAGATATTCCCTCAAAGGCCCAGTCCTCTGTTCTTAACGCTACCTCGCTATCGCGGGAAATGGCGAATAGTATGAAAAAAAAAAAAAAAAAAAAAAAAATATATATATATATATATATATATATATATATATATATATATATATATATATATATATATATATATATATATATATGTATTGGTAATCGCGTAGCAGTGATAAGACCAGTGATAAAGGATGCTCACCACTAAAAATTCTAGTGTATCTTAACCCGCTTCCACAATCTCCACCCCACCCTTTAATCCCCCCCCCCCCCCTTTAAAAACTAGTCTGGCAGCAGCGGGTCATGGTACTCGCTGGTGTGCTCTCTCTCTCTCTCTCTCTCTCTCTCTCTCTCTCTCTCTCTCTCTCTCTCTCTCTCTCTCTCTCTCTCTCTCTCTCGTTCGATAAACATTTATGCACGTTATACGGGAGACGATTATTGATGTGTGATCATGGGTAAGTGTGATGTGATGACACGGAGTCTCGTTCAGGGTCGTGTAGTGTGATGTGATGTCTCGTTCAGGGTCGCATAGTATGATGTGATGTCTCGTTCAGGGTCGTGTAGTATGATGTGATGTCTCGTTCAGGGTCGTGTAGTATGATGTGATGTCTCGTTCAGGGTCGTGTAGTATGATGTGATGTCTCGTTCAGGGTCGTGTAGTATGATGTGATGTCTCGTTCAGGGTCGTGTAGTATGATGTGATGTCTCGTTCAGGGTCGTGTAGTATGATGTGACGTCTCGTTCAGGGTCGTGTAGTATGATGTGATGTCTCGTTCATGGTCGTGTAGTATGATGTGATGTCTCGTTCAGGGTCGTGTAGTATGATGTGATGTCTCGTTCAGGGTCGCTTAGTATGATGTGATGTCTCGTTCAGGGTCGTGTAGTATGATGTGATGTCTCGTTCAGGGTCGTGTAGTATGATGTGATGTCTCGTTCAGGGTCGTGTAGTATGATGTGATGTCTCGTTCAGGGTCGTGTAGTATGATGTGATGTCTCGTTCAGGGTCGTGTAGTATGATGTGATGTCTCGCTCAGGGTCGTGTAGTATGATGTGATGTCTCGTTCAGGGTCGTGTAGTATGATGTGATGTCTCGTTCAGGGTCGTGTAGTATGATGTGATGTCTCGTTCAGGGTCGTGTAGTATTATGTGATGTCTCGTTCAGGGTCGTGTAGTATGATGTGATGTCTCGTTCAGGGTCGTGTAATGTGATGTGATGTCTCGTTCAGGGTCGTGTAGTATGATGTGATGTCTCGTTCAGGGTCGTGTAGTATGATGTGATGTCTCGTTCAGGGTCGTGTAGTATGATGTGATGTCTCGTTCAGGGTCGTGTAGTATGATGTGATGTCTCGTTCAGGGTCGTGTAGTATAATGTGATGTTTCGTTCAGGGTTCGTGTAGTATGATGTGATGTCTCGTTCAGGGTCGTGTAATAAGATGTGATGTCTCGTTCAGGGTCGTGTAGTATGATGTGATGTCTCGTTCAGGGTCGTGTAGTATAATGTGATGTCTCGTTCAGGGTCGTGCAGTATGATGTGATGTCTCGTTCAGGGTCGTGCAGTATGATGTGATGTCTCGTTCAGGGTCGTGTAGTATGATGTGATGTCTCGTTCAGGGTCGTGTAGTATGATGTGATGTCTCGTTCAGGGTCGTGTAGTATGATGTGATGTCTCGTTCAGGGTCGTGTAGTATGATGTGATGTCTCGTTCAGGGTCGTGTAGTATGATGTGATGTCTCGTTCAGGGTCGTGTAGTAGACTGGAAATTACTGTTGTGTCTCTGGTGTTGCTCTTACTGTATGGTTGTTGGTTTTTCATCCTCGTTTGTTCTTGTTTTGTTAGTGTTCTTGTTATGTGTTCTTGTTATGTGGTTTTTGTTGTGAGTGTTTGTGTGGTTGGTAGTAACGTTGTTCTTCTCCTGTTTGTGCTTCTTTGATGTCTGTTTTTTGTTTGTTTGTTTGTTTGTTAGTGTATCTCTTGATTTTCTTTGTTTTCCTTATGGTCTACCGTTAGTGTCTTTGTGACACTTTTTTTTTTTTCACCGTTGATGCCTCTGTTGTCGTGACTTGTACCACACATGTTCTTCTCCTGGTACTGTTGTTCAAAATGTTCTCCTGTTGTTGTTCTTCATGTTGTGGCGGGTGTAACTCTTCATGCTGTTAGGGAAGGTCGGAACTCTCCAGCATCGGAACGCGTTCACCAGCCTTACTGAATATCCGTAGCAGCGTTTGATATGCGTATTGTATATGCGTATGTATGCATGTATGTATTATATGTATATATGTATGTTTGTGCTATGTACGTATGTATGTAGGCTGTCATTCTCCCAGATTTCCTACCATGCACGTCAATCATATACAGTGAAATTTTAATGCAGCAGTGACGAGGATCTACAACTGTAACAGTGACAAGGATCTACAGCTGTAGCAGTGACGAGGATCTACAACTGTAACAGTGACAAGGATCTACAGCTGTAGCAGTGACGAGGATCTACAACTGTAACAGTGACAAGGATCTACAGCTGTAGCAGTGACGAGGTTCTACAGCTGTAACAGTGACGAGGATCTACAGCTGTAGCAGTGACAATGATCTATAGCTGTAGTAGTGACGAGGATCTACAGCTCTGGCAGTGACGAGGATCTACAGCTGTGGCAGTGACGAGGATCTACAGCTGTAGCAGTGACGAGGATCTACAGCTCTAGCAGTGACGAGGACCTACAGCTCTAGCAGTGACCAGGATCTACAGCTGTAGCAATGACGAGGATCCACAGCTTTAGCAGTGACGAAGATCTACGACTGTAGCAGTGACGAGGATCTACAGCTGTAACAGTGACGAGGATCTACATCTGTAGCAGTGACGAGGATCTACAGCTATAGCAGTGACGAGGATCTACAACTGTAGCAGTGACGAGGATCTACAGCTGTAGCAGTGACGAGGATCTACAACTGTAGCAGTGACGAGGATCTACAGCTATAGCAGTGACGAGGATCTACAACTGTAGCAGTGACGAGGATCTACAACTGTAGCAGTGACGAGGATCTACAACTGTAGCAGTGACGAGGATCTACAACTGTAGCAGTGACGAGGATCTACAACTGTAGCAGTGACGAGGATCTACAGCTGTAGCAGTGACGAGGATCTGCCGCTGTAGCAGTAACGGGGAGCTACAGCCGCAACAGTGACGACGGCCAACAGCTGTAACAGTGACAAGGAAGAGCAGCTGTAACCTTACTTCTCGTCTCGTGTTTCACTGTTTACACTTGAGTCATGAGTACACCAGATTACGAGAACATTTATTATCTTGATTTCACGGTTTTCATCATGTTTATTTGTCCGCTTATCATTTATTTTTTCTTCTTTTTTTCCCTTCATAACTATTTTAGAAATAAGGTTATTGGTTTTGGAGCACATACACCGGTATGGATCACACGTGGAAAGTTTTCTCTTTCGTTCTCTTAGAGAGAGAGAGAGAGAGAGAGAGAGAGAGAGAGAGAGAGAGAGAGGTCATTGCCGGCAGCAGCGGCCACCACCCGAGGTCTCTCTCTCTCTCTCTCTCTCTCTCTCTCTCTCTCTCTCTCTCTCTCTCTCTCTCTCTCTCCTGGAGTCAGAGTGCAGGAGGTCGTATAACAACACCACGCAGGGTACGAGGAACTGGCATACAGAGAAGGGAAACTCGACTGACCTTATAGCGTGTTCCTGAAGACGGGTCAGTGTGTGTGTGTGTGTGTCTGTGTGTGTGTGTGTGTGCGTGTGTGTGTGTGTCTGTGTGTGTGTGCGTGTCTGTGTGTGTGTGCGTGTGTGTGTGTGTGTGTTTTACAGCGAGAGTGTTTTACACTCGTGTTGCCCCGTCTCATAACCTTGAATATGAGTACCATGTCTCTAATCTGTTGCACACACACACACACACACACACACACACACACACACACACACACACACACACACACAACATAGCCAGGTAGCCATCTATCGACCAGCCCCAAGGGGGAGGATGAACACCCGTATCGGATGTGGGCCGAACATCAGGCCAAGGATTCGAACCTATGCTTTCCTAGCCAGGGTTGGCCCATGCTGACCCATGGTCAGTAACGCTAACCGCTACACCACGGTGGCCCATGTGTGTGTGTGTGTGTGTGTGTGTGTGTGTGTGTGTGTGTTTAAGACATGGATGACGTGACTTAATGACTTGAAAATTCCATTTCTCATACCCTTACTTTATAATAAATGATTTATTGAAGGATTTCAATAAATTATCTTGAAAAAGAAAGATTATCCAAACTTCCGTAGTTGAAATCCTCAGAACTATTAACCAGTTACATGGGAGGTATGATACGAAAATATAATTATAGATAAAAAAGATAATTACCTAAAAACGTATTCATGGTCTTCGTCTCACGTTTTCTTTGCTTTTTAAGAGTTTTCGAGATGTGTTCGAAAAAGAAAAATGTAAGTTTTTACATTTTTATTTTGTGGCCCTTGCAAACCTCAGTTTCACTCCCTATAATACATGTTTATTAAGGGAACTCTCTCTCTCTCTCTCTCTCTCTCTCTCTCTCTCTCTCTCTCTCTCTCTCTCTCTCTCTCTCTCTCTCTCTCTCTCAGTACCAGTTGCTGGCCTCAAGGTCGCTCGCCACCCTCGATGTAGGTGATAGTGTTTCATCATATCTCATGCCGTACTTACGTCCCTCACCAGTGTGAGTAATGTCTCCTCACCCACATAACCCAGCGCTCGCTCACTCACTCTCTCATACAACCCACCTACCCACCTACCCACCCACCTAACCTTGTACTAACCACTCACGTTCCCTCTTTACAGAGCCACGTACCCACTCACCATCCCACCTGCCCACTCATCCACTCTTGTACTGCCCACCTTTACAGAGCCACGTACCCACTCACCATCCCACCTGCCCACTCATCCACTCTTGTACTGCCCACCCACGTACTCACTCAACACAGCCACCTACCCACTGACCCTCACATCTACCCACTCACCCACCCACGTATATATACACTCACCCACCCATATACCCACTCAAATACAGCCACGTACTGACTCACATCCCATCCTCCCACGTACACACTCATCCTCCCACGAACACACTCATCCTCCCACGTACACACTTATCCTCCCACTCGCCTCCCACCCAGCTATGTGGGCGCCTCATCTGCATTTTGACAACTGTGGCTGGAAAGAGTTCGGACTTTGAGGGTAAAAAATTAGTGGTGTGAGGGGAGGGAGGCCGCATGATGACCCCGCGACCTATATCCCCCAGCCGAGGGTTGTGGAGGGAGGGGATGTCACTGGCGAGGGTGGGGGGGTGATGCTGGGGACACTGGGACGTTAATGGGATAGGGAAAGCCTGTAGAAAGGGAGGGAGTCAAGAGGAAGGGAGGGAAGTTAGGGGGAAGTTTAGGGGAAAGGGGAAGTCTAAGGGAAGGGGAAATTTCAGGGGAAAGGGGAAGTCTAGGGAAGGGAGGAAGTCAAAGGAATAAAGGGAAGTTCAGAGGACAATGGAAGTTGAGAGGATACAGGAGGGTATTCTAAGCGTTAGGGAAATTTTCTCTCGGCGGGAGAAGTCAAGGAGCAGGGATGGTGGTGAATCGAAGGGGGTGAACGGGTTGTACTGGGAGAACAAGTCTATGAAGGGGATGGAGGGGGAGAGGTATGGAGTGGAAAGGAGGAGGAAAGAAGACGTGGGTAGAAGAGGAGGAGGAGGAGGAAGGGAAACAATTTGTATAAGAAACAAAAGATGAGGAATAAGATGGAGGAGGTCAGGACTGAAAACTCGAGGAGAGAAATTAAACTTTATCAAGACCAGGTCCTGCAGGTTGGTGAGGAGGAACGGCTGTAGGGAGGCCAGGTGCTGGGAGCAACAGTGAGCGAGCAAGGTGTACGATCTTAAACTGGCGGTTCAGTATAACACCATAAAGATGATGACTGCGTCTAAACATCGGGAAGTTGACAATAACAACACAATATATGAGTTTTATCCGCACGTCGGTCTTAAGCTCCGTGTGTACGGTTATGACCGTGAGGTAATTGGCTGTTTATTGGTTGCCATGACAGCGGCTGGAGTTTTTGGCTCCAACTGTGGTTCTGGCTGTGGCTGGGGTCATCCTGCTTGACGCGTAGTGACTCGCGCTATCATGAGAGTAAGTGTTATATAGCGCAGTGTCATGATATGAATCATATATTCATATGACACAGGAATAAATAGATTTATTTCTACGTCTTTCCCTTTCATCCTTGATTGCTCTTTCCTGCCTTAGCGAGGTAGCGCCAGGAACATACGAAGAAAAGGCTCATATCCATTCTCTAGTCGTCGTGTATCATGCACAGTCAAGCCCCACATACCTTTCTCCTGACGGCATCATTTGGCCTGGTTCAGTCCGCAGACAGCACGTCGCCTCCTGTTTACCCCATCGCTCCACTTCGCTCTATCCTATGTAAGTCTTACACCCTGCCGCATGTTCAGGCCCCGAGCTCTCAAAGCATCTTTCAGGCTGTCTTTCAATCTCGATCTCAGTCTTCTGCTTCACCCTGCCTCTGACACGTATTCCCTCTTAGTTAGCGTCTCCTTTCTCATCCTTTCCTCTTTCCTGACTCAGCATACCCTCCTCAGCTTTCTTAAACCTACTCCTTTAACTACTACACATATCCTATACCCTATCATTTCTTACTCGATCAACCCACCTCACACCAAACACTCCACTCCCTTTTTTATTTTTTAAAGTTTCAGCTGCAATCCCATCTTCTACAGCCGCTTTGCAGCACTTCGTCTAACGCAAGGCATTCACCACCACCTCTCTTTTCATCAAACCGCTTGACATGACTCTCGCTACACACTCTCTCACGCCCTGAACACCCTACTTCTCACAAGCCGCTGACTCTTATCACGTTTTTGCCACCTGTATGTTTCCTATTCTCCAAAAGCCTTCACAGACTTTCACCCTCGGCTCTAGAAAAGAAATCAAACATCGTACGAGCTGCCCTTCTCAGCACCTTCACATCCAAAAGTCTCTGTTTAGCACGCCTATCACTGATGATATAATCCAGCAATGCTCCCTTAACATAAATCCCATCTACCCACGTGTACTTATATATGCCCCTATTTTTGAACTACTTATTCCAGTCACCAGTCCTATCACAGAACACACAGCAAATCCTTCCCCATCTTCAGTCGCACTGGGCACTCCATGCCCCCAGATGCGCCCTCACCTTTTACATCAACCAGTATTGCACTCATATCACCCATTACTGTATATTTCTTAATAATGACACCAGGACCAATTTTTACGATAGAGTCCTAGTGTTATGCATGACCTTTCTAAAAGTTCCTACAGCCCAAGGCTACGATACTTTCAGAAGAAGGGTAATGTAAGCCCCTTTGGAGAGAAGTTCTTTGACAGAGCTGTACACTTAGTGATATAGCCTGTAATGTTTTGAAGATGGAGCCCGGTGATATATCCATTACTATATTTTTTTCTTTCAAACTATTCGCCATTTCCCGCGTTAGCGAGGTAGCGTTAAGAACAGAGGACTGGGCCTTTGAGGGAATATCCTCACCTGGCCCCCTTCTCCGTTCCTTCTTTTCGAAAATTAAAAAAAAAAAAAACGAGAGGGGAGGATTTCCAGCCTCCCGCTCCCTCCCCTTTTAGTCGCCTTCTACGACACGCAGGGAATACGTGGGAAGTATTCTTTCTCCCCTATCCCCATTACTATATATATATATATATATATATATATGTGTGTAAGAGAAAGAAAAACAGGAAACCAGAAGAAAAAACAGGACGAGGGAGGGAGGGAGGAAGACATGAACAAAGAAAGAGATAGAGATAAAGAGAGAGAGGAGGAAGAGGAGGAGGGGAGTGGGAGGGAAGAGTTGACCCTTACGCCCCTCAAGGCTTTATTTCTCAAGACTTTTTTATGAAATCTCCCGAAGTCGTGAGACTGCAACAGTCTGTGAAACTGAAGAACGATATATATATATATATATATATATATATATATATATATATATATATATATAGATAGATAGATAGATAGATAGATAGATAGGTGTTACCTGACTACCTGGTAAAGGTTGCCTTGCAGGTGAACAGTCACAGTCGGGGAGGTTGTATCATTGTCACTGGACGGAAAAGACTTGTTGTCTCGTCGAGGGACTTCTCCCTCCAATGGAGTCTTGTCCTTTCCTTGTAACTGCTGTCGTTCAGCACATCCTCCAGGTTTCCTCTCTTATATGTAGTTATGACGTTTGCCTTCGTCTCCCACCACCACTCACTCCCTTGGCACTTTCCCTTTCTCCAGCGACGTCTTGAACAAAACCTCCAGTGGTTGGTCAGGTGTATTTGCCTACATCCTCAGCATGTTATGGAGAACATATTGTTAGGATTATGAGCTTTATATGGAGGACAACCTTCAAGTAGTCTGTATACGTCCTTTCTTGTTATTTGCCGACTTTCCAAGACCACCTCCCCATTCCGGCTCACTGATGTTGGCCTTATAGTGTCTTCGCACTGTGAAAATAATTTTTGAGCTTGTCATTCCCTGCTTCGCTTATCCGCACATCGCCATCCACAACTCTTCCTTCGGGATCCTTCCGCCTGATTACCTGCTCCTTAAGTGACTGCTGATGAATTTATGGAATAGTTTTGGAGTATCTCTTGTCTCGTCCATAACATTTCCTTCAAAGGTTCCTCTGTTCCTCGTTTCTTATCGTGCATTACTCGTTCCTTGTTCTGGTGTACCTTCAAGATATTGGCTATTGGCTGGGGATTGCCTGTTCCTGGTCACAGCTCATCGCGATGCTCCTCTCCTTCCTGATATCTTTTATTGACTTTGCTCCTCCTTCTTTGATGCCTTACCCCTTCTCTGTGTGAGGCTATAGGTACCCATATTCCTGCTGCTTCACTGTAAAATTCATGGAACCTTAGACTACGGTGTCCTAATTCCTGGTCGCAGCGCTCCTTTTCCCAACCATACGTCCGCAGAGAAAGTGTTGAGTTCTACATAGTTTGCGCGAGTGTGTCTTTTTATTTCAGTGTGGTGTCGTCTCCATTCGTTTCACGTCTTCTTTTACCACACAGTCCTACCCGAGCATTACATGATGCACTTTTCTCCTAACTTGTGATATTTCCAATGTCTGTGCAACTACGTGTGAAGATAGGATCTGGCCATGATGGCGCATCAGTCCCTCTGATCCGAGGGTGTTCATTAACATGATATACGAGAATATTATCCTGTATGCATACTGAGAATTTGCCGCTACAACTCGGTGTATGAATCCAAATTTCCTAATGATATCAGTTGATAATTAAAATCCCCCATAATTACCTTATCCTGATTGCTCCTAAACTGTATTCAATCATTTATTTTTCCAGTTTCTTTAAAGTCTTTGACGGATTATTATTATTATCAACAATATTATTGATGCCTTGCCGGTAGTTCACCCGTTACGTACTGTCTGAAGTGACCGTCTTCCACTAGTTCTTAAAGCTTGAGACTGTCGGATTATGAAGTTGACCCTTGCTCTCGTCTTTCTCTTCTCTCTTCCTCCTTACCCTCATGTATTCCTCTGGACAGAGCCGTTGTGATCTTATCCCTGTTGTAAGGGATACAACTCCAACGTCATCCGTTCTATTTCCTTTTAAGAACAATACATGAATTCCAGGTCTTCGCCATTCACTACTGACTCGACAGCATTTTGAAACATGACTGTCTGTCTGACTTCTCCATTACTGAGCATTCCTGACCTCATTGTGGTACTGGCTGGGCTCTGCTGTCCTCTTGCATCATGTGATGTCTATCTTTTTCTTTTATTGCCATCTCTCTCTCTCTCTCTCTCTCTCTCTCTCTCTCTCTCTCCCCTGAGAGAGAGAGAGAGAGAGAGAGAGAGAGAGGGGGGGGGGGGGAGACCTGGGGAAGCTGGAGACCCTCCAAATTTTGGCATGAAGCACGCCATCCCTGTCACCTGCTGCTGCTGCTGTGTGTGTGTCTGTGTGTGTTTGCGTGGGGTTCATCAGAAATAGAAGCCCATCTTTTATCTAACTGGAGGACAGCTTATTAGTGGTTACGTACCTCCTGGGGAAAATACAACTTAGCGATGTTCTCTTTTTTTCCCCAGTATCATAAACCTCCATGAGCCGAAACCTCTGTTGTAAATTAGAAATAGAACATCATTTTGATACCTTTAGAACTGGGAGAGAAGCGGTTACAGAAGACCCGGGGTTAGCTTCACCGTGTGTGTTATGCCCTGTCAGTTGGTAAGGATATCTGGTCTACGGTGAGGGCTGTCAAATGTTACGGTAATTCTGCTTTTAGCAACTAACGTCCCGCAGTGTTTTAAGTTTGTGAAAAGAAGAGGATGATGGTTTACTGAAGGCCAGGCCGACCTTGGCAAGCAGGCGGGCAGGGAGGGTGGTGTGTGTGTGTGTGTGTGTGTGTGGAGGGGGGAGCGCCTCACTTATTTCCACACCCGGGGTGTGAGTGACGTCATCAAGGTAAACATCAGTTCACGGCTGCTTAAGCGATAAGACGGAAGTCCAACCTCACGACCAGTGATCCTCCTCCATCTCTCTACCAGTGATCCTCCTCCAGTCTCTCGACCAGTGATCCTCCTCCATCTCTCTACCAGTGATCCTCCTCCATCTCTCTACCAGTGATCCTCCTCCAGTCTCTCTACCAGTGATCTTCCTCCCCGTCACACCACTTGATTTACTCGTTTTTGGTTTTCCTTAACAATTCAAAATGTACGTCAGTGTGTCAGTAGATTAAAATCAGCTTCATAGTCAGGCGAATTATCTTTAAGATTCGGTAAGATTACTTCTGATTATCACATGAAGAGCTCTCTCTCCTTAACCTTTCTCCATCACACTCTCGTCTGTTTGCTTCTTCCCAGGCGACCCAGGGTGGTCAATACTGCTGGCTCGGTGTTCCCTCTCTTCTTGTAAACTGCACCATCTGTCATTATGGCCTTGCTGGTGGTGATCATGCATAGTGCGTGGCTGACGCCTCATCATCTGCCTCCTTCAAATGTCAGTCGAAGTGAACCTCAGTTTGTGACCTTATTGTATTTTTTTTTTGTCATGATACTCACGTGTTCTTACCATGAGTCAGTAGGGAGAATAACACGTCTGTCTGTCCGTATGTATGTAATATGTGTTTATTTGTGGTTACCTTTGCTCGTATTGTATGGGGAAGGGGGTTATGCACATTCGTGTGGTTCCATCTCTTGAATCTTCCATAGTCACAGTTTCATCATTCATATTTGTCCATTCATTCATCCATTACTCCTATACTATAAAAGTAATTCTTTACATCTTTATTTTTTATCAAGAGTCTTGCTCAATTTCACGTTTGGCCTCTGGTTCTCCTATCGTTGCATCTTTAGAACTGATCACCATTGACGTCATTAAACTATTTTAAAAACTTAAGTTTGTGATTAGGTCACTCTTTAGTCTTCTTTCTTCTTTGGTGGACAAAGCTGAAGCTTCTAACTTTGTACCGATCTTAGACAAAAGGAACTAAGTAGAGAAGGTCCAGGTTAGGTAAGGTAAGGTACTACATTTGTTGTCTTCTTCCAGACCTTCTCTATTAGTTCTTTGTGCTTCTTCAAGAGCGGATGACCAAAACATGAGAAGCATAGTCTAGTTTTAGCCTTATGTAGGATGTGAACAGCTTGGCGAATATTTCCTCCTACGTATACTTTAGTGTCATTCTGATATTTGCCAGCAGACAGATTTTTTTTCTGTATTACAATATTTTCCTGAAGTGGGACTCTGGCGACAGATGTAAAATGATGTACTCCCAATTTCCTTTATTTCCTAATAGATGATATTCATATTGAGGCCAATTTGCTCTGTGTCTGCGTGTCCAGCCTCAATACTTTGCATTTGTTTGGATTGAATTACATCAGTCGTGTATCAGATCAACTTCGGAGTATATATAGTTCCCCTTGTGTAATGATACAGTCACCCTCGCTTTTCTCCTTCCTCATGACTTCGGCGTCATCCGCAAACACATACAGGGTAGTAGTCCAATCCCTCTGCCAAGTCATTTATGTAAATCAAAAAGAGCAGTGGTCCCAGAACAGAATCCTGTGGCACGCCACTCGTGGCCTCAAACCATTTTGATAAGGTTCCACTAATATACGTCTTTGTTTCCCTTTGTATGTCTACCTCTATGTATGTGTCCGCATATATATATAGTGCCATTGCACAAAGGCAAAGTGGATAAGAGTGAGTGCTCAAATTACAGAGGTATAAGTTTGTTGAGTATTCCTGGGAAATTATATGAGCGGGTATTGATTGAGAGGGTGAAGGCATGGACAGAGCATCAGATTGGGGAAGAGCAGTGTGGTTTCAGAAGCGGTAGAGGATATGTGGATCAGATGTTTGCTTTGAAGAATGTATGTGAGAAATACATAGAAAAGCAAATGGATTTTTATGTAGAACTTATGGATCTGGAGAAGGCATATGATAGAGTTGATAGAGATGCTCTGTGGAAAGTATTGAGAGTATATGGTGTGGGAGGTAAGTTGCTAGAAGCAGTGAAAAGTTTTTATCGAGGATGTAAGGCATGTGTACGAGTTGGAAGAGGGGAAAGTGATTGGTTCCCAGTGAATGTCGGTTTGCGGCAAGGGTGCATGATGTCTCCATGGTTGTTTAATTTGTTTATGGATGGGGTTGTTAGGAAGGTAAATGCAAGAGTTTTGGAGAGAGGGGCAAGTATGCAGTCTGTTGTGGATGAGAGGCCTTGGGAAGCGAGTCAGTTGGTGTTCGCTGATGATACGTCGCTGGTGGCTGATTCGGGTGAGAAACTGCAGAAGCTGGTGACTGAGTTTGGTAAAGTGTGTGAAAGAAGAAAGCTGAGAGTAAATGTGAATAAGAGCAAGCTTATTAGGGTTGAGGGACAGGTCATATGGGAGGTAAGTTTGAATGGAGAAAAACTGGAGAAAGTGAAGTGTTTTAGATATCTGGGAGTGGATTTAACCGCGGATGGAACCATGGAAGCGGAAGTGAGTCTAAGGGTGGGGGAGGGGGAGAAGGTTCTGGGAGCGTTGAAGAATGTGTGGAAGGCGAGAGCATTATCTCGGAAAGCAAAAATGGGTATGTTTGAAGGAATAGTGGTTCCAACAATGTTATATGGTTGCGAGGCGTGGGCTATAGATAGGGATGTGCGGGGGGTGGATGTGTTGGAAATGAGATGTTTGAGGACAATATGTGGTGTGAGGTGGTTTGATCGAGTAAGTAATGAAAGGGTAAGAGAAATGTGCGGTAATAAAAAGAGTGTGGTTGAGAGAGCAGAAGAGGGTGTATTGAAATGGTATAGTCATAAGGAGAGAATGAGTGAGGAAAGATTGACAAAGAGGATATATGTGTCAGATGTGGAGGGAACGAGAAGTAGGTGACCAAACTGGAGGTGGAAGGATGGAGTGAAAAAGATTTTGAGCGATCGGGGCCTGAACATGCAGGAGGGTGAAAGGCGTGCAAGGAATAGAGTGAATTGGAACGATGTGGTATACCGGGGTCGACGTGCTGTCAGTGGATTGTACATCCAGTGGGGCCTGGATGTGGAAAGAGAGCTGTGGTTTCGGTGCATTACACATGACAGCTAGAGACTGAGTGTGAACGAAGTGTGCGAAGTGAGAGGGTTAGGGAGAATGATTTTTTAAACAGAGAAGAGGTAGTAAAAGCTTTGCGGAAGATGAAAGCTGGCAAGGCAGCGGGCTTGGATGGCATTGCAGTGGAATTGATTAAAAAAGGAGGTGACTGTGTAGCTGACTGGTTGGTAACGATATTTAATGTATGTATGACGCATGGTGAGGTGCCTGAGGATTGGCGGAATGCATGCATAGTGCCATTGCACAAAGGCAGAGGGGATAAAGGTGAGTGCTCAAGTTACATGAAAAAGAATACTTCCCACATATTCCCTGCGTGTCGTCGAAGGTGACTAAAAGGGGAAGGAAAGAGGGGCTGGAAATCCTCCCCTCCCGTTTAATTTTCCAAAAGAAGGAACAGAGAAGGAGGCCAAGTGAGGATATTCCCTCTAAGACGTAGTCCTCTGTTCTTAACGCTACCTCGCTGACACGGGAAATGGCGAATATGTATAAATGATGTACGCTGTTCGTAACTCAGTTCCTTCCTCTTATCCACTACTATTCATTGGGCAGTAAGGAATAGTAAGCACCTCACAGACCACACTCGTCAAGGGGCCACCAGTTTGCCTTCCTCCGCTGCCTTGGCACTTCGCCTCTCTCTCTCCAGCCAGCCAGCCAGCGACGTCTTGAACAACATTTCAGGCGGTTTGTCAAGTGTGTCTGCACAACAAGTGTTATTCACACACACACACACACACACACACACACACACACACACACACACACACACACACTGTACTTAAGATAGAGGGGATATACCACCCCGGAGGCGAGGCTTGGGGTGGGAGAGGGGTGTGTGGGTGGGGAAGAGACCCCTTCCATCAGAAGAGGAAAAAGTTGTGAAGACGAGCAGTTTCTTGTAGACAAGACCTGAGCAGGACGAGGAGGCCCCACGAGGACCATAAACAAACCCTGACCGAAAATCCCCTCACAGGACGAACCTCTTACATACAATAACCCGTAAACCCCCAGAAGGCCAACACTTCACCATATAACCCACTGGGGAAATAGTAATCCACCGTCATGATAACCCCACTGCCACAGGCATTATGATAACCCCACTGTCACAGTCAGTATGATAACCCCACTGTCACAGTCAGTATGATAACCCCACTGTCACAGTCAGTATGATAACCCCACTGTCACAGTCAGTATGGTAACCCCACTGTCATAGTCAGTATGATAACCCCACTGTCATAGTCAGTATGATAACCCCACTGTCACAATCAGTATGGTGACACCACTGCCACAGTCAGTATGATAACGCCACTGTCACAGTCAGTATGATAACCCCACTGTCACAGACAGTATGATAACCCCACTGTCACAGTCAGTATGATAACCCCACTATCACAGTCAGTATGATAACCCCAGTCACAGTCAGTATGGTAACCCCACTGCCACAGTCAGTATGATAATCCCACTGTCACAGTCAGTATGATAACCCCACTGTCACAGTCAGAATGGTAACCCCACTGCCACAGTCAGTATGATAATCCCACTGTCACAGTCAGTATGATAACGCCACTGTCACAGTCAGTATGGTGACCCCACTGCCAAAGTCAGTATGGTAACTCCACTCCCACAGTCAGTATGATAACGCCACTGTCACAGTCAGTATGATAACCCCACGGTCACAGTCAGTATGATAACCCCACTGTCACAGTCAGTATGATAACCCCACTGTCACAGTCAGTATGATAACCCCACTGTCACAGTCAGTATGGTAACCCCACTGTCAGTCAGTATGATAATCCACTGTCACAGTCAGTATGATAACCCCACTGCCACAGTCCAGTATGGTAACCCCACTGCCACAGTCAGTATGATAACCCCACTGTCCCACAGTCCAGTATGGTAACCCCACTGCCACAGTCAGTATGATAACCCCACTGTCCACAGTCAGTATGATAACCCCACTGTCACAGTCAGTATGATAACCCCACTGTCAGTCAGTATGATTATCCCCACTGTCACAGTCAGTATGATAACCCCACTGTCACAGTCAGTATGATAACCCCACTGTCACAGTCAGTATGATAACCCCACTGTCACAGTCAGTATGATAACCCCACTGTCACAGTCAGTATGATAACCCCACTGTCACAGTCAGTATGATAACCCCACTGTCCACAGTCAGTATGATAACCCCACTGTCACAGTCAGTATGATAACCCCACTGTCAGTCAGTATGATTATCCCACTGTCACAGTCAGTATGATAACCCCACTGCCACAGTCAGTATGATAATCCCACTGTCACAGTCAGTATGATAACCCCACTGTCACAGTCAGTATGATAACCCCACTGTCACAGTCAGTATGGTAACCCCACTGTCAGTCAGTATGATTATCCCACTGTCACAGTCAGTATGATAACCCCACTGCCACAGTCAGTATGATAATCCCGCTGCCACAGTCAGTATGATAACCCCACTGCCACAGTCAGTATGGTAACCCCACTGTCAGTCAGTATGATTATCCCACTGTCACAGTCAGTATGATAACCCCACTGTCACAGTCAGTATGGTAACCCCACTGCCACAGTCAGTATGATAACCTCACTGCCACAGTCAGTATGATAACCCCACTGTCACAGTCAGTATGGTAACCCCACTGCCACAGTCAGTATGATAACCCCACTGTCACAGTCAGTATGATAACCCCACTGCCACAGTCAGTATGATAACCCCGCTGTCACAATCAGTATGGTGACACCACTGCCACAGTCAGTATGATAACGCCACTGTCACAGACAGTATGATAACCTCACTGCCACAGTCAGTATGATAACCTCACTGCCACAGTCAGTATGATAACCCCACTGTCACAGTCAGTATGGTAACCCCACTGCCACAGTCAGTATGATAACCTCACTGCCACAGTCAGTATGATAACCCCACTGTCACAGTCAGTATGGTAACCCCACTGCCACAGTCAGTATGATAACCCCACTGCCACAGTCAGTATGATAACCTCACTGCCACAGTCAGTATGATAACCCCACTGTCACAGTCAGTATGGTAACCCCACTGCCACAGTCAGTATGATAACCTCACTGCCACAGTCAGTATGATAACCCCGCTGTCACAATCAGTATGGTGACACCACTGCCACAATCAGTATGGTGACACCACTGCCACAATCAGAATGGTGACACCACTGCTACAATCAGAATGGTGACACCACTGCCACAGTCAGTATGGTGACACCACTGCCACAGTCAGTATGGTGACACCACTGCCACAGTCAGTATGGTGACACCACTGCCACAGTCAGTATGATAACCCCACTGCCACAGTCAGCATGATAACCTCACTGCCACAGTCAGTATGATAACCCCACTGTCACAGTCAGTATGGTAACCCCACTGCCACAGTCAGTATGATAACCTCACTGCCACAGTCAGTATGATAACCCCGCTGTCACAATCAGTATGGTGACACCACTGCCACAATCAGTATGGTGACACCACTGCCACAATCAGAATGGTGACACCACTGCCACAATCAGTATGGTCACACCACTGCCACAATCAGAATGGTGACACCACTGCCACAGTCAGTATGATAACCCCACTGCCACAGTCAGTATGATAACCCCACTGCCACAATCAGTATGGTGACACCACTGCCACAATCAGTATGGTAACACCACTGCCACAGTCAGTATGGTGACACCACTGCCACTATCAGTATGGTGACACCACTGCCACAGTCAGTATGGTGACACCACTGCCACAATCAGTATGGTGACACCACTGCCACAGTTATTCGCTGCAGAGAACAAAGAAAAGGTAAAATCCACCAGAATAAGATTCTATGTAAATCCAGGTCCAGTAAGACGTAACATTGCTAAGACAACCCCACCACCACCACAGCGAACCCCAGCTACACACAGTCACACAGTGACAACCCCAGTTACACACAACTCCACAGATACAACCCCAGCCATACACAACCACACTAAAACAACCCTAGCCACACAAAACCGCACTAAAACAACCCCAGCCACACACAACCACACTAAAACAACCCCAGCCACACACAGCCACACAGAGACAACCCCAGCCACACACAGACACACAGAGACAACCCCAGCCAAGAGAATATTACCCTTAACACAAACCCTCCAAGAGAAGACACATACCCAGCCTAGAATTTAAGAAAAGTAGATTGAATATACACTTGTAATGGTAGACCAGGCATCATTCTTCCGTAAGATTACAGATGATGATGATTATTATTATTATTATCATTATTATTATTATCATTATTATTATTATTATTATTATTATTATTATTATTATTATTATTATCATCATCATCATCATTTATATTATTGTTTTATAATTATTTATTATTATTATTATTTTATAATTATTTATCATTATTATTATTATTATTATTATTGTTATTATTATTATTATTATCATTATTATTATTATTATTATTATTATTATTATTATTAAGAATTGGTTACATATAGTACACACTCATCTTGACCACGGCGGTATACAACCCTTGAGTACGACAGTACAACCTTTGGGAATAATGGTAAAACCTTTACCCTTGCTCTTTAAGGGTCAGGTCAAAGGCTGGGCCTTCCAACCCAAGATTCTTACGGTCGTGCTCAAGGGTCATACCGTCGTGCTCAAGAGTCATACTGTCGCGCTCAAGGATCATACCATCGTGCTCAAGGGTCGTACCGTCGTGCTCAAGGGCCTTATCGTCTTGCTCAAGGGTCATACCGTCGTGCGCAAGGGTCATACCGTCGTGCGCAAGGGCCATACCGTCGTGCGCAAGGGCCATACCGTCGTGCTCAAGGACCATACCGTGCGCAAGGGTCATATCGTCGTGTTCAAGGGTCATACCGTCGTGCTCAAAGGCCATACCGTCGTGTTCAAGGATCTTACCGTCGTGTTCAAGGGCCATACCGTCGTGCTCAAGGATCATACCGTCATACTCACGGGTCATACCGTCGTGCTGAAGGGTCATACCTTCGTGTTCAAGGGTCATAAAGTCGTGCTTAAGGGTCATAACGTCGTGTTCAAGGGACATACCATCGTGCTCAAGGATCATACCGTTGTGCTCAAGGGTCATACCGTCGTGTTCAAGGGTCATACCGTCGTGTTCGAGGGCCATACCGTCGTGTTCAAGGGCCATACCGTCGTGTTCGAGGGCCATACCGTCGTGTTCAAGGATCATACCGTCGTGCTCAAGGATCATACCGTCGTGCTCAAGGATCATACCGTCGTGCTCAAGGATCATACCGTCGTGCTCAAGGGTCATACTGTCGTGCTCAAGGATCATACCGTCGTGCTCAAGGGTCATACCGTCGTGTTCGAGGGCCATACCGTGCGCAAGGGCCATACCGTCGTGCTCAAGGATCATACCGTCATGCTCAAGGGTCATAACGTTGTGTTCAAGGGTCATACCGTCGTGTTCAAGGGTAATACCGTCGTGCGCAAATGCCATACCGTCTTGTTCAAGGATCATACCGTCGTGCGCAAATGCCATATCGTCGTGTTCAAGGGTCATACCGTTGTGCTCAAGGGTCATGCCGTCGTGTTCAAGGATCATACCGTCGTGTTCAAGGATCATACCATCGTGCTCAAGGATCATACCGTCGTGTTCAAGGATCATACCATCGTGTTCAAGGATCATACCGTCGTGTTCAAGGATCATACCATCGTGCTCAAGGATCATACCGTCGTGTTCAAGGATCATACCGTCGTGTTCAAGGATCATACCGTCGTGCTCAAGGATCATACCGTCGTGTTCAAGGATCATACCATCGTGCTCAGGGGTCATACCGTCATGCTCAAGGGTCATACCGTCGTGTTCAAGGGTCATACCGTCGTGTTCAAGGGTCGTAGACTTCATATAAACCCAAGATGAGGAACGCAGAGGTCTGTGTATAGCCACGGACTCTACAAAGCCACCCTAATCTGCAATTCCTAAACTTAATCCCAGGTTTAATCAGAACTTATCACCGGGATAAAGTTTACATTGTGAGGGCTGGAGGTGGGCCAGTCATGGGGGGAGGGAGGCGTGAGGGATGGATTGCGCGATGAGGCGTAATCTCCCTGGCCATCACCCGCCCCACAGATTGTCATGTATCCATCTGCCTTCTCCAGCCCTGTGACGCCTCCCTGTGTGTGTGTGTGTGTGTGTGTGTGTGTGTGTGTGTGTAATTACCTAAATGTGTATATATGTTGTGCGGGGTGGGAGTTCTGCACTCGTGGGGGACCCATTTCTTGACGTTTCTCTACTGGCGTATAACTTTTTCAACTTCTGAATGTTGTCTGAATTTCCATACTGATAACTCGCTTCATTCCATTGATCCGCAACGCTGTACTATGAAGGGGACTTTTTGTTACGTATTTCCTAAAGTTTCTAGTTGAGTTTCATGCTATTGTCTCGGATTGTTTTAAATCCGCATCTCTACATCATCAACTTCACTTAAAAAGTTGAAGTTGTGATGAACTCTCTCCTTTCTCCTCTCTCTTCCATGGTAGGCAGATTGGAGGCCTCTCGGATTTCCCTGTGGATCAGTTCTCTGAAGTCTAACACCATCTTTGTTGCTCTCCTTTAGACCTTCAGTGTTAGTTATTTCTCCTTCTGCAGGTGTTAACAGCTTAATGAGTCATTAATTATACACATATTTGAACGCTATTGTAGCAGTTGCCAGATGACACTTTGTCGCCTTTACTATTCCCCTTAATGTTGGATTCTGGCGACAGGTTAGGGACGATGTCTGCTCCTTGAGTCCTTCTCAGACACAGGCGTTCACACAGCTCATTTCGTGCTAAATCACACTCCTACTGGGGCATTCTTTCACGGTCATCCATCCTTATCACTTTACCTTGAGCTTCATCAGCCTTGTATCAGGCCAACTTTGGAGTCGATTTAGGTCCCCATGTGAGGTGATGCGGTGCCCCCCTCACTTCCATCGTGATCATTGTGCCGCCTGTATCTTCGTCAGAGCACGTCACTACATTCCCTCACTTTTTGACATCTTTATCTGAACCGCACCTCCTCCTCCTCCTCCTCCTCCTCACCCTTTGCTCTGTGTGTGAAGTTAGAGGTCCCCATGTTCCTATTCCTTCCTTGTAAATTTCACTGAATTTTTCCACATGACCTGAATTCCTGACTCCTGAACTCCGTTTCTCATTTTTTTTTTCACCATAGAAATGAGTGAGTTCTGTATGATATGTGTGTGTGTGTGTGTGTGTGTCTGTGTGTGTCTGTGTGTGTGTCTGTGTCTGTGTGTGTGTGTCTGTGTGTCTGTATGTCTCTCTGTGTCTCTGTGTACATTCATTTCTGTTCTTGTACGTGTAATCACCAACACTATTTATACCTACCAGACTTAACAGCGCGGAGCAGTAGCCTTGTGAGGGCCCCCTCCTTGATGTTTTAATAGCCATACAGAACTTATAATACATTTGGTCATCACTGACTCGCCTTTGGAATTGTCCCGTTCATATGAACCGTTCACGTCGTCCTGACTCATGTTTTGACGTGCCCTGTAGCCACTCGTCTCTTGTTGAACCCTCTAACAGACTCGCGTCCTGGTAAATTGCCTTTTATCGATTCGTGTCCTGGCAAGCCCTCGACTGACTCGTGTCCTGGTGCGCCCTCTACTGACTCGCGTCCTGGTATATTACCCTTTATCGATTCGTGTTCTGGCAAGCCCTCTACTGACTTGTTTCCTGGCGAGCCCTCGACTGACTCTTGTCCTGGCAAACCCTCGACTGACTCGTGTCCTGGCGAGCCCTCGACTGACTCGTGTCCTGGTGAGTCCTCGACTGACTCTTGTCCTGGCAAACCCTCGACTGACTCTTGTCCTGGCGAGCCCTCGACTGACTCTTGTCCTGGCGAGCCCTCGACTGACTCGTGTCCTGGCGAGCCCTCGACTGACTCTTGTCCTGGCGAGCCCTCGACTGACTCTTGTCCTGGCGAGCCCTCGACTGACTCGTGTCCTGGCGAGCCCCCGACTGACTCTTGTCCTGGCGAGCCTCGACTGACTCGTGTCCTGGCGAGCCCTCGACTGACTCTTGTCCTGGCGAAACCTCGACTGACTCGTGTCCTGGCGAGCCCTCGACTGACTCTTGTCCTGGCGAGCCCTCGACTGACTCTTGTCCTGGCGAGCCCTCGGCTAACTCTTGTCCTGGCGAGCCCTCGGCTGACTCTTGTCCTGGCAAGCCCTCTAGCGATTCGTGACCTTGTGTGCCCTTATAGAGACTCGTGTCCTGGCGTACCCTCTAGCAACTCGTGTCCTGGTGAGCCCCTCCAGCGGTTACACGAGTGTCCAGATTAAACGTCTGATGAACATCTATTTGATCAAATCGATTTATAATCTTGAAGGTTGTAATCTTATCTCACTTTTCTCTCGTTCAGTGTACACACGTCGGTAGTTCATATTACTTCGTTGCAGTTCAGCTCCCTTGGTACAGGTATGAGTTTTGTTCCCTTGCATATATATATATATATATATATATATATATATATATATATATATATATATATATATATATATATATATATTTCCTCAAACAGCGTCACCGAACTGGTGATGCGTGTCCTGAGTTTGTTCTTTTGTTATGCTGTAAATATATCTTTTGAAAACTTCCTCATCAGTGACCTATACTTAAACGCTGTTCTTATATTAACCAAGAGATAATCTCCCTCCTGTGTGCTTCTCTGGCGATAGGCAGGGTACTATATCAGAAGCAACTCCTTTTCACACACAGTCTCTTGCACTTTGTGCCTTGCAAAGTGATGTTTATCATAAATTCTTCTTTCTCTCTGTCTCATCTCTTGCTCTCGCTGCATCCTATCAGATTCAAGTTCGTCTACTGTCTCTCAACTATGTCGCTAGAGACTTTCTGTGCATCTCTCTCTGGATGATCGTGGTATTGGGACACTTCTTTCCTCATGACTCATGGGTCATCCACATCCATGTTTGGCTATGATTCAAGTTCCTCTAGGAAGTCGTATACAGGGATAGGGAATAGGAATGGTCCCACGATCCAGTCCTGCAGAACCCCGCCTTTGGTTCCCCTGACTCAGTCGGAGGAGACCTCTCTGACCTGCATCCTTTGTTGCCTTCCGTCCCAGTAACTTTTTTGTCCATCGAATGAGTGCCCGTCTTATGACTGCCAGAGAATCCCCCTTTTTCTTTCTATCTTTTTTTTTTTACGAACCACCTGTGTGGGGCTGTGTCGAATACCATATGTCAGTGTGAATGCACTCAACCCAGCCGTGCAGCATCTCTTGTTCGCACCTGGTCTCACTCCGTCAGAAACGTCTAGAATATTTGTTTTACATGAACACTTCTCTGACCCTAAGCTGCCTCTGATTTAGAAGGTATTTCCTTTGCACGTAATCATCCACTTGTTTCTTAAGTATTTGCTCTAGTTTTTTTTACGGACTATGTTTGGTAGAGATATTCAATGCACTTTCCTCAGTCCTTCATAGAAGTAAGAGCGGCATTTGCCTTATTCTTCTCTATCACCTTCCTTCTTTTTTCTCTTTCTCCAATTGTATAATTGTATTAACCTGTCGGGTGTTTCTTCACACTCCTTGAGTACATATGGGAAGATATTTTTCGGGTATATATGCCTCGTAATGATCAAGGTCCTTTCGTATGTTATCTATAATTTCATTTAACAATGTTGATGCTTCTCCCGATCTCTCCCCGTCCCATCTCGTAAGTGTTAGCAATAACGACATGTTCTCCATTGTGAGTACACCCCAGAACTATGTGTCGAGTTCCTCAGATATTTCCACCACATCCTTCAGAGTCGAGAAAGTTGTAAACGTCAAGCTACATCTACGAACCGAGAAATCCATAGTGTTAAGGATAATTCAAAGATCACATATACTCTCATCATGTATGTGGCTCATGTTTTCTTTCAAAAGTTCTCTGGTTCTCTATGTTTTACAGTAATCAAATTTCGCTCTCTTGGCACCTTACAAATGCTGCATTTATTTCCCTTTGCCAACTCTGCCAACTATCCCGTTGGGCGTCCCTATTGTCTTTCAATATTTGGCATCTGCTGATGAAGTACACATCTGTCCTTCCTCTAGTGCAACGAAGAGCGACTAAATAGATTCATTCCTTGCGTGACAAACCAAATGAGGACAAATTGAGAATTAAACTTGCTGTCTCTAAGGTAGAGGCGTCTCCGAGGCATATTGATAGTCTTTTAGAATACTTAAAGGATTCAATAATGTCGGTATTGAAAAATTTCTTTACAGTAGCGCCAGCACTACAAGCGAGAGGAAATGGACTAAAATTTAGAGATCACCAAGTTAATGTGGGTTGTGCGAAATATCTGTTTACCAACGACATTATTTGATTCATGGAATAAGCTCCCTAGAACATGCTGTTAAGAGCAACACTCATAGCATCTTCAAAATTAGGCTTGATCATCACCTGTCACTCTCTGGTATTGAATGATTCGTCTAATCAATCATCATAACCTAGTGGTATATTTAACCACCTTCTCAACCACCGAACTCTCCCCGGCCAGGCTGTGGTAACATACCAACACTGATTAACCCGCTCATCTTCTATGAGAGAACGAGAAAGAATTATTGTATCATTGTTCAGCTTCAGGAATAATTTAGACATAGTAAGACGAGAGGCTGGAGCTCAAGTTTATCCTTACTATTAACTTTATAACGTGTCGTAGGTGATAGGATGCATGACATTAATGTTCATTCTACTTTTCGACTTTCCGGTAAAAATTTCCTGCAAGGTATTTTTCTTCATGTTTTCCGTCCGGCGCGTTGCCGCACGGCGTGGAGGGAGGGTGGAGTGAGACCCTTTACTTTGCTGTTCTTTTCTTCCGCTGTGAAGAGGACTTATTTTCTTTAATATAGGTAGTGTTAAGGCCAGACCACCTCGCTTGGACCTTGGGTCTGTGTGGTATGTGTGTGTGTGTGTGTCTATATAACTATCCTTGCCTCTGGTACCCATCTACTGAGCCATCATGTTAGATATCACAGACCTTCCCCTGCCTTTGTTCTACATCAAGTCCCTCTTCGTATTGGATCATACCTGACCCTAAGACCCCTAATTGTGCCTTCGTTACGTTCATCAAGTATTTGTTCACGATTATTAAACCATGTTGGAGGATTGTAAATCATGTGAACAGTTATACAGCTTTTCAGTTCTGGTACATTTTTACCCACTATTTGGTGTGTGTGTGTGTGTGTGTGTGTGTGTGTGTGTGTGGTGTCGGTACGTCACTGTGTCTTGCATGTATATGTGTTATACTGTACCAATACAGTATTTCGTATCTCTTGCGTGTGTGTGTTGACCTACCTACCTTTGTCAACATACAAGACTTTCTCACTCGCTCGTGTATACAAACGGTTCCGTCTGTTCGTCCGAGCGACCGCGTCTTCGTGTGAGTCAGACGGTGTGTCCATCCTCACAGGTGTTGATCAGCCCGGGAGTGGGTGAGGTGACAGGGAATGTGACCTTGCCTGATGGTCTTCACCACATATTGATTGCCAACCCCTTCCCCATCCACCTCCTCCTCCTCCTCCTCCCCCTCCCCACCCCTCCTCCCCTCCCCTCCCCCTAGCCCTCTCCCCGTCCTCCCAGCTCCCCATCGGCTGTGGCCTTCTGCTGTTCCCGACACGCTCCTGACACTGTATGACACCCAGGGGAGCTGTCAGTTTCCATGACACCTGTTTGGGCTTTGATGGTATCATGGAGTCACTTCACAGGTTGCCAAGTGCTCGCCTCAGTTAGGACATCAGTTC
Source organism: Panulirus ornatus (assembly GCF_036320965.1). Classification (NCBI taxonomy): domain Eukaryota; kingdom Metazoa; phylum Arthropoda; class Malacostraca; order Decapoda; family Palinuridae; genus Panulirus; species Panulirus ornatus. The sequence continues at coordinate 47,534,188 of NC_092235.1, read as the reverse complement.
TCCCCCCAGTTAGCGGTCAGGTTCATGACGTACGGAGCTTCAGCACTCTCCATGATCGTCTTCCAGATCCCCGAGGCCTCTTGCTCACTCGCTGTCCAGCCTTTGTTGTTATTTACCTCCGTGGCAGGCTAGGGGTCACCTTGGACAGATAAAGGTCACCTTGGGCGGTTATGGTTATCTTTAACCCGTGTAGGGTCAGGCTGGGCAGGTTGGGGGGTCACCTTGGGTAGATGAGGATCACCTACGGCTGTCTAAGGACACATCAGGCATGTTAAGAAGCACCTTGCCTAGGTTGGATGTCACGCTGAGCAGACAAGGATTACGTTGCGGAGGTGGTTGTCAGCAGCTTGGGCATGACCCCTGGCACGTTTGATTGTGCGACGAACACGTCCTTCCTCAGGCATTATAGACTTTTTGTTGCATGTGAAGCGTCGCACAGGTGAGCCACTCTGAGTGTAAGTGTTGTTCAACCTATAGTAAAGCGCAGGTGAGGCCCCTCGGGAGTGTAGGTTTTGTTTATGTTTCAATAAAGCACAGGTGAGGTCCCCTAAATGTAAGCAGTAGTTCCCCTTCAGTAAAGGTAATTTCAGACATCCTTGACTCAGGTGAACTGTACCATTAAATGATGACCAGCGCTTTAGAGAGACTAAATGTTGACCTTCCCTGACCTCTCTCTCTCTCTCTCTCTCTCTCTCTCTCTATATATATATATATATATATATATATATATATATATATATATATATATATATATATATTTTTTTTTTTTTTTTGCTTTGTCGCTGTCTCCCGCGTTTGCGAGGTAGCAAGGAAACAGACGAAAGAAATGGCCCAACCCACCCCCATACACATGTATATACATACGTCCACACGCAAATATACATACCTACACAGCCTTCCATGGTTTACCCCAGACGCTTCACATGCCTTGATTCAATCCACTGACAGCACGCAACCCCGGTATACCACATCGATCCAATTCACTCTATTCCTTGCCCTCCTCACACCCTCCTGCATGTTCAGGCCCCGATCACACAAAATCTTTTTCACTCCATCTTTCCACCTCCAATTTGGTCTCCCTCTTCCCCTCGTTCCCTCCACCTCCGACACATATATCCTCTTGGTCAATCTTTCCTCACTCATTCTCTCCATGTGCCCAAACCATTTCAAAACACCCTCTTCTGCTCTCTCAACCACGCTCTTTTTATTTCCACACATCTCTCTTACCCTTACGTTACTTACTCGATCAAACCACCTCACACCACACATTGTCCTCAAACATCTCATTTACAGCACATCCATCCTCCTGCGCACAACTCTATCCATAGTCCACGCCTCGCAACCATACAACATTGTTGGAAGCACTATTCCTTCAAACATACCCATTTTTGCTTTCCGAGATAATGTTCTCGACTTCCACACATTCTTCAAGGCTCCCAGAATTTTCGCCCCCTCCCCCACCCTATGATCCACTTCCGCTTCCATGTTTCCATCCGCTGCCAGATCCACTCCCAGATATCTAAAACGCTTCACTTCCTCCAGTTTTTCTCCATTCAAACTCACCTCCCAATTGACTTGACCCTCAACCCTACTGTACCTAATAACCTTGCTCTTATTCACATTTACTCTTAACTTTCTTCTTTCACACACTTTACCAAACTCAGTCACCAGCTTCTGCAGTTTCTCACATGAATCAGCCACCAGCGCTGTATCATATATATCGCTACATATCTGACCCGAGAAAATAAAAACATCAGTTTCATTGACATCCACTTCGCTGATCAGCGCTCAGATTCCTAAGGGCGTTTTAGGAGGTATTTTGCTGGTCGTAAAACAACAAGAAATCTGAGACGTGACCTAAGGGATTTTTCATTACATATCTTTTGTGCTAAGAGTACAAACCTGTTTTCTGGATATTGTGTCGCCTGTACTGTACGGCAAACACTCAGGGTTCGCATCTCCATTGTTGGCAATCCGTCTGTCCGTCCGTCCGTCTGTATTCCATCCGTCCGCTCTTCGTCGACAGACACATTTGGCCCTGCAGGATAACTTGGTTCATAGCTTAAAAAGTGTGAGTCACGTCCTCACGTAACATTTCTACAGTTGTTATCCCAGCATCTGATGCCGTAAGACACACACACACACACACACACACACACACACACACACACACACACACACACACACACACACACACACCTCTGCTCTGGATTTTTGCCGAAGTCACAACACTCGTGAAAATGCGTTAGCTGGAACTTGACCCGTCTCATTACAAAGATGATTTAGCCTTTAGTCATGGTACTTATTAAGTACGTATTTCTTATTTTCCAAAGGATATTTCCGCCCCTACTTATTCCATTCCTAAGAACTGTTTCCCTCCCTTCTTATTCCATTCCTAAGAACTGTTTCCTTCCCTTCTTATTCCATTCCTAAGAACCGTTTCCTTCCCTTCTTATTCCATTCCTAAGAACTGCTTCCTTCCCTTCTTATTCCATTCCTAAGAACCGTTTCCTTCCCTTCTTATTCCATTCCTAAGAACTGCTTCCTTCCCTTCTTATTCCATTCCTAAGAACTGCTTCCTTCCCTTCTTATTCCATTCCTAAGAACTGTTTCCACTTCTTATTCTATTCCCAAGAACTCGGTTACGCTGCAGGCGACACAAATGGTCATCGAACAGTTTCACGCTAGTATGAATTTGATATCTGTCTATCATTCTTATCATTCCACCTATTAATTTATTCATTTATCTGTTGCATATAGTTATGAATTCTATTTACTCCTTTATCAGTGTATTCAGCATTTTTTACTCAATGTAATTAGTTAATCAGGTATTCAGTTCTCTTTTGTATATCTTCCCACGTATGAGGACAGAGTGACGTATTCAGTTGGTTGATATGATGGTGTGTGATTCTCCCCGTCTTTTGTCCAATCTGTCGTTTTGGATATATTCCTGGGATATATACGTCTGGAGTATAGTCGTTCACACTGAGTTCTGGATATATTCCTGGAATATATACGTCTGGAGTATAGTCGTTCACAGTGAGTTTGTTTTTTAAAAAAAAAAAAAGAGAAAGATACGTGGTGTATATATCTAGAAGAGGAGAGTTGATTGGCCTCTACTGCTGCGGAAATCTGTGATATTTACCACATATAAACCTTCTCATCTGAACTTGTTTGCCTTTTGTGACACTCAGTGTTGTCGTCTATACTCGGGTGTTTATTATCGGTATGCTTAGTTGTAAGAGCCGGAGAAACCTATGGTTGGTATTTATTTCATTGTATCTTTGAAGTGTGAACAGCGATACTAATTATGGTTATGTATATTTGTCATACGTGCTCGTCGTTTCCCGCTCTAGCTTGGTAGCATCAGGGACAAAGAAACAGCCTCATTTGTTCACGTCCACTCTTTACCAAAGTACTACGTATAGAAGAAGGAAAATGGGTCAAGTTTTGAAGTTAGCTTGGGAGAGTTGGTAAGTCGCACCGCTTTCGACTCAACTCTGTCAAGTAAGGATGCAGCGCTAGAACCACCCCAGATGTGAGAGCAGTACCCCATGCAAGGACGGATCACTCCTTCGTACAAAAGGAGAAAATGTATGGAAGAATGGAAATTTCCACATCTAAACGGGACTCGTGATTTCTTAGAGGCAGACTTATCCATTTTCGTAATGTGGGGGTGGGAGGGGGTCTCCATGAGAATGTGGATATTACAGTAATACCAAGTTTGTTCATGGAGTCACGAGGTAGAATTTCAGAGAGCCGTCGAAGGGGAGAGGAAAGTTGTGCGGAATATTGGGCAAAGAGATGAGTAGAAACTGGGTCTAGGAGGCATTAAACTTAACCGGATTTAGTCTACCCGACTGAGATATCCTGTCCAAGTCTGAGTTTATTGAGGAAGTTGTGTCGAGACGAGATGCTGGTTGAGTGAGAGAAGAAAGAGCAGAACTGAAGGATGTGGAGAAATGCAGTGTTGAGGCTTCAGCGTATGAGTGCATTTAGTTGCTTTTGGAAGACAGGAAATCGTTGATAAAAAGGAGGGAAAGTGTAGAAGACGGGACAGAACCTTAAGGGACACCGCTGTTGACGGAGAGAGGGAGGGAAGGCTGATCCATCAGTAACCACGGAGATAGATCGGCTAGAGAGGAAGCTAGATATGAGGGAGCAAAGTGAAGGAGGGAAACCAAAGGAGGAGAGCATAGAGGTGAGACTCCGATGCCACACCGTATCAAAAGCTTTGCATATATCAATGGCAGCTACGTAGGATTCGCCAAATCTTTCAAGGATGCTCCTCCTCCTTCACGACCTCCTTCTATCAATCTCTACCCCTTCCACCCGTCCTCCTCCTCCTCCTCAACTCTCCTTCCTCCCAAACTATCACCCTCCCTCCCTTCCTCCTCCTCCTCCATCTTCACCACGTACCCCGGTATGCAGATCACCCACACTCCTCACCGTCTACAGATCAGAGGTTTTCATTGGATAATCTCACGAGTTACCCCTCAATTACTTACGCTCTACGCACCTTATATACGGTCTACGCACTCACTGTACGCTCCCCGCTCTCCCATAAAACGCTCCCTCCTCTCACTCGACACCTACAGTTCTTCAAGGGCCTTCATTCGGGTACCCTCAGCCACTCCTGTGATTCACAAAAAGGAGAAAAAAAAAAATAGTTTATTTGAACCTCACAGTTTTCCCTCACTAGAACTATCGTATGTTGACGACATCCTGATATCTTGAGCCCCTTCTAATATCTTTGTGATATTAGTGTTGAGGTGTGTTGATCCTCTGTGAAGCTTCGAAGAGTCATCAATCCTTTATAGTGATCACGTTAGATGAAGTTGTGTTGATACGGAATTGATATACCATGAGAAAAATCCTATAGCGTGTGGTATTTGCCACCACATGGGACTACATGCCGCAGCATATATCATCATACAAGATCATATACACCAGTATAGTCACCACAGAGGAGCATATACTGCATTATGTCACCACATAGGACCACATACTGAAGTACAAAACATACGGTAATATATACTGCAGTATGTGTCATCACACGGGACCACATACAATTCTGTGGTATATATAACTACATGGAACAGAGTATTATAATATCTAGGACCGCATACTGCTGAGTACATCACTACGTGGAACCACATAGTGTAATATGTTGCACTAACTACATTGTTTCACTAAGTCGGACCTCATGCTGCGTCACCACATGAGAACAAAAATTTGTATACTTCTTGTAACCGCATATTAAATGTTGCCTCATGGGAGTCACAATCTTCTGTATATGATACAACATACCCCTGTATTTGTCATATCATGGGCCAAAATTGCAATGTAACCTCATAGGGCCACATGCTGTATTCTGTAGCACCTCATGAGGCCACATGCTATTGTGATAGCACCACTCGCTGTATGTCACCACATAAGACTACAAACTGTGTCAACGCACTAGACCACATTCTGTATGTCATCTCTTGAGAACGTATCCCACTGTATATCATCAATAAGACCGCACCTGTAATGTAAGGCACCACATGACACCACATACTGCAATATACAGCACCACATACTGCAGCATAGGGCACCACATGACGCCACATGCAGCAGTATATGGCACCACTTACTACTCTATATGGCATCACATACTGAAGTATATAGTACCACATGGCACCATTTACTGCAGTATGTGGCACCACATACTGCAGTATGTAGCACCACATGGTACCACATACTGCAGTATATGGCACCACATAGTCTTCCATATTTTGCGTTTGTTTACAGTAAAATCTATCCGCCATGTCGCTGACCACTCGATCAACTTCTCTAAGTCCCTTTTGAACCTTCAGGCAGTCCTCCTCCGAAATGGTTATGTTTCCTAGTTTCGTTTCGTCGGCAAATTTCGGAACAGCAATGTTTGTTCTTGTCCCCAGGTCGCTGGTGTAATGGATGAACAGAATAGGACCCAGGACTGGGCCTTGGGGAACCACGCTCGTCACCTGAGCCAGTCGGAATGTTTCCCGGTTTATTGCCGTTGACTGTTTGCTCCCAAAGAGCCAATCCGCTATCCCATAAACAGATCCGATCCCCTATGATTCGACTTTGATCTTGCTTAACCATTTTTATTTTTGTCTTGCTTTTTGAGAAGCTTTCCAGTTGTCCTATGACATCGGAGGGTATGTTGGAATCTCTGTTATCATACATGACACTAGAGTATTCAGCTGAACATGGTCTGTTTCGAAAACTTTGCTGATATAATCATTTTATCATATGAGAATTTCACAATTTTGCATCTAATTATTGATTTTAACACTTTTGCTAGAATGGATGTCTGATACTGCCGACATGTCATCACATGGGACCACATGCTGTACGTCACTACATAGAACCACATAATGTAGATGATACCACATGAACCTACATACTGCGGATATGTCATCACGTTTGACCACATGCTGCAGTGTATATCACTACACATGGCCACTTCATACTGTTTATGTTACGATATGGGACCACATACTGCAGTGTGTCACTGTATGGGACCACATACTGCAGTGTGTCACTGCATGGGACCACATACTGCAGTGTTTCACTGTATAGGACCACATACTGCAGTGTGTCACTGTATAGGATCACATACTGCAGTGTGTCACTGTATGGGACCACATACTGCACTATGTCAATGTATGGGACCACATACTGCAGTGTGTCAGTGTATGGAACCACGTATTGCGATATATGTTTCCACATGATACCACAAAATGCAGTCTGGCACCACATGAAACCACATACTTCAGCATATATCACGACATGAAACCACACACTTCAGCATATATCACCACATGAAACCACACACTTCAGCATATATCACCACATGAAACCACACACTTCAGCATATATCACCACATGAAACCACATACTTCAGCATATATCATCACATGAAACCACATACTTCAGCAGATATCACCACATGAAACCACATACTTCAGCATATATCATCACATGAAACCACATACTTCAGCAGATATCACCACATGAAACCACATACTTCAGCATATATCACCACATGAAATCACATACTTCAGCAGATATCACCACATGAAACCACATACTTCAGCATATATCACCACATGAAACCACATACTTCAGCATATATCACCACATGATATCCCGGTCTACAACATATGTCATCATCTATACTGTTAGAGTAACACATTACTTTGGTATTCTGAACAGTGTTTGATCGTAGAGCTCATGACTCCGTCTGTGTTAACAGAAATTTTGAGCTTTAGAGAGCTGATCTGTGACGATAGATTTTTTCATAGATTTATTCATTTCGTATTGACGTAAGGGTGTTCTCGTCTTTTATAGGATCTGTTGGGGTTTTTTTTTAGTATCAGTGAATGACAGATATTATTCAGGGAGGGAAACGAAGGCATTCGATATTGGGATCAGGATGTAATCGTAAATGCTTTCATGCTGGATATAAGATCCCATTATTCCCATTTTGTTAATACTGGAGTGCTGCTCTGCTTGTCGCAAGGTCAGTATAAGGCTTATATAGATGATTGAATTGATTGATCATATAATGGTAAAGTGTGGGCAGTAGAACCCTTAAGACTAACTCTTAATAGAACCCTCAGAACTAACTTATTAGAACCCTCAGAACTAACTTATTAGAACCCTCAAACTACTTATTAGAAACCTCAGAATTAACTCTTATTAGAGCCCTCGAACTCACTATTAAACCTTAAATAACTTATTAGAACCCTTAGAACTAAATATTGACCTCAGAATCCCACTATAGAAGAACTAATTAAAACCCTTAGAACTAACTTATTAGAACCTAGTCTATAACTTATTAGAACCTAGAACTAACTTATTAGAACCCTCAGAACTAACTTATTAGAACCCTCAGAACTAACTTATTAGAACCCTCAGAACTAACTTATTAGAACCCTTAGAACTAACTTATTAGAACCCTCAGAACTAACTTATTAGAACCCTCAGAACTAACTTATTAGAACCCTCAGAATTAACTTATTAGAACCCTCAGAATTAACTTATTAGAACCCTTAGAACTAACTTATTAGAACCCTCAGAACTAACTTATTAGAAACCTCAGAACTAACTTATTAGAAACCTCAGAATTAACTCTTATTAGGGACCCTCCGAACTCACTGTTATTAGAACCCTCAGAACTAACTTATTAGAACGCTTAGAATGAACTGGTGTTAAAACTTGTAGAATTAGCCCTCGTTAGAACCCTAAGAACTGTTGTTTATAACCCCTAGCACTAACTCTGACTAGAACTCTTAGAACTATATTGTCACATACATGACCCATCAGGTCAGGGTTATATGTCTGAAAAGTGATTAACGGTAATTGATAAGTGAATTAGTATACGATGTACTTTGTAATGTCTGTTAATTGATAAAGAAAATCTAGTTGAATTGTAGAAATGTTTGTAAATATACGGTAGCAGTATTAAAGGAAATTATTTGTTTCCGTATCTTTTTTAAAACAACGTAAGTTGTCGTCTGTGTTGACTTCCCTTCTACGTAGCAGAGCCACAAAACTAATGATGAAATATAGTTTTCCAAAGTTGTCGAAAACGCTAAAGACATTCTTATGCCTCCATGGAATTTATGACCGTAGCTGAATCTCTTTGTGGATATGATCAAACGCATTGTCATGAAGCACACGCCATCCTAGTGTTATCACATGGTAAGGCCATCTGACGCACATGCCATCCTAGTGTTATCACATGGTAAGGCCAGCTGACGGTCATCTGTCCACTGTTACCATCACGTGGGTTACGAGATGCAAATATTTGGAAGCGTTTTCATCGCAAAAACAATATAAGGGTGATTATTATATTTTCACCAAGATATTAATCTAACATTTTAACAGTTGGTAATGGTACCTTATTTTATGTCGATCAGCGACAGAAGTTATAAGATGACAAGGCAGCGAATTTGGTGTATATGGAACGAGGAGGTGGCATACGGAGTGAGAGTCATGGCAAACAGTAAACTGAAATGAGGAGAAGCTGTGAAAGTTTTGCATAAGGAGAAATGTGGCAAAGGAGCAGGAGTGGATGGGATTGCAATTGCTTGTGTGGGAGACAGTGGCGAGTGAGGTAAACACCCGGGTCTTGGCGCAAAGGGTATGCTGGGTTGCCGTTTGCAGATGACACGGCTGTGGTGGCAGACTCCAGAGTAGAACTCCAGAAGCTTATGTTTGAATCCTATGACAGTGTGTAAAAGAAGATCGTTAAGAATAGATATGAACAAATATGAGGTAAAGGGATGCATCGGGAGAGTGAGACTAGATGGTTTGAGGGGAGATGTAAATGGAGAGGACCTGGAAGAGTTGGAGAACCTTAGGTACCTGGGATGGACGGAGCAATGGCTGGAACCCTTTGGGCAGAAGAGAGTCATAAGAGACTGTTACCTGGAAAATGAACGGCAGATGAAAGAACTTTGGTGGATCTTCTTCCCTGGAAAGACAGTAGTAAGTGGGCTGTATGTTAAGATCCCAAGAACCATTCCATCATTCTCTACCTTAACCTGTTTGACCCTTGAGCACGAGTTGGATGCTCGCTTGAGCATGATGTTACGAGCCTCGGGTTCGAAGGCCTGGCTTCTGACCTGACTCTCAAGGGTGAGGTCAAAGGTCAGACCCGTCTACCCAAGGGTCGTAACGCCAAGAGCAAGAGTCATACCGTCGTGTGTGAGAGAGAGAGAGAGAGAGAGAGAGAGAGAGAGAGAGAGAGAGAGAGAGAGAGAGAGAGAGAGAGAGAGAGATTGATTAATCATTTATTGCAGATCTTTATCTTTTGGTTTAGTTGTTTAACATGACAAACTACATTAACTGAGTTATGCTATAATCCTAAAGCATAATATACGTCGGTCTTCTCTTATTTGATCCTAAGATAGCATAAAGCTACGTCACCTTGCTCGATATAATTTTTTCTTTTTTTTTGTACGTTGGAGGTTATAGTCACGGACAGAAGTCCACATCAAAGCCGGGCCTTAAGTGAAGTATGGAGAGGTTAATGAAAGGGAAAAGCAAGAGACAAGGGAAAGTATTGTACTATAGAAAGTATATATTGTGAAAATACTTTGAGCTCTGAATTTAAGATGTGCTAGTTGCGAAATGAGCCAGAAGAGAAACTTTATTTGCAATTAAGTCTCATTATCGCCTCTTGGAGAATGATTAACTCTTGCCAACATTCATTCGAAGAGTAAATACTAATCTTAAGAAGTCTCGGCCATATTTGTTTTGAGTGTAGTCACTGTTGGAGGAAGGGAAGCCAGGCATTACCACCATCTGTGGCTGACACCTGTCAAACTTCCTGTCGAGATGACAGCCACCTGATATTTTTGAACACTGCATATTGCAGCTTACTGTTACTTCTGCTACTACTACTACTACTACTACTACTACTACTACTACTACTACTACTACTGCTGTTGCTGCTGCTGCTGCTGCTGCAACTACTGCTACATCTGCTACTGTTATAACTACTCCCGTAACTCAGAAATAAGCTGTATAAACAAAGACCCAAATATCTGAAATGATATCTCAAAAAAGGGCGGTAGAGGGTGGCAGACTACGAGGAAATATAATACAAGTCTTTCATTCACCGAATACTTTCCAAGTATGTCTCACGGTATTTCTTTACGTCAGATACAGTGATTAGGAATATCGATTAAGTTATGGAAGGACACTTGTTACAAACTTGCCAAATATTTCTTCACCCATAAAGCTTAGAATAGGAATAATCTGTCATCAGATATTGTTAAAGGCAAGACTGTTGCTTCATATAAAACATGGCTGAACCATCGCTGTAATGATGTAAGTCTTTTCAAAAATGATGTTATGCTCAAATTTCAGCTTATCTTTTCTCTTTACAGAGGATCAGCTGTAGTCCCCTGTCCTCACTGTACCTGGCGGCTGTAAGTACATGACACTGTAACTCCGTACATCCTTTTTTATGGAATGTCCATGTCAATATCTCTCTCCATACTGTATAGTGCTGCTTATTCAATACTGTATTCGTGCTGGCTAATATGTCGGCTGGAGGGGTGGGTGCACAGTGACCAGGAACCATCTGTCCTCCAACAGACAGTCCTCATCATTGAACATCAGGTCTCCTGTTATCTGACTTTCCCATGTATCCTCCTCCTCCTCCTCTTCCTCCCTCTCCTCTTCCTCTCCTCCTCCTCCTCCTCCTCCTCTTCCTCTTCCTCCCTCTCCTCATCCTTCTCCTCCTCTTCCTCAGGATTCATCCCTGACACACGACAGAGACCAACAGCAGATGAACATTATCATACCAGATAATATTTCTGTTGCTTGTAAGTGATTCAGACCCTCGCACAACCTCTGGTATGTGTCTGCCTCTTCTGTCTTGCTTTGTTGTCGGCTACACCGCCAGGGCCAGGATGTCATCGGACCCCGCTTGCTCGTGGTCACACCGAGGGGAGAAAGTCGCCCTCAACGAGGCTGTATCATCATGGTCAACTGAAACACAGTACAATCTGATCACCAGAGAACTCGCTCCAAAGGAGTCAAGCCTCTCCCTCCTGCTGAGTGTGGCGCAGCCTTGAGGCTGGGTAAGCTTCTGGAAAAGAGGTGCTGTGGATATATATATATATATATATATATATATATATATATATATATATATATATATATATATATATATATATATATATATTTATTTATATATCGATATACGTTGAGTACTGCTGAGCGAGAGAGTCACATGGCTGTCTCATTAACCCTCCTCCTGTCATTAGCTAATGTGATCTTGGATTCTTCCTCCCGCGACCTCCCCAGAGGGTCTGGGATTCTCCTCTTGATCGCCCTAAATTACCCTCTCCCGTCAGACTTTATGGGGCTGAGCCAGTAAGAGCCATTCCCCCCCCCCCCTCTCCCCCCTAGAGTTAATTAGGCTGAGGTAATTAGAGCGCTGAGTATGTATGAAGACACTTCGTTAACCACCGCGTGAGTCTGAGGAGTCGGTCGTAAAACGAGGGTGATTGATGGTTTGGTGGCGCTCGGGGAGCGCGGTCCCTGATTGGCTGACGGGGGGGGGGGGGGAGTCTCGTCTCCATGGTAGGTAGTTAGGTAATGCCGGATTGTAATGTGTCGTCATACTCCGGTATATTCTTATTTCTCTAACGTATTATTACGTCATACGTAATTAGTCTGTTATACATTGCCTGGCCTGTGGCTTCTCATGGAGCCTAGCTGCTTCGTAAGCCAAGCGAGAGGCGAGAGGTGTAAGTCAGGGTGCCGGGTGTTCTAGATGGGGTGCCGGATGTTCTGGATGGGGTGCCAGGTGTTCTAGATAAGGTGCCGGGTGTTCTAGATAGGACGTCGTGTGTTCTAGATATGGTGTCGGGTGTTCTAGGTAGGGTGCTGGTGTTCTAGATAGGGTGCCGGGTGTTCTAGATGGGGTGCCAGGTGTTTTAGATAGGGTGTCAGGTGTTCTGGATAGGACGTCGTGTGTTCTAGATATGGTGTCGGGTGTTTTAGGTAGGGTACTAGTGTTCTAGATGGGGTGCCGGGTGTTTCAGATAGAGTTCCGGGTGTTCTAGATGGGACATCGTGTGTTCTAGATAGGGTGCCGGGTGTTCTAGATAGGGTGTCGGGTGTTCTAGATAAGGTGCTGTGTGTTCTAGGTATAATGCCGTTTGTGTAGATACGGTGCCGAGTATTCTTGTTATGATGCCGTATACTCTAGACACAGGGCCGGTTGTTCTAGGTATGATTCCGGTTGTTATAGGAACTGTGACGGTAGGTCTTGGTATGGTGCCGCTTTTGCTGGCATTCAGTCCACAAATACACACTTTCTCCATCCGGCACATAACACGTGACGGTGCGTAACTCACACGACTCATTATTCTTAACTAGATTTTCCTGAGGTGACCACTACACGCTACCCCCTGCCTTTTGTAAATTCTCGCACCCGTAGGTACTCCTCTCTCTCTCTCTCTCTCTCTCTCTCTCTCTCTCTCTCTCTCTCTCTCTCTCTCTCTCTCTCTCTGGTTTGATCGAGTAAGTAATGTAAGGGTAAGAGAGATGTGTGGAAATAAAAAGAGCGTGGTTGAGAGAGCAGAAAAGGGTGTTTTGAAATGGTTTGGGCACATGGAGAGAATGAGTGAGGAAAGATTGACCAAGAGGGTATATGTGTCGGAGGTGGAGGGAACGAGGAGAAGTGGGAGACCAAATTGGAGGTGGAAAGATGGAGTGAAAAAGATTTTGTGTGATCGGGGCCTGAACATGCAGGAGGGTGAAAGGAGGGCAAGGAATAGAGCGAATTGGATCGATGTGGTATACCGGGGTTGACGTGCTGTCAGTGGATTGAATCAGGGCATGTGAAGCGTCTGGGGTAAACCATGGAAAGTTGTGTGGGCCCTGGATGTGGAAAGGGAGCTGTGGTGTCGGGCATTATTGCGTGACAGCTTGAGACTGAGTGTGAACGAATGGGGCCTTTGTTGTCTTTTCCTAGTGCTACCTCGCACACATGAGGGGGGAGGGGGATGGTATTCCATGTGTGGCGAGGTGGCGATGGGAGTGAATGGGGGTAGACAGTGTGAATTGTGTGCATGGGTATATATGTATGTGTCTGTGTATGTATGTATATGTGTACATTGAGATGTATAGGTATGTATATTTGCGTGTGTGGACGTGTGTGTATGTATACATTGTGTATGGGGGTGGGTTGGGCCATTTCTTTCGTCTGTTTCCTTGCGCTACCTCGCAAACGCGTGAGACAGCGACAAAGCAACATGAAAATAATATAAATATATATATATATATATATATATATATATATATATATATATATATATATATATATAAGAGGGAGGTAAATGCGAGGGTCTCTGAGAAAGGGGCAGATCTTCGGTTTAGTGGGGGTTAGGGTGGATCCCAGGAGATGCGTTCAACTGCTGTTTGCTGATGACACGGCTCTGATGGCAGACTCAGGTGAGAAACTGCAGAAGCTGGTGTCTTAAGTATGGGAGAGTGTGTGACAGAACATTTTGAATTTATACGAATGGAAATATGATTATTGAGTTTAGCGAGGGAGACAAGAAGAACCAGATGGAGTGTAAGTTTGGATGGAGAGAACCTGGAGTAGGTGGAGTGGTCATATAGATGCCTGGGAGTGGATATGGCACCTGATGGAACCATGGGAGCTGAAGTAAGCTACAAGATGGATGAGGTGTGGGTATATGTCCTGGGTACATGCGGGAGTGTGTGGAAAGAGAGTTTTCTGTCTATAAGGGCAAAGATAGATATGTTTGATGGTATAGGAGTCCCGACGGTATTGTAATGGTGTTGGGGGTTGACTGTAGATAAAGAATGATAGGGAACAAGGTGGATGTCTCCGAAATGAAATGCCTGAGGACAATATGTGGTGTTAGGAGAGTTGATGGCGTAAGAAAAATGATAGGGTAAGAGAGTGGTATAATTGTAGGAAAGGTGTGATTGAGAAAGCTGAAGAGAATGTGCCGAAACTGTTTGGACGTATGGAGAGGACGATGGAGGAGGGACGGACTTAGAGACTGTACGTGTCAGGCAGGAGTGGAGAGAACAAGAGGAGGAAGACCAAGGACAAAGTGGAAGGATGGAATGAAAGATGCTTTCGGTGATCGGGGCCTGAACATGCAGGAGGATGTGAGGCGTTCATGGGATAGAGTGAATTGGAGATATGTCATTTACAAGGGGCGGCGAGCTGCTGGTTGGCTGAACCAGGGCAGATGGAGCGGTCACGGAAAACCACGGAAAGATCTGTGGGGCCTGGTTGTCGATAGGGGCCCCTGGTACTGGTGCATTATACATGGCAGTCAGAGTGTTGATGTGAGCGAATGAAATTGTCTTCGTCTTTTCCTGGCGCTTCCTCGCTGAAGTGCGAAACGACAGAGAAAAAATGTGTGTGTGTGTGTGTGTGTGTGTGTGTGTGTGTAGTTATGCGTTCGCGCGCGCGTGTGTGTGAGTGTGTGTAGTTATGCGTTCGCGCGTGTATGTGTGTTTGTAGTTATGCGTTCGAGCGTGTGTGCGTGTGCGCGCGCCAGTACATGCGTGTCCCATGCCTGTGGATCTACTCGCCGTACCTTAACAATCTCAGTGGTAGCATCTGAGGGGCATGGCTGTGTTGTTTTGCATGTTTATGTATAGCCTGCCCTGCCAGGGCTACACCTGCCGCTCCTCTTGTGTGATGATCTCTATTTTGGTTACTTCATGTTACTGTTCATCTTGCCTGTGTGTATGTGTGTGTGTGTGTGTGTGTGTGTGTGTGTGTGTGTGTCTACTTGTTTGTACTGTACGGGGAGGAAGTTGTACACTCGGCATTGTCTTCAGTGCCTGCATGTGTGAGTGAGCCCAAGCGTAGTGTCGACCAGGAAAGAGACCAGCTGCTGTGTAATGCCAAGGATGTGGGACCAGTGTGGGAGGAGTGAGGCAGGAGAGGTGTGGGAGGAGTGAGGCAGGAGAGGTAAGGAGTAATGATGAGTAAAGAAGAGTAGATTGACGAGGTTGGGACTGGTGGAGAGTAAGGGAGGGAGGGAGGGGATTTTAACGAGGTGCTGAGGACTTGGATGGGATTGCTGAGGGAAAAGAGATGGTTGAAGGTGTGGGATTCGTAGGGAGTAAGGTCTAGGGATTTGAGATGTATGAAGAGTATTCTCTCTCTCTCTCTCTCTCTCTCTCTCTCTCTCTCTCTCTCTCTCTCTCTCTCTCTCTCTCTCTCTCTCGTGGCTTGAGAGTAAGCCTTTTTTTTTCACTGTGGGCTGTAAATGATAAAGCGAAAATTTATCCTTTCATTTTTTTCCCTCGTGCATAAAAAAAAGAATGAAAATGAAAAAGAAAACCTGAAACACGAAATTCATTCTCTGGTCCCCAGCGTGAGTTAAATTTGCATATTTCAGCACAGGGAATAACTTCCAGGAGTGAACACATTACTCTCTCTCTCTCTCTCTCTCTCTCTCTCTCTCTCTCTCTCTCTCTCTCTCTCTCTCTCTCTCTCTCTCTCTATCTATCTATCTATCTATCTCTCTCTCTCTCAGACCCGGGGAATCGTTTGGATAATTTCATACACTTAACAGTTCTGCTGTCCACAGGTTAGGATAATGAGTGATAAATCTTGTCCGGAACGTAGACGCCATTATCCTCGTTCTTCATCACGTTTATATGTTAACCTTCGACGATGGTCATGATTTATTCTGCGTTATATGCCTTTTGACCTGAGGGATTTCCCTGGGTGTGTGAAGTCTCATGAATCATGTGAGCTTACGTAAGGACACACACTCGAACCCCACCTCCTTCCTCATGCCTTGCCTACGTCACAAGACTCTGGTTACCTGTCGTCCGAGGTCTCTCCTTTAGCGGCGTATAGCAGTGGTTCTCCTCCTTGTCACACTCGAAGGTCTCTCCTTGAGCGGCGTAAAGCAGTGGTTCTCCTCCATGTCACACTCCGAGGTCTCTCTCCTTGTCACACTGACACCCATCATCCTCATCCTTCAAGTGATGAGTACTTTACGGATGTCGTCAGAACTGCCTTGAGAATAAGACAGGCGAAGTCACTGTCAGGATTTGATGGTGTCAGGTCTGCACGTGCGTAGTGAGGTGAGGTGAGGTGAGGTGCCGGGTGTGTGGATGCGGGTGTGTGTGTGTGTGTGTGTGTGTGTGTGTGTGTGTGTGTGTGTGTGTGTGTTTGTGGATGAATGTGGGATTGGGTTGGCCAGGATGTATTTACTTATATGTAATTGCCTATTTGTACTGCACGGGGGAGGGGGGAGGGAGTTTTGCATTCATGGGGTCCCCCACCAATTGAATATTCTCTACTGTCATGCATCTTCTTCAATTCCTGCATGCTGTCTGCATTGACCATGTCCTCAGTCATTCTGTTCTGTTCGTCCGCGACTCCTGTACTATAAGAGAACTTCTTTACATCTTTTCTTTCTTGAAGTTTCTTGCTTAGTATCATGTTATGTCCTCTGGTTGCTCGAAAGTTTCATCTCGCGAAGAATTGTTCAGTCTACTTCATTGATCTGATTTAGAAATTTAAAGGTTGTGAGCAGATCATCCCTCACTCTTCTCTCTTCCAAAGTGGTGAAATCTAAAGCCTCTAGCTTTCTCTGGAATTCATTTCATCTGCTACCATAATTGTTGCCTTCCTGTGGACCTTCTTTATTAGCTTTTTGTTCTGCTGTAGGTGTGCGTTAACCAAGCATGAGAAGCATACTCTAGTTGTGGCCTGATGTGGCATGTGAACAGCTTGCTGAACATTTCCTTATCCATATACTTGAAGGCTGTTCTAACATCTGCCGGCTGACGGTGTGTCTCCTTGACTATCCTCCTCATGTGGGAATCGGGAAGATGGCGGTCGCCTCCCAAGCCCTTTTTACACACGCTGAATCCTGAAGCTCATTTCCTGCTGGATGATAATCATGTGTGTGTGTGTGTGTGTGTGTGTGTGTGTGTGTGTGTGTGTCTGTGTCTGTGTGTGTGTGTGTGTCTGTTACTGTGTGTGAGTGGAGAGATTTATTTGTCCGACACACACACACACACACACACACACACACACACACACACACACACGTGTTAGTAACGCCTGTCAATACATGAGGGATACAGGCGAAGACTTACACACTCCCAGTCACTCCGGCAGGCTTGTGGCTATCCGCATCTGCACACGTAAATAAACACAGGCCCCACCAGACGCAAGCATGCACATAAATTACTCCCACTCCTGCAGGAGTCCACACACACACACATACACACACACACACTCACTCAGCAGCCTCCAAAGCTGGACTACCGCCAACCATGTCACTATCAACCAAACCCAAACCACATCCAAGTACGTCAGTGTTTTCATCCAGCCAACTCCCTACTACTGCCTCACTCGACACCAGCCCAGTCCAGGTCGTCCTGTCCAACGCCGCAGAGCCTCTTGGTGTCGTTATGGGGAATTACCTACGCCAGAGGAAGTACGTCATTACCATCGTCAGGTCCTTCAGGTATCGTCTTTCGCCGTAGACTCAAGACACTGTCACTCCCTGCGCCGAAACTCAAGGACATCTGCCCCACTTTTCTTCTTCCCCAGCTCGCCTCTGCCTGACCCACCTCCTCCAACACACAGCAGAGGCTGCTAGGGAGAGAAAAAAGTAGAGACAGACACTTCGAAATCATCCTCAGACCTTACAGTACCAAGTATCGAGAGGCGCTAAATACACTGATCCTCTCACCTCCCGTTCATCGTCCAACATCTGGACCTCATCGGACAGTTAGGGAAAAGGTTACAGCACCATCCCCGCCAGCGTTACTTCCTGCCGTTTTGAGATCCTTCGACCCTGACTCGTAGTTCGACACCACAACCACATCGAGCTCGTCCCAGCTCGCATAGACTGCAAGAACGACCCATCGTAACCATCGTGAACATCACTAATGAATATTAGATAATTTTGCATTTGTATACAGTGTCTAACAACCCCAACCCGCCCTCACCCCCGTTTTTATAGCCCCATGTTAATTGGCTTATGTAATTTATTGTTATTATATTGTTATTATTATTATTATTATTATTATTATTATTATTATTATTATTATTATTATTATTATCATTATTATTATTACTGTCGTTGGTGTTGTTCCACACACACACACACACACACACACACATACACATACCCATACACAAACACACACATTCATACCGAAAAGAAAAATGCGTGAGCTTTCTGTACAAGAAGAGATGTTTATAGTGTAATGGGGCTTGTTAGTGTGTGAATTAGAGGTGGTGGTGTCTTACTGGTATGTGTGTGTGTGTGTGTGTGTGTGTGTGTGTGTGCGTGCGTGTGTGTGTGTGTGTGTGTGTGTATGTGTGTGTGTGTGTGTGTGTGTGTGTACTGGGTTGTTTGCTGTAGTGTACTGGGGGTAACTTACGGTCCCTGGGGATGATGTGGTGAAGTTAGGGGTACACGAGAATGGTAATACAAAGGCTGTGTCTAGGATGCACAGATGTTCATTAGCAGTGCCAGTGGGTGTGGTCACTTCTCTATTGGTGGTCCATTTGTAATGTACATGGGGTAGTGTATGTATTGTAGGGAGACGGCTGTGTACGGGGGCGGTGTCAGTGGGTATTGCTATTGTGGTGCGGTGCGGTGGACAGATGTGTACGGGGGTGGTGGTGTCAGTAGGTGTTGCTAGTGTGCTGTGGTGTAGTAGACAGTTGTGTACGGGGGTTGTCATTAATTTTCAAGAGGCAAAACTGTACGGGGGTGGTCTCAGTGGTGTACAGGGGTGTAATTTATGTATTCAGTGGCGTGCAACATGAATGGCTAGTGTACTTAGTAATGATAGCGCAAGTGGACGTAACATTTGCACCTGATGTGTTGATTTGGCTAGTATTACCACACCTCAAGTAGTTAACATATGTAATGTGTTACACACAGATGATTTGTAACACGCACAGCTACTCTGTAACACACACAGATACTGTGTTACACTCACAGATCCTTTTTAGCACGCATTGATACAGCGTAACACTGTGCAACACGGACAGATAGTGTGTAATACGCACAGATACTGTTAACAAGCACAGATACTTTGTTAAATCCCGATTACAATATTTTCACCAAATATGTTTTTGTGCTGATGTTAAAAGCTGTATCAGACTGGCTTTATGTGGGCACTACGTCACACTGGCTTTATGTGGACACTACGTCACACTGGCTTTATGTGGGCACTACGTCACACTGGCTTTATGTGGACACTACATCACACTGGCTTTATGTGGGCACTACGTAATACTGGCTTTATGTGGGCACTACGTCACACTGGCTTTATGTGGACACTACGTCACACTGGCTTTATGTGGGCACTACGTCACACTGGCTTTATGTGGGCACTACATCATACGGGCTTTATGGGGGCTCTATGTCATACTGGCTTTATGTGGGCACTACGTCACACTGGCTTTATGTGGGCACTACGTCACACTGGCTTCATGTGGGCACTACATCATACGGGCTTTACGTGGGCACTATGTCATACTGGCTTTATGTGGGCAGTACGTCACACTGGCTTTATGTGGACACTACGTCACACTGGCTTTATGTGGGCACTACGTCACACTGGCTTTATGTGGGCACTACGTCGCACTGGCTTTATGTGGGCACTATGTTACACTGGCTTTATGTGGACACTACTCCACACTGGCTTTATGTGGACACTACGGCACACTGGCTTTATGTGGGCACTACGTCACACTGGCTTTATGTGGACACTACGTCACACTGGCTTTATGTGGGCACTACGTAATACTGGCTTTATGTGGGCACTACGTCACACTGGCTTTATGTGGACACTACGTCACACTGGCTTTATGTGGGCACTACGTCACACTGGCTCTATGTGGGCACTACATCATACGGGCTTTATGGGGGCACTATGTCATACTGGCTTTATGTGGGCACTACGTCACACTGGCTTTATGTTGGCACTACGTCACACTGGCTTCATGTGGGCACTACATCATACGGGCTTTACGTGGGCACTATGTCATACTGGCTTTATGTGGGCACTACGTCACACTGGCTGTATGTGGGCACTACGTCACACTGGCTTTATGTGGGCACTACGTCACACTGGCTTTATGTGGGCACTACATCACACTGGCTTTATGTGGGCACTATGTTACACTTGCTTTATGTGGACACTACGCCACACTGGCTTTATGTGGACACTACGCCACACTGGCTTTATGTGGGCACTACGTCACACTGGCTTTATGTGTGCACTACATCACACTGGCTTTATGTGGGCACTACGTCACACTGGCTTTATGTGGACACTACGTCACACTAGCTTTATGTGGGCACTACGTCATACTGGCTTTATGTGGACACTATGTCACACTGGCTTTATGTGGACACTACGCCACACTGGCTTTATGTAGGCACTACGGCACACTGGCTTTATGTGGGCACTACGTCACACTGGCTTTATGTGGGAGTTGCGTCACTTTTGCTTTATATGAGGACTGCGTCACGTTGTCTTTTATGGGAACTGCGTCACACTAGCTTTATGTGATTTGCGTCATGCTAGCTTTATATGAGAGCCGCGTCACGCTGTCTCTTTTTGGGAACTGCGTCAGATTGGCTTTGCTTTCGATACTGAGTCACACTGGCTTTATGTGAGGATTGCGTCACACTGACTTTAAGTGGGGACTGCGTCACATTGGCTTTTTGTGGGGACTGCGTCACACTGGTGCGTGGGGAGTGCGTCAGACTGGCTTTTTGTGGGGACTGCATCACACCATGTGGGGATTGCGTCACACCATGTGGGGACTGCGTCACACCGCCTTAATGTAGGAGGTAGTACGTCTCTGGCTTTATGTGAGAGCTGTGTGACGCTGGTTCATCCCGTTGTAAGCCTCACCAGGACTCATAGTTAACTCCATTAATGCGTGGCACTTTCCCCCTTGTGTTTATTGGTCGTATACGGTTATTTACCCTGCTGTTTTGCTGTACATGCTGTTATTATGTTGTATATGCTGTTATTATGTTATACATGCTGTTATTATGTTATACATGCTATTATTATGTTATACATGCTGTTATTATGTTATACATGCTGTTAATATGTTATACATGCTGTTATTATGTTATACATGCTGTTATTATGTTATACATGCTGTTATTATGTTATACATGCTGTTATTATGTTATACATGCTGTTATTGTGTTATACATGCTGTTATTATGTTATACATGCTGTTATTATGTTACACATGCTGTTTTGCTATACATGCTGTTATTATGCTATACATGCTGTTATTGTGTTATACATGCTGTTATTATGTTACACATGCTGTTATGTTACACATGCTGTTATTATGTTATACATGCTGTTATTATGTTAAACATGCTGTTATTATGTTACACATGCTGTTATTATGTTACACATGCTGTTATTATGTTATACATGTTGATATTGTGTTATACATGCTGTTATTATGTTGCACATGCTGTTATTATGTTATGCTGTTATTATGTTATACATGCTGTTATGTTACACATGTTATTATGTTATACATGCTGTTTTTATGTTATACATGCTGTTATTATGTTATACATGCTGTTATTGTGTTATACATGCTGTAATTATGTTATACATGCTGTTATTATGTTATACATGCTGTTATTATGTTACACATGCTGTTATTATGTTACACATGCTGTTATTATGTTATGCATACTGTTATTATGTTATACATACTGTTATTATGTTATACATGCTGTTATGTTGCACATGCTGTTATGTTATACTGTTATTATGTTATACATACTGTTATTATGTTATACATGCTGTTATTATGTTATACATGCTGTTATGTTATGCATACTGTTATTATGTTATACATGGTGTTATTATGTTATGCATACTGTTATTATGTTATACATGCTGTTATTATGTTATACATACTGTATTATGTTATACATGCTGTTATTATGTTATACATGCTGTTATTATGTTATACATAGTTATTATGTTATACATACTGTTATTGTTATGCTGTTATTATGGTATACATGCTGTTATTATGTTATACATGCTGTTATTATGTTACACACGCTATTATTATGTTATACATACTGTTATTATGTTAACATGCTGTTATTGTTATACATGCTGTTATTATGTTATGCATACTGTTATGTTATACATGCTGTTATGTTATACATGCTGTTATTATGTTATACACTGTTATTATGTTATACATGCTGTTATTATGTTGTACATGCTGTTATTATGTTATACATGCTGTTATGTTATACATGCTGTTATGTTACACATGCTGTTATTATGTTGTACATTCTGTTATTATGTTATACATGCTGTTATTATGTTATACATGCTGTTATTATGTTATACATGCTTTTATGTTACACATGTTATTATGTTATACATGCTTTTTATGTTATACATGCTGTTATTATGTTATACATGCTGTTATTATATACATGCTGTTATTCTGTTATACATACTTTTATTATGTTATACGTGCTGTTGTTCTGTTATACATACTGTTATTCTGTAAACATACTGTTGTTCTGTTATACATACTGTTATACATGCTGTTATTATGTTATGATACTTTTATTATGTTATACATGCTGTTATTATGTTATACATGCTGTTATTATGTTATACATGCTGTTATTATGTCATACATACTGTTATTCTGTTTTACATACTGTTATACTGTTATACATACTGTTATTATGTTATACATGCTGACATTCTGTTATACATACTATAATTCTGTTATACATAGTATCATTTTGTTATACATGCTTCTTTTCTGTTATACATACAGTGAACCTGTTATGCATACTAATATTCTGTTGTACATATTAATCTGTTATGCATAATATTATTCAGTTATACATGCAGTTCGTGTGTTATACATAATATTGTTATGCTTTGTTATTGTTGTTATTTTGTTATGGATACTATAAGTCTGTTATGCAAGCTATTTTTTTGTTATACATACTGTTATTCTGTTACATTAACTATTGTTTTCATATACATAATATTATTTCGTGACACATATTATTATTCTATTATTCGTATCGATATTATGTCACATATACTATTATGTTCTGTTTTGTATACTGTTAGTTGTAGGGTGCAAGTAAAGATATTTCATTTAAGATATATCTACAGGTAACTCATCATTAGTAATAGGTCAGGTAACTCATCATGGTATCTCAGGTGACACATCATTAGTCATAGGTATGGTAACTCATCATGGTATCTCAAGTAACTCATCATTAGTAATAGGTATGGTAACTCATCATGGTATCTCAGGTGACACATCATTAGTCACAGGTATGGTAACTCATCATGGTATCTCAGGTAACTCATCATTAGTAATATGTCTGGTAACTCATTATGGTATCTCAGGTAACTCATCATTAGTAATAAGTCTGGTAACTCATCATGGTATCTCAAGTAACTCATCATTAGTAATAGGTATGGTAACTCATCATCGTATCTCAGGTAACTCATTAGTCATAGGTATGGTAACTCAACATGGTATCTCAAGTAACTCATCATTAGTAATAGGTATGGTAACTCATCATGGTATCTCAGGTAACTCATCATTAGTCATAGGTCTGGTAACTCATCATGGTATCTCAGGTAACTCATCATTAGTAATATGTCTGGTAACTTATCATGGTATCTCAGGTAACTCATCATTAGTAATATGTCTGGTAACTCATTATGGTATCTCAGGTAACTCATCATTAGTAATAAGTCTGGTAGCTCATCATGGTATCTCAGGTAACTCATCATTAGTAATAGGTCTGGTAACTCATCATGGTATCTCAGGTAACTCATCATTAGTCATAGGTCTTGTAACTCATCATGGTACCTCAGGTAACTCATCATGGTATCTCGGGTAACTCATCATTAGTAATAAGTCTGGTAACTCATCGTGGTATCTCAGGTAACTCATCATAAGTAAGAGGTCTGGTAACTCATCATGGTATCTCAGGTAACTCATCATTAGTAATAAGTATGATATGGTATCCCGAGGTAACTCATCAATCATGGCAGGGGAGAGATGGAGGGCAGGGTTGGGCAAGGGGGAGGAAGGGTATGGCAGAGGAGCGCACGGCGCGAGGCCAGGCATGAAGGGCAGCAGGGCTGGTGGTGCCTCGTCCCCGTCAGAGCGTCGCCGCCCGAGCTGCCAAGAGAGAGGGAAAGCTGGCGTCTGTGTCGCGCCAGCCTTCCCGCACGCCACCACACCAGCCATCCTACCACACCACCACCACCCTCCCTACCACACCACCACCAGCCTCCCTACCACACCACCACCAGCCTCCCTACCACACCACCACCAGCCTCCCTACCACACCACCACCACCCTCCCTACCACACCACCACCACCCTCCCTACCACACCACCACCAGCCTCCCTACCACACCACCACCACCCTCCCTACCACACCACCACTAGCCTCCCTACCACACCACCACCACCCTCCCTACCACACCACCACCAGCCTCCCTACCACACCACCACCAGCCTCCCTACCACACCACCACTAGCCTCCCTACCACACCACCACCAGCCTCCCTACCACACCACCACCAGCCCTCCCTACCACACCACCACCAGCCTCCCTACCACACCACCACCAGCCCTCCCTACCACACCACCACCAGCCTCCCTACCACACCACCACAGCCCCCCTACCACACCACCTAGCCTCCCTACCACACCACACCAGCCTCCCTACCACACCACCACCAGCCCTCCCTACCACACCACCACCACCCTCCCTACCACACCACCACTAGCCTCCCTACCACACCACCACCAGCCTCCCTACCACACCACCACCACCCTCCCTACCACACCACCACCACCCTCCCTACCACACCACCACCAGCCTCCCTACCACACCACCACCAGCCTCCCTACCACACCACCACTAGCCTCCCTACCACACCACCACCAGCCTCCCTACCACACCACCACCCTCCCTACCACACCACCACCCTCCCTACCACACCACCACTAGCCTCCCTACCACACCACCACCAGCCTCCCTACCACACCACCACCACCCTCCCTACCACACCACCACCACCCTCCACCCTCCCTACCACACCACCACCAGCCTCCCTACCACACCACCACCAGCCTCCCTACCACACCACCACCACCCTCCCTACCACACCACCACCAGCCTCCCTACCACACCACCACCAGCTTACCTACCACACCACCACCAGCCTCCCTACCACACCACCACTAGCCTCCCTACCACACCACCACCACCCTCCCTACCACACCACCACCACCCTCCCTACCACACCACCACCACCCTCCCTACCACACCACCACCAGCCTCCCTACCACACCACCACCAGCCTCCCTACCACACCACCACTAGCCTCCCTACCACACCACCACCAGCCTCCCTACCACACCACTACCAGCCTCCCTACCACACCACCACCAGCCTCCCTACCACACCACCACCAGCCCCCCTACCACACCACTACCAGCCTCCCTACCACACCACCACTAGCCTCCCTACCACACCACCACAAGCCTCCCTACCACACCACCACAAGCCTCCCTACCACATCATCACCAGCCTCCCTACCACATCATCACCAGGCTCCCTACCACACCTTCACCAGCCTCCCTACCACGCCACCACCAGCCTCCCTACCACACCACTACCAGCCTCCCTACCACACCACCACTAGCCTCCCTACCACACCTTCACCAGCCTCCCTACCACGCCACCACCAGCCCCCCTACCACACCACTACCAGCCTCCCTACCACACCACCACTAGCCTCCCTACCACACCACCACTAGCCTCCCTACCACACCACCACAAGCCTCCCTACCACACCACCACAAGCCTCCCTACCACATCATCACCAGCCTCCCTACCACATCATCACCAGCCTCCCTACCACACCTTCACCAGCCTCCCTACCACGCCACCACCAGCTATTCTACCATACCACCAGAAGCCTCCCTACCACACCACCACCAGCCTCCCTACCACACCATCACCAGCCTCCCTACCACACCACTGCCAGCCTCCCTACCACACCACTGACAGCCTCCCTACCACACCACTGCCAGCCTCCTTGCCGCATCCATACATCCACCAGCCCTACTGCCGAATCACCACCATCCCTGGCCTCCAACACCACAAACCTTCCTAGCAGGGGCTGAGGTCCTGGAGGAAGTGCGGTAGAAGACGGCGGCGTGGACGATATCCCATGGGACCCTTGTCGGCAGGGACGGGGGGGGGGTCCTCTAAATCACCGGGTGGGGGGGTTGCTGCTACCGGCGGTAGAGACAGACGTCCCACAGACTCCATGTGGAGGGAAAGGAGAACCCTGAGCCATATGGCTCACGTTTGCAGATGTATAGACGCTGTGTCCCGGTGTGCCACAGCCAGTGAGCTGACCATACACACACAGCTGCAGGTGGGCTGCTGCTGCAGGGGCACGTAAGAGTGAGGGAGGAGGGGCAGGGCACGGCCGCAGCTTTCCTGACGAGGTGGCTGGTGGAGGAGTATGGAACCTCCTGTAGCAGAGGTCAAGACCGTCTATACCTGCTGGAGGTATGTACCTGACCTGTGACCTGAGTGGTAATACGCGTGGGTGGAGGGGTGTATGTCAGGTCACGCGAGGTTACTGTCGGTCGCCTTCGTTGGGTAATTTCAGTGGCCCAGGTGTTGTGGCGCGGGTGTGGCTCGCCACCTGGGAATGTGATGTCGTAATCCAAAAAGTTGGAGTTTTAGCTTCGGGTGACGCTTCGCCACCACCACCACCACAGCTACCACAGCCTCCCTACCACACCACCAGCCCTTTACCACAGCGCCACTCGACCATACACGCACCACCACCGCCACCCTTCCCCGCGTCCACCACCGCCAGCTTTCCCTGTCACACCACCGCCACTGTCGCCACCACTGCCGCCACGCGCCACAGATGACGCAGGCAGACGCACGTGCGTTAGTATTGAGAGGAGCGGACGTGACAGGCAGGACTTGGCCAGGTGACGCGTGTGATGATGTCTGTCGCCTACCTTCCCCCCACCACACACACACACACACACACACACACACACACACGCGCGCGCGCGCGCGCGCGCCTGAATAAAATTTCCTTATCCACGATTGATGTAAATAAAATCTTCACCTCCCACATCTACTGTAGTAAAGTTATACATCGTGCAAGTAAACACACATGTATCCCCCCCCTCACTTACTTCATGATCTCTTCGTCTCTACAATGTATTCCTGTACCAGGTTGTCGCATTGAAAGAGTTGCTAAAGGCACTGTGATCCAGCCTGCCCTTTGTGTAGCCTCTGGGCAGTTCTGTAGCCGCCATACAGACGTCTGCCGTAGCCTTGTGCTACAAGCTGTACGGCTGTAGGCATTATCTCTGTACTCTAGATAAGCAATACAATTTTATCTACAGTAGCCTTGTGACCAGCTCTCCTGCTGTGATGGAAGTAGCTCTAAATTAGATTGACTCCAGATCTACGGTAGCCATACAACAGCTCTACACTACCCATACAACAGTTCTACAGTTGATGTATGACTCAATCTACAGTAGCTACCTACCACCTCTACTGAGATAACTAACCTCTAGAATAGCCATACGATTGTTGTATAGAGGCCAGATACCAGGTGATTCCTAGCCATAGTAACAGGTCTTACAATACCAGGTCAGTTGTAGCCATAGTAACAGGTCTTACAATACCAGGTCAGTTGTAGTCATAGTAACAGGTCTTACAATACCAGGTCAGTTGTAGCCATAGTAACAGGTCTTACAATACCAGGTCAGTTGTAGCCATAGTAACAGGTCTTACAATACCAGGTCAGTTGTAGCCATAGTAACAGGTCTTACAATACCAGGTCAGTTGTAGTCATAGTAACAGGTCTTACAATACCAGGTCAGTTGTAGCCATAGTAACAGGTCTTACAATACCAGGTCAGTTGTAGCCAT
>NC_092235.1:47488089-47500589 GCF_036320965.1 Panulirus ornatus | reverse complement strand
GGTACCTGGCTCAGGCTAGGATATATATTTATACAGCGTTAACGGGATGGCCTTGATTAGGGCCTCAGTTGCCCGTGCCGTCTAGCTAACACACACACACACACACACACACAAACACACACACACACACACACACACACACACACACACACATATATATATGTATGTATATATATATATATATATATATATATATATATATATATATATATATATATATATTAGACATTTTCGCCATTTCCTATGTTAGCGAGGTAGCGTCCAGAATAGAGGACTTAGTCTTAGAAGGAAAATCCTCACTTGGCCCCCTTCTCTGTTCCTTTTCTTAGACTATAGATAGATAAAACTGTCTACTCGACGTGTTACTATGAATGTGCAGCATGGGATGTACCAAGAATCGTAATGTGATAAATGATTCAAACGTACTATAAAGAAGAGATGACAACGTGCTGTGAGACCACGGGGGTCTGAATGAAGGGAAGGTGAAGTGCTTTATAGAGAAAGTGTGTTTTGGAAAGCAAGTGGTAGGTAAAAAAAGTGACGCGTAGAGAGAGTGCTGTCAGAGAAAGCGTTTAAAAAATCCCTCAGAGCAAGTGTTCTATGAAGTGTTCTTTTAAGAGCGTATCCCCGTGAAGAAAACAGTAAATGTGAGAAGAGAAAAAGAGAAACGGCAACGCTTGAAAAGAGAAGCAGCCAGTATGTATATATAGCCCGAGGAAAACAAAATGAAAACAGGTAAGACGTGAACAAAGAATAGGAACCACGCATACACAGGATCGATATGGATTCCGAAAGATATGATTAAAGTAAATCAAGT
Organism: Panulirus ornatus; assembly: GCF_036320965.1. Classification (NCBI taxonomy): domain Eukaryota; kingdom Metazoa; phylum Arthropoda; class Malacostraca; order Decapoda; family Palinuridae; genus Panulirus; species Panulirus ornatus. The sequence goes on along the minus strand of NC_092235.1, from coordinate 47,499,772 downwards.
TCGAAAATGGCAGAGAAAATAAAAGTGGGAAACCTTAAAAAAAGAAAATGAATGTAGAAAAAGAAAATGATGAAGTCCATTTATAGTTCTTTAAGAAGATTCAGCAGATGATTGGTTTACTGACAGTGCACGCGCGTGGGCGCTTGCGTGCACGTCAGAGAGAGCTCAGGAGGTCTTCGTTATGCCTCAGCTCACGTATGCCACCCCCACCGTGGTCCTCTGCCTCCCCCAGCGTGGTCCTCCTCACGAACAGCTTCACAAACGAACCACCTTTAGGAAGACGGGGAGAAAAGGACGTGCAGAATCATCCTGGGTCCTTCGTACACCACTTACCAAGAGGCTCCTCATCTCGCTGAACCTGTCCACCCTCTCCAGACCAGCACCACCACCGCCGCCACCTCACACGGCAGTTTGGCAGTCAACTGCTGACACATCCCCACGTCACAGAGACCTCCCCTCGGGCCCTTCCTCCAGTACGGACCGCCGTTCGTCACCACAATCGACTTGTTCCAGTCAGAGCTGACAAACAACATTCTTATACGTGAACGTCATGAACGACCCATGAACAAGGGCACATAGCTATGAACAAGTCAAGAATTCCGTTTGTTTTGTTCGTTCGGCTGTGTGGTATGTCAACCTCTGTATTACTGTAACTATTCCTCACATAATGATCATTGAACCATTGTATTTACTCTGAACCATTGTATTTACTCTGTACACATTCCTGAATATCTACCACCCTGTCTGTGTAGATGACCCTCACTCATGTGCTTATCTAAAGTGTGGAAATACCCAGGCCAGCTTTGATTTTAAGCTCTTGTATGAGTAGTTAACTAGATACAATCATGACCTCCCATGTACTGTAACATCTGTAACATCTCGACTGTGTATTTTTCGGCCGAATAGCTGACTAAATGCGATGAATTTATTTGTCTTTTTATTCTACACAATGTGAGGTTGGAGATCATTAATAAATCTCGCATCATAGTCTTAAAAGATCGAGCAACCAAAGGCCATGACATGAGAGTAAGCAGAATGGTTTGATGAAGAAATGCTTCTGTGGTGTGAGAGAAGAGGGTGGGTAGATTAAGGCAAGTCGTGAAACTGTCGATGCAAACGATAGACGAACGCTTCAAAAGTTGTTAGGTAATTGAGGAAGTTAAACCAATGGAGCCACAGAAATGTAGAACTCCCTCCCTCCCTTCCTGTACAGTACAGGTCGACAACCACAGATCATTGATTTTACACACACACACACACACACACACACACACACACACACACACACACACACAATAAACGGTTATTTATTAATCTCTTTACAGTTATGCAGTAATTACTGTTGTCACTTACCTGTCTAACGGGGCTTGGGATCAGGTCCCGGACGAGGGAGTTAGGCCCCACAGGCAACCCAGCCGTTCATCCTCTCCGTTAGAGCTGGTCGATGAATGGGTCACTGAGGCAAGCTTGGGGTGTGTATGGACGCGCAACTAAGTTTCAAACATATCATAAGCCCATGGTTAAGAGACGCAACAACTCGACGATGATAAGGACTCTCACTACCACACAAATATAATAACACTTATGAATATGGACAGAGGATCAGTCACGCGTATCAACACACAGACAACATACTTAAATCTTAAGGACAGTATGATGGGGAATGGTACAGACATAGGGGCCACGAGTGTGTTACTCTGGTCTTGTAAGTAGAACATAAGTGATGACCTGGTCTTGTAAGTAGACAATAAGTGATGACCTGGTCTTGTAAGTAGAACATAAGTGATGACCTGGTCTTGTAAGTAGAACATAAGTGATGACCTGGTCTTGTAAGTAGAACATAAGTGATGACCTGGTCTTGTAAGTAGAACATAAGTGATGACCTGGTCTTGTAAGTAGAACATAAGTGATGACCTGGTCTTGTAAGTAGAACATAAGTGATGACCTGGTCTTGTAAGTAGAACATAAGTGATGACCTGGTCTTGTAAGTAGATCATAAGTGATGACCTGGTCTTGTAAGTAGAACATAAGTGATGACCTGGTCTTATAAGTAGAACATAAGTGATGACCTGGTCTTGTAAGTAGAACCTAAGTAATGAGATGTTGGCCAGGTGGCTACAGGTGGTAACAATGGCGTACCTGGGTAAGCCTTCGCCCCGAGTGTGGCGGCGGGCGAGCTGGCCTAAAATAACTCCCCTGCGTCACACCGGGCAGCTCCTTCTCCTGCGTCACACCGGGCAGCTCCTTCTGCGTCACACCGGGCAGCTCCTTCTGCGTCACACAGGGCAGCTCCTTCTCCTGCGTCACACCGGGCAGCTCCTGCTCCTGCGTCACACCGGGAAGCTCCTTCCTCTGCGTCACATTGCGCAGCTCCTGCGCAACACCGGGCAGCTCCCCCAGCGTCACATTAGGCAGCTGCTTCTGCGTCACAGCGAGCTGTTCTCTGCATCACACCGGACATCCCCAATCACATCACACCGGGTAGCTCCACCTGCGTCACTCAGGACAGCTCAACATGCGTCACATTAAACAAGTCCCGCGTCACACCGGACCGCTCTTTGCGTCATGTAGGGCAGCTTCCCGCGTCACACCGGGCAGCTTCTCGTGTTACACTGGGCAGTTTCCCAGGCCAGCTCCCTGCTTCACACTAGCCGGATCATCGCGTCACACCGGCCAGCTCACCTGCGTCACACCGGCTAGCTACCCGCCTCACATCAGCCAATAGCTCCCGCGCGTCACACTAGCCAATAGCTCCCCGCGTCACACCAGCCAGCAGCTCCCGCGCGTCACACTAGCCAGAAGCTCCCGCGCGTCACACCAGCCAGCAGCTCCCGCGCGTCACACTAGCCAGTAGCTCCCCGCGTCACACCAGCCAGCAGCTCCACGTGCGTCACACCAGGCAGCAGCTCCCGCGCGTCACACCAACCAGCAGCTCCACGTGCGTCACACCAGGCAGAAGCTCTCCCGCGTTACACCAGCCCGAAAGCTCCACGTGCGTCACACCAGGCAGCAGCTCCTCTGCGTCACACCATCCCAACAGCTCCCGCGCGTCACACCAGGCAGCAGCTCCTCTGCGTCACACCATCCCAACAGCTCCCGCGCGTCACACCAGGCAGCAGTACCTCTGCGTCACACCATCCCAACAGCTCCCGCGCGTCACACCAGGCAGCAGCTCCTCTGCGTCACACCATCCCAACAGCTCCCGCGCGTCACACCAGGCAGCAGCACCTCTGCGTCACACCATCCCAACAGTTCCCGCGCGTCACACCGGCCCAGCAACTCCCCCGCGTCACACCAGGCAGCAGGTAAAATGCGTTTTTCCAAGGTTGTCATTACCAAGCTAGACAGACAGCTTGATCAATACTTACCGGTACAACTAAGGCTTGTGGGTCTGGTAACTCTCTCTCTCTCTCTCTCTCTCTCTCTCTCTCTCTCTCTCTCTCTCTCTCTCTCTCTCTCTCTCTCTCTCTCGGCACTGCCCCGCCCCGGGTGGTGGTGGTGGGGGGGGGGGGTAATCGGAAGAAGGGTTCAAGTGGCGGCCGTGTTGTGAGCCGGCATTTCAGTGGTTGTCGAGTGTCACTCCCTCCTCCGTCCGTACCAGGTAGCCGTCATTTCCCTCTGCCTCACCCACACGTGGGCTGGCTGGCTGCTGCCTCTCAGTCCACAGACACACACAATCCCATCTCGCACGTAACGCCTGACGTGCTTCTTCGTAACTCTTATGTTTTCCTGCGGTGGGTGCTACGCGCTACCCCAGGGTGCCTTTGGGTGCAAAATATCGTCGAAAGTACCTCATAAGTAAGAAATTACTCTCTCTCTCTCTCTCTCTCTCTCTCTCTCTCTCTCTCTCTCTCTCTCTCTCTCTCACCCCAGCGAGCGCCAAGGGGTCTTCCCTAAACCCCCAGGGTTGAGGAGGTTAGAAACCCCATATCTTGCATGTGGCCTTGGACGCCGGCGGCGTGCCAGGAGCCAGCTACCGCTTGTGACGAGAATAACAGATTCCTGTGTCTCACTAGAACCCAGGAGAGGAAAGAAGTGAAGGAAGGCAGCCAGTGCAGGTGATAGAAAGATCTGTTGTGTGTGTGTGTGTGTGTGTGTGTGTGTGTGTGCCGTCGAACTCCCTAGGGGTGTGTGTGTGTGTGTGTGTGTGTGCCGTCGAACTCCCTAGGTGTGTGTGTGTGTGTGTGTGTGTGTGTGTGTGCCGTCGAACTCCTTAGGGGTGATTGTGTGTGTGTGTGTGTGTGTGTGTGTGTGTGTGTGTGCCGTCGAACTCCCTAGGGGTGTGTGTGTGTGTGTGTGTGTGTGTGTGTGTGTGTGAGTGGTCAGGTGATGGAGCCTTTGGGTCTTCTTGATGATTATAATAATCTTAGGTTTATTGTATAAGCCGCAGCCAAAGGTTGTAAATATACTGAGGATATACAATTATACAAACCGTGATATAGTGAGGCTATAAAACCAGGGTTGTGTGTTGGGCGGGGAGAGGTTAAACAGAGCCATTACACCGTCACTGGGGCGGTTGTTGTCTTACTGGTTACTGCTGAGATCCACCACAGTGGTTTGTGATGGGGGGGTTATTGCAGCTGCGGTCTGTCCGAGCGTGGATGGATGCACTCGATGCGGTCCTGGTGTCGAACTGCAACTCTGCGACGAGGGATCTCCGATAACAAGAGTTGACGGGGGCGTGATTGATGCAGTTGTTTCTCCTTGTGCTGCGGGATGAAGGTCCAGGTGATGGTTGGAAACAATCGGAGGACCATTTTCTTGAGATCCTTCTGAAAGGTGGTGTAAGAGAGAGATTGAGGATGATCCTTGATGCCCTTCTCTGTATCTGTTCTAGTGATGGACGTGTGATCTCAGAATACCGATTATGACAGATTTGTGAGCTCTTGATGAATTTGTGAGCCCAAGGTAGATACGAGAGCTGTAGGTGAATGTGTGAGATCGAATGAAACCTATGTGCTATCGGTGAATTTGTGAGGTCTAGATATGTGTATGAAGCCTAGATGAGTGTGTTCAGGTCTTGGGGATTGGTTACAAACTTCATCTTATAGATAGATTTAAGGTTTTTGTAATTGTTGCTCGCAAGTGTATCGACTACGAGAAAATTAAGGATATATATAATATAGAGAACGTAGAAGGATGATGAAGGAATGAAGAGAAAGTCGAAGAATGATGAAGGAAGTACACGTCAGAGAGATGTTGACTTTCATGTGTAACGTCTTCAGTAGAGTAAGCTCCACCTCCTGCTACAGCGGTCCTGGGAACAAGACATTCGTTACTGTCGCTCAGGGTAACGTTACGTTAACCTGTGGCTCTGCGAGATGAAATCAGGACCCAAAGTGAGATTCCTCAGGACGTTTTGGGAGTGTGTTCTCGAGTCAGTTCTATACAGTGGGGTGTCACGCACACCTCTGGATGGTAGACAGAAAATTTAATGCATATATATATATATATATATATATATATATATATATATATATATATATATATATATATATATATATATATATTCCTATGAGTCCACTGGGAAAAAACACGATAAGTTCCCAAGTGCACTTTCGTGTGATACTCACATCATCAGGGAAGATACAAGAAAGAAATATAAGTCAGCTATGTGTGTGTGTGTGTGTGTGTGTGTGTGTGTGTGTGTGTGTGTGCTCTGAGCATCTGAGACCACATGACGGTGCCTCATAACACAGTGAATCACTTTAGCCCAAGCACAGTAACAAGTGTCGTCGTCAGCAGCAGGTCGAGGTTGTGAGCATGATGACCTCATGACCCCAGGGGTTCATGACACTCACTCTCATGGATTGCCCACCAGCACCAGTAGTGTTTTAGGAGTCCAAACAGTTGGTATGTAAATCAGAAGTGTTCACCTGCATCCTGTGCCTGCGGGAAAGGGGTACAGAATCTACGTAGACCCCTTGATGAGGTTCATGAAAAAAAAGAAAAACCTTTGTTAGGACGGAGGTCGTCAGACTATAAGTGAATTCAAGTCGTCCCGTAACGCTTATACTCGAGCAGCCTTTGTGTTGGACTGCGCTACGTATGTGAGGAGCGACAACACTGAGGTTCCTGTCAAACTTTACGAGTGTGCTTGGCTTCCACCTGCCAGAATAAGATAGGTTATAAGTTAGATCTGCTTTGTCTACAACGTAAAAATAAAGAAGACTCAGAAGAGTACTCATTTAAGAGCACTTCTTGAAGCATGAACGTAGGGTCATTTATGACCGAGAAAGGGTCTTGGTGGCCAACGGAAATAAAGTTTCATTACTCCGAACGTCGGACGGGAGAACATCGACCTTGGGCACTTATGCAAAGAATTTGGACACGCAGAATGCCCCAGTCGAAGTCGGTAATGCTCGTTTGACGTATGCATCTTATGACCTGTGACCTCCCGCTGTTGTGTATCACATCACTATAGTGTAGGAAATGATCTAACACTACGTCCAAACCCCACGAACGAACGTACAGGTCTCGCACAGATATGGAGATTTTGGTCTTATATGCAAGAAAGCAGTGATCCCACAGAGTTCACATCTTCATGAAGAATATCTTCTAGATCTCCATGGGTCCTACAGGAGCCGCCAGATCGTCAGCAGCGTCCGAGCTGGTAATAGACGAATCGCTAGTTGGTGCTTGACACTGGCCCATCCACCACTGAACACCAAGTCCAGAAGAATTAGAGACAAGTCAGATACATCCTCACATCACCCGGAGTCGTAAGATATACAAGAGTGCAACACAACGGCCTGGACCCAAGCAGCTGGACTCAAGCGGCTGGACCCAAGCTGCTGGACCCAAGCAGCTGGACTCAAGCGGCTGGACCCAAGCTGCTGGACCCTAGCAGTTGGACCCAAACGGCTGGACCCAAGCTGCTGGACCCAAGCAGTTGGACCCAAACGGCTGGACCCAAGCTGCTGGACCCAAGCAGCTGGACTCAAGCGGCTGGACCCAAGCTGCTGGACCCTAGCAGTTGGACCCAAACGGCTGGACCCAAGCTGCTGGACCCAAGCAGCTGGACTCAAGCGGCTGGACCCAAGCTACTGGACCCGCGCAGCTGGACCCAAGCAGTCGGTGCAAGACGCAAACAGCTGGACTCAAGCAGAAGTCTGTTCGTGTCGTACCCCAGAATGTGAACCTACCCCGTATTCTGACCCTCACTCGACTCCTGCTGCTGGAGGGCAGACTACCAACGGGCGGTCTCCCTCATATACCCCTTCTCGAGACTAAACAAAACTTTGGAGTTCGAATGCATTCTGTCAGGTTACGGAGTTTCCAGCTTTGCAGACTGGCCTTGGATCGTCTCCAGCCGCAAGTTTGGCGAAGCTGAGGTCGTCGGACTTTGATCGTCTTCAAGTTCAGATTTCGGGGTCTCCCACTTCCATATCCTTGGTGCGTCTGAGGTTCTTGGAGTTTGAGCTCTGTATTTCTCTCCTTCAGTACGTCTGTCAGACTGAGCGTGTCAGCAAGAGGGAAATCTACCATGTCAGAATAGCTTAAGCGTATCCAAGGAGTCGGAATGTCTTAGAAGAGTGGTAAGACGAGCCACAAGGAGACAAAGGGTATTAAAACTGACACAGTATATATATATATATATATATATATATATATATATATATATATATATATATATATATATATATATATATATCTTGAATACAAAGATGTAGACGTTAATCTCATATGAACACAGAGAGCCGTACCAGTTGATACAGGAATGATAGTATTCATAGGAGACTCCACTGCTTCAGTCACGTTAATTAATGCTACGATGTTAATTACATTACAAAAATGATATCATTTGGAATGTCACAGCGTATCATATCGTATGGCCGTTGAACAACCAGGACATGCAGGTGTGTAGACCACAGGTGTGATGTCCAGCAGAAGATGGTCACAACCTGTGCAGTGTTACCTCTCCAGACCACAGCTCATCCCCATCCTTCTCCCACCTACCAACCATCACCAGGAAGTTAGGTTAAGGTCTGGCTCTTCTTTCTCTCTGAAGGTTTGAAATTGTCTTCCTTGGTATTCTTCCGTTCCATCCCCGTTCCTTCCTTCTTCCCTTCTACAAACGACTTATTCACTACTCTAACTGCATCGTCATCAAGGTCGTGCCATCGTCCTCAAGGGTCGTACCATCGTCCTCAAGGGTCGTGCCATCGTCCTCAAGGGTCGTACCATCGTCATCAAGGGTCGTACCATCGTCCTCAAGGGTCGTGCCATCGTCATCAAGGTCGTGCCATCGTCATCAAGGTCGTGCCATCGTCATCAAGGGTCGTACCATCGTCATCAAGGGTCGTACCATCGTCATCAAGGGTCGTACCATCGTCCTCAAGGGTCGTGCCATCGTCATCAAGGGTCGTACCATCGTCCTCAAGGGTCGTGCCATCGTCCTCAAGGGTCGTGCCATCGTCATCAAGGTCGTGCCATCGTCATCAAGGGTCGTGCCATCGTCCTCAAGGGTCGTGCCATCGTCCTCAAGGGTCGTGCCATCGTCATCAAGGGTCGTACCATCGTCATCAAGGTCGTGCCATCGTCATCAAGGGTCGTGCCATCGTCATCAAGGGTCGTGCCATCGTCCTCAAGGGTCGTACATCGTCCTCAAGGGTCGTACCATCGTCATCAAGGTCGTGCCATCGTCATCAAGGGTCGTGCCATCGTCATCAAGGTCGTGCCATCGTCATCAAGGTCGTGCCATCGTCCTCAAGGGTCGTACATCGTCCTCAAGGGTCGTGCCATCGTCATCAAGGGTCGTACCATCGTCCTCAAGGGTCGTGCCATCGTCATCAAGGGTCGTACCATCGTCCTCAAGGGTCGTACCATCGTCCTCAAGGGTCGTGCCATCGTCATCAAGGGTCGTGCCATCGTCATCAAGGGTCGTACCATCGTCCTCAAGGGTCGTACCATCGTCCTCAAGGGTCGTACCATCGTCCTCAAGGGTCGTACCATCGTCCTCAAGGGTCGTACATCGTCCTCAAGGGTCGTGCCATCGTCATCAAGGGTCGTACCATCGTCATCAAGGGTCGTACCATCGTCCTCAAGGGTCGTACATCGTCCTCAAGGGTCGTACCATCGTCCTCAAGGGTCGTGCCATCGTCATCAAGGGTCGTGCCATCGTCCTCAAGGGTCGTACCATCGTCCTCAAGGGTCGTACCATCGTCCTCAAGGGTCGTACCATCGTCATCAAGGGTCGTACCATCGTCCTCAAGGGTCGTACCATCGTCCTCAAGGGTCGTACCATCGTCCTCAAGGGTCGTACCATCGTCCTCAAGGGTCGTACCATCGTCCTCAAGGGTCGTGCCATCGTCATCAAGGTCGTGCCATCGTCATCAAGGGTCGTACCATCGTCCTCAAGGGTCGTGCCATCGTCATCAAGGTCGTGCCATCGTCATCAAGGGTCGTACCATCGTCCTCAAGGGTCGTGCTATCATCCTCAAGGGTCGTGCTATCGTCCTCAAGGATCGTGCCATCGTCCTCAAGGGTCGTGCCATCGTCCTCAAGGGTCGTGCCATCGTCATCAAGGGTCGTGCCATCGTCATCAAGGTCGTGCCATCGTCCTCAAGGGTCGTACCATCGTCTCAAGGGTCGTGCCATCGTCATCAAGGGTCGTACCATCGTCATCAAGGGTCGTACCATCGTCATCAAGGGTCGTACCATCGTCCTCAAGGGTCGTACCATCGTCCTCAAGGGTCGTACCATCGTCCTCAAGGGTCGTGCCATCGTCCTCAAGGGTCGTACCATCGTCCTCAAGGGTCGTACATCGTCCTCAAGGGTCGTACATCGTCCTCAAGGGTCGTACATCGTCCTCAAGGGTCGTACATCGTCCTCAAGGGTCGTACATCGTCCTCAAGGGTCGTACCATCGTCATCAAGGGTCGTGCCATCGTCATCAAGGGTCGTGCCATCGTCATCAAGGGTCGTGCCATCGTCATCAAGGGTCGTGCATCGTCCTCAAGGGTCGTGCTATCGTCCTCAAGGGTCGTGCTATCGTCCTCAAGGGTCGTGCCATCGTCCTCAAGGGTCGTGCCATCGTCATCAAGGGTCGTGCCATCGTCCTCAAGGGTCGTGCCATCGTCCTCAAGGGTCGTGCCATCGTCCTCAAGGGTCGTGCCATCGTCCTCAAGGGTCGTGCCATCGTCCTCAAGGGTCGTGCCATCGTCCTCAAGGGTCGTACCATCGTCCTCAAGGGTCGTGCTATCATCCTCAAGGGTCGTGCTATCGTCCTCAAGGATCGTGCCATCGTCCTCAAGGGTCGTGCCATCGTCCTCAAGGGTCGTGCCATCGTCATCAAGGGTCGTGCCATCGTCATCAAGGGTCGTGCCATCGTCCTCAAGGGTCGTGCCATCGTCCTCAAGGGTCGTGCCATCGTCCTCAAGGGTCGTGCCATCGTCCTCAAGGGTCGTACCATCGTCCTCAAGGGTCGTGCCATCGTCCTCAAGGGTCGTACCATCGTCCTCAAGGGTCGTGCCATCGTCATCAAGGGTCGTACCATCGTCATCAAGGGTCGTACCATCGTCATCAAGGGTCGTACCATCGTCCTCAAGGGTCGTGCTATCGTCCTCAAGGGTCGTGCCATCGTCCTCAAGGGTCGTGCTATCGTCCTCAAGGGTCGTGCTATCGTCATCAAGGGTCGTGCCATCGTTCTCAAGGGTCGTGCCATCGTCTCAAGGGTCGTGCCATCGTCCTCAAGGGTCGTGCCATCGTCATCAAGGGTCGTGCCATCGTCATCAAGGGTCGTGCCATCGTCATCAAGGGTCGTACCATCGTCCTCAAGGGTCGTGCCATCGTCCTCAAGGGTTGTGCCATCTTTATCAAGGTCGTACCATCGTCCTCAAGGGTCGTGCCATCGTCCTCAAGGGTCGTACCATCGTCCTCAAGGGTCGTGCCATCGTCATCAAGGGTCGTACCATCGTCCTCAAGGGTCGTGCCATCGTCCTCAAGGGTCGTACCATCGTCCTCAAGGGTCGTGCCATCGTCCTCAAGGGTCGTGCCATCGTCCTCAAGGGTCGTGCCATCGTCCTCAAGGGTCGTGCCATCGTCCTCAAGGGTCGTACCATCGTCTCAAGGGTCGTGCCATCGTCCTCAAGGGTCGTGCTATCGTCCTCAAGGGTCGTGCCATCGTCCTCAAGGGTCGTGCCATCGTCCTCAAGGGTCGTGCCATCGTCCTCAAGGGTCGTGCCATCGTCCTCAAGGGTCGTGCCATCGTCTCAAGGGTCGTGCCATCGTCTCAAGGGTCGTGCCATCGTCCTCAAGGGTCGTGCCATCGTCCTCAAGGGTCGTACCATCGTCCTCAAGGGTCGTGCCATCGTCATCAAGGGTCGTACCATCGTCATCAAGGGTCGTGCCATCGTCCTCAAGGGTCGTGCCATCGTCATCAAGGGTCGTGCCATCGTCCTCAAGGGTCGTGCCATCGTCATCAAGGGTCGTGCCATCGTCATCAAGGGTCGTACCATCGTCCTCAAGGGTCGTGCCATCGTCCTCAAGGGTCGTGCCATCGTCCTCAAGGGTCGTGCTATCGTCCTCAAGGGTCGTGCTATCGTCCTCAAGGGTCGTGCCATCGTCATCAAGGGTCGTGCCATCGTTCTCAAGGGTCGTGCCATCGTCCTCAAGGGTCGTACCATCGTCCTCAAGGGTCGTACCATCGTCCTCAAGGGTCGTGCTATCGTCCTCAAGGGTCG
>NC_092235.1:47403089-47480589 GCF_036320965.1 Panulirus ornatus | reverse complement strand
TGTGAATGCTTGACTGCATTTAGAAATATAGAAAATCTTAACGATTAAAGAAAAGTTCAAGAGATGGGATTCCAGAAGTGTAGAGCCACTCCTTCCCTGTACTGTCCAGATTGGTAATCACACGATTTTTTCCCCTTCATATTGTGTATTTACCGTGATGTAACACCTCACTTTCTTCCTCCCTCCAGCTTGCTGGCTGCAGAACCCAGCAAGACGATATTTCCCTTTATCATATTGATGATTCTCCGGACTTTCGACTCATCTCTCTTGTCTCATTTCTCTTGTCTTCCGAAACGTTGATAGAAAAAAAATTGTATCTATCAAAGGTTTTTTTTTTTTGTTTTGTTTCTCTCCATCTTCCATTCTTAAACCTTTTGACGTCCTGACTTAAAACTTTTAATGTCTTGCTTAAAACTTCTGACGTCTTGACTTAAAACTACTGACGTCTTGATTATCCAGACTTTTAAAAACTTTTGTTGACGTCTCAATCTGCCGGATTTGAAAACTCTCAAGTTCTCGATCTTGTAAACTTTTTAAACTATCGACAGCTTGAGCTCACAAACTTCACAACTTTTGTTTTCAAGTCTCGAATTCACAAACTTTACAACTTCTGGCATCTTTTTTTTTTAAAAAAAAAACTTCTGACAACTCTGTTATCTAAACTTGAAAACTTCTGACGTTCTCTAGTATGAACACTTAAAAAAAGTTCTAATGATTCTGTCACCCAAACTTCAGAACTTTTGACGGCCCTATCATCCAAACTGTCAAACTTCTAGCGTCTCTGTCATCCAAACTTTAAAACTTCTGTCGTTTTTATCATCCAAACTTTGAAACTTTTGACGTCTGTATCATCCAAACTTCTACACTTCAAACGTCTCTATCAACATCCAGACTTTTAAACTTGTATGTATGTACGTATGTATGTATGTATGTATGTATTGTATGTATGTATGTATGTATTGTATGTATATATGTATGTATTGTATGTATATATGTATTGTATGTTTATGTACGTATGTATGTATATTTTCTTGCGTGCATGATATATATTGCATGTGAGTGTATGTGTGCATGTATGTGTGAGTAAAATGAGATTTAACATACGTTTTAGCGTAATTCCCTGTGATTGGCAGAGGTGCACGTTTATTCATCTTTTACTTCCTTTGTGTACGGCAAGCTTGGATATTGGGTAGATGTCGGTCTGTGTGGTTGTGTGTCACTGGTGTGCATATTGTGTGTGTGTGTGTGTGTGTGTGTGTGGGAGTGAGGGCGGAAGGTTTCGCATTGGAAGGAGCACATTTGCATGTGAATTGGGTGTGAGTAAATATTTCATCATGTAGGTGGTATGTATGGAAATGATTGTAGGTGTGTGTGTGTGTGTGTGTGTGTGTGTGTGTGTGTGTGTGTGTGTGTGTGTGTGTGTTGCTGGTCCAGCACACATCAGGTGTGGCAGGTGTAGTGTCTACTCCTTCTGGTGTATGTGATGTTTGTGTTGGAGGTAGCACATGTTGAAGGTGACACACCTTCTGGTAATGTTGCAGGAAACGTGAGTTAGAAGTGACGTGTGTGTTGGAGGTAACACATGTGTTGGGTAATTTGGAGGAAGTTCATTTTCTGTAGAAGTTGCAGGTATGATATATTGGAAGGCAAAAAATGTTTTGAGAATTTGGGGGGGTAACTCATATGTTGAAGGTAACAGATGTGTTGAAGGAACTAGTGGCAACGTATGTTTTGAAGGGGTTGAAGGTAACACATATGCCAGAGAAGATGGAGATAACACATGTGTTGAAGAAGATGCAAGTAACACATGTGGTGGAGAAGTTGAAGATAACATGCATCTTGGTGGAGATTGAGGTGACATTGTAAGCATGTGTGTGTGTGTGTGTGTGTGTGTGTGTGTAGTAACAGACGTGGCATGGGCAACACTGTGCCCCAGTTATGACCACATGGATTGAAGTGACGAATTAAGAAGGAAATCGAGAATGAAGACGGCATTAAGTAAGGCTCCTCGGGCGCTTGTGGAGCTGAGCCTTAAAGGTGGACCGGTTATTGGCGGAGGAGGAGGAGGATTCCACAGCAAGCGCAAGTTTCGAGGGATGATGGAGGGATCACAACGATCGATCCTCGTGTGGATAGTGTCCACACTGAAGCTATGGGAAGCTTGAGGCCACTTCGCGTGCCGCAGGTCCGGGAGCTGTTGGTAGCGCGTGTGTCTGGGGAGTCTTAGGGAACATTTGTTGGAGGAGTTGGAGGGAAAGTGAAGTGTTTCTAGGAAGTGTGGAATGTGTCGCGTGTGTGTCTGTGGTGTCGCGTGTGTGTGTCTGTGGTGTAGCGTGTGTGTGTGTGTGTCTGTGGTGTAGCGTGTGTGTAATGACCTATTTGCACAGTGCGGGGAGGGAGTTCTGCTCTCATGGGGTCCCGTTTCTTGAGACGCTGGGAGGGAGTTCTACACTCGTACAGCAGCTCCATTACTTGATCTGTCTACACTATAATACGCCTTTTCCAACTTTTCTATAGTGTCAGCAGCCACAGTATCATTAGTCCACAGTCCCGCTTATATGTTTGACACTACAAGCAATTTTTACGGCTTTGATGAAGAAGAATCTTGCTCAGTTGCACGTTATGTCTTCTGGTCGTTTTATCTTTGCATCTTTCGAAGAAGTGTTTACTCTTGACGTCATCAGACTGGTTTAAAAAACAAAGGTGATGATCAGGTTACAACTTATTCTTCTCTCTTCCATGGTGGACAAATTTAAGGCCTGTAGCTCCTCGCTTTTGTCGTTGTGTGTGTGTGTGTCGTGTGTGATTACAAATTATGTCACGGGGAGAGAGTCTTGTACTCATGTTCTCACTATCTTAACCGTGTATATGTGCCATGTCTTAACCTTATATATATATATATATATATATATATATATATATATATATATATATATATATATATATCTTTTTTTTTTCTTTCAAACTATTCGCCATTTCCCGCGTTAGCGAGGTAGCGTTAGGAACAGAGGACTGGGCCTTTTTTGGAATATCCTCACCTGGCCCCCTCTGTTCCTTCTTTTGGAAAATTAAGAAAAAAAAAAAAAAAAAAAAAAAAAAACGAGAGGGGAGGATTTCCAGCCCCCCGCTCCCTCCCCTTTTAGTCGCCTTCTACGACACGCAGGGAATACGTGGGAAGTATTCTTAATCCCCTATCCCCAGGGAAAATATATATATATATATATATATATATATAGATAGATAGATAGATAGATAGATAGATAGATAGATAGATAGGATAGATATATGCGACCCATCTTACGCCAGGTCCTCATTCAACGATCAGCACTAAAGGGTAGGATGAACAACTGGGTTGGCTGTGAGACGCCTACCCCGCCCGGGGTTAGAACCCGGTCCCGTTAGTCTGGCAGCTTGCGACGCTGACCACTGCACTACTGACGTGTGTGTGTGTGTGTGTGGCTGCGCAAGGGCATTGCACTCTAATTATGTTCACACATGCAATATGTCATGGTAGCTAATTACGTTTTCTTTTAATTCATTAACAGTAGGTAAGAAAAACTGGGACCAATCCTTCGTAATGTCGTAAGTTGCAGCAGCAGCAGCAGCAGCAGCAGCAGGGTTACGACACCGGTCACAGGCTCCACGGCTCAAGCTTCCGCTTCTCCGTGAGCACGTCGGCATGACTGTTAAGCTTACCAGCTTCGTCTCCTGCTGGTTTAAAGTGATAGAATTCGCCTACATTAAACTAAAGGTAACCAGGAATGATTCCAGAGACTGTAGGGCTCGAAACGATTCATGATTTCGCCTCATTCAGTCGTAATGAAATCCCAAGTTAAATCCCAAGGATGTGAAATATATTAAGGTAAAGATAGATAGACTTGCCTACCTACCAGATTAAGGTATATGTAGCGAGACCTAATTATGTGCTAGATTAAGGTATAGCTAGACCTAACTATATACTAGATTAAGGTATAGTTAGACCTAACTATATACTAGATTAAGGTATAGATAGACCTAACTATATACTAGATTAAGGTATAGATAGACCTGACTATATACTAGATTAAGGTATAGCTAGACCTGACTATATACTAAATTAAGGTATAGATAGACCTGACTATATACTAGATAAAGGTATAGATAGACCTGTCTATATACTAGATTAAGGTATAGATAGACCTGACTGTATACTAGATTAAGGTATAGATAGACCTGACTATATACTAGATTAAGGTATAGATAGACCTAACTATATACTAGATTTAGGTATAGCTATACTAGATTAAGGCAGAAATAGCTGGACCCTCCTACATATTTACCCTAGTTTCTTCGATATTTTTCAGAACACATATTTCGTTTGATGATGAGATCGTCAATGACCACAAGGTTAAGTTCATCATTAACCACTAATGTTATCTGTCGTCATGACGACTCAGTAGGTGTGTGAGGCCTGTTCCCACCCACCAGCAGTAGGCCTATGGTACTGGGAAAGTTCTGTTATCATTAATTAGGTCTATAGCAACTGTTTGTGTGTGTGTATGTGTGTGTGTGTGTGTGTGTGTGTGTGTGTGTGTGTGTGTGTGTATGTGAGTGTGTGTGTGTGTGTTTGGGACATTTTGTTGTATTGCTACACCCACAGTGCAGGTGTTCGTCCCTGGCAACAGGGTGTGAGGACTTGGATGATGTTTTTTTTTTCTTTTGACCTTCAGACATCATGTTTCCGAGTATTTGTAAATCGTTCCTGGATGTTAAATGAGGCGACTCCTCCTCCTCCCGCCCCGAGCTGGTTTGGAGGAGGAGGAGCAACAGCGAAGGAATACAATAGCGTTGTGCCTCTGTCGCTGGGGCGGAGTGAACCCCGCTGTGTGTGTGCTTACAATACCTGACGGATGGTACGGAATCTGGCTTAATGATATACGTGCCATAAGTCTTGGTTAAATACATTTCTAACTTTAAATTCATACACTTGAATGTAGCATAGACGTCTGAACTGCCATTGAGAATGTCTTAAAAACTCTTGAATACTCTGGAATACTTCAGCTGTTAAGAGCCGTTGTCTTATGTGGACGTGTTAGCCGTCTCCCTTGTATGCTCGAGGATCTAATGCTCCTCTTCACCGAGGACGCCCTCCCGTGCAGGACGAGACAGGTGTTGTGTGCGGTGTTGGGAGATCCGTGAGTAATGTACACCTCCCTAAGCTCCAGCCACCTGCTACCCTGCTATGGCGACTCCCTGACCCTCGTCTTCACCACCCGGGTTATGGCGCCAGTTCTAGGGTTCTTAACGCCAGGGATGGAGGTTTACCCATCAGAACCAACTGATTGGCTACTCACCTTTTTATTCTCCTCGTTATAAAGCTAACTACCCATCCAGTGACTACCCAGTAAACTTACAAGTATTGACCTTATACATTGAGGATATCTTTATGTCTACGAGAGTACATCACACTGTCCTTGTTGCCTTTGTCGATATCAGATAAACACCGCCTGTGCTCTCTGGCAGGGAAATATTAACCCTTCCAGAGAGTGAAAGTTACGATGAAATTAAGTGATCAGAACCTCAGGGGAGATTAAGAAACGTAGAGGTTATAAAAGAGACCTTATGGGATTATGAGGAGGTCTGGAAGTAGACAGGTCATTATTGGTGACGCAGTGTTGCCTACGGTTGACCTACCGCCAGCAGGGACCACTGAATGAACCAGGATGTCACAGCTGGAGATGGATCTCTCGCAAAAAAAAAATCTGTGAAGGCTGGAAGGTCTCAAGAATTATATAAAGAGAGACGCGGTTTATCATTTGTTAAGGTTTCGTTCTGTCCGTTTTCGCCATACGTGTTATAGACAGACATATAGGCAAGGAGAGAGAGACTAGAGTTGCTGGCTGACAGATTAACAGAAGATGTGGACAGAAATACTGGATTTTTTGAGAGGAACGCCAGCACCATTGCCAGCTGCCGCTAGGTGATCCGTCACCATCATCACTGCTAACTTCCCCAGCCTCAGCACCTGACTCATGCCCTAATAGTGAAGGTAATCCCTTTAACCACTTACCCAGTGTTTACGATAAGCGGGCTGTTAACCAGCGGTTCATGATGCTACTGTGAAACAGACTCGTTGAAGACTTCGCAAACAATCCAACTCCAGGTAATTCGTTACTGAATAATTCACCAGTGAACAATTCGTCACAGCACAGTTCATTAGTGAACAGTTCGTCACTGTATGATTCGTTAGTGAACAGTTTGTCACTATAATTCGTCAGAAAACAACTCGTCACCGGCCAGTTTAACGTTGAACAGTTCGTCATTGTACAAGTCATCAGTGAACAGTTCGTCATTGTACAAGTCACCAGTGAACAGTTCGTCATTGTACAAGTCATCAGTGAACAGTTCGTCATTGTACAAGTCACCAGTGAACAGTTCGTCATTGTACAAGTCATCAGTGAACAGTTCGTCATTGTACAAGTCACCAGTGAACAGTTCGTCATTGTACAAGTCATCAGTGAACAGTTCGTCATTGTACAAGTCACCAGTGAACAGTTCGTCATTGTACAAGTCACCAGTGAACAGTTCGTCATTGTACAAGTCATCAGTGAACAGTTCGTCATTGTACAAGTCACCAGTGAACAGTTCGTCATTGTACAAGTCATCAGTGAACAGTTCGTCATTGTACAAGTCATCAGTGAACAGTTCGTCATTGTACAAGTCATCAGTGAACAGTTCGTCATTGGACAATCAGTCACACATTTCGTCTCCCTAAAGGGGATAGTAAGTTCCTTTCGTCCTGCAGCAATTTTCTAAATTATATTGTGTGATTTTTAAATGGTTGTAAACCTTCATATTGGTAGAATTAGAGTTAAGTAAGGTGAAGATAGAATAGTTGTTGATAAGGTCGCCTTTCTCCTGGAAATGATAGGAATGTAATACATCATGTAATCGATTGTCTCCCACCGGCAGAATAACCTCTTGTTTACGGTTGTCGGCTAAATAACTAATCCCGTTGGACACCACAGTTCGAATTGTTCAGTGTTAAATTCGTGTTGGCTTGTCGGACAACGAAGTGAACGGCGTTGAATTATTCGCTGACCAAATGAGTCTGGTATCCGATTACATAGCGTCACATCTTCCGGTTTCAATTTGCCATACGACGAATTATCCGGTTCCTAGCTGTCCCGTGTTTAGTCGTCCAATTAACCAGTGTTCACTTATGTGATGACGCATCTTCTTCGGCCATCCAACCCACTGACGAATTATCCGATACCAATCTGTCCGGGAACAACGATTTCTTCGGTAAGCAAGTGTTCGGTGGCCACTTTTCCAGTGGTCAGTTCCCTCTCTTGGAGCCAGCCGTCCGATGGACAGTAATCTGAGAGCCAGCCATCCATCCGTCACGTCCACAACTGTCTCTTTTCTGTCACGTGCCGTCTCGTCCATAAACACATCAGCTGGGCTGTCGCTCCCCCCCGTGGCTGACGAAGGGAAGACCGCACACTTCACCCAGGTCGTACTCCGGATGCTTCGATAAGTTTGGAAAAGACTTCGAAGACGGTGGTCCAACACCTCCGTCCGGCTGCTCGTACACACATAATGCATCTGTAAGGTTGTTACCATAGTGTTCCTGGCGTCCAGTGCACATCTCGCTCTCCTTACGGTACAAAGAAGTAATTACTCACAGATAACCAGAGACGTTATCGTGGAAGAGGTAACGTGTACTGCGAATAAATAAATGTAAGCGTGTGTGTCTGTTCAGAGGTGACAGCGATTAGCAATAGATATTACTGATATATCAAGACGAAGGAAATCAGAAACACTTGAGTTACGTGAGGGAAGATACTGTCTCAACAAGGATCCGTGGAAGGTAAAGACATAAGGATGATCTTCCACGCTTGACGTTTATCTGAAAGATAAGAAATCCAACTCATTGTCCCTTCAGCCTCTCATATCCATATCATCCAACACTATGATGCCGTGAACGAGACAGAGCATAGTGAGGAGGGTTCCTGTGGATGTGTTTGTACCGACCAGGTCGTGGCGCTCGACCACTCGAACTGAATCGTTAGGACATTGATTCCCTCAATGTTCTGCAGCTTCCTTAAGATGATGTTACCCAGCGTCAGGGGCAACAGCAAGACGGCCTGCTCTGGGTCCGAGCGGTGGTGAAGACTGTGTCTCCGTCACCCCGTCGCTGCCGCCAGTGACGTGTGAGTGACATCCCCTCATCGTGTCTGTGCTACGTACCGTTATCGCGTTACACTGTGGCCCACCTGCTCGGCTACCGTGTTGAACCGTGCTACCTGCCTCTCCCTCAAGACTCACCTGTCTTGCCCATTGTGCTGAGCCTTGCCACCTCCCTCGCCCGCGAGGCTCACTTCACTACGTGTCTTACAAGGTG
The DNA here is from genome assembly GCF_036320965.1 of Panulirus ornatus. Lineage (NCBI taxonomy): Eukaryota > Metazoa > Arthropoda > Malacostraca > Decapoda > Palinuridae > Panulirus > Panulirus ornatus. Next base: position 47,472,203 of record NC_092235.1, on the reverse strand, counting down.
ATTCACGAGTCCTTGATCAGTCGGCCCTCGAGTGACTCGTCGCCGTGTGTGATCACTAGGAACACACCTCCTCACCCTTGATATGTGTAAGCCAGTTAGCCGTCGATGAGAAGCTGGTGGCTTGTGGATTCGTGCTTGTTATTACTCCTTCATCGGCTCAGTACTGTGACCACAACTCAGCCAAACGAGATTCTAGTCTACTGCTGTGGCGAAATCCACCATGAGTTAACGTTCGTGTTTCCCAACGTTAAGTTCCTTACATAGTTATGTACATCAGAATAACTGAGATCTTCTACATGTCGTAAAGGCCAGTAATTTCCCTGTATCCTTCATAACTTATGACCGAAGATGACGCTCAAGACACTGGGTAGCCAGTCACCTGCCTACCCCTTATAGTGCTCTTCCACACCTTCCTGATCTCTCCACGGGTACACGTAACTCCATTCCATAATGTCCACTTCCTACTCTTCTTGGCTCTGTATTGCATTGTCTCCCACTACCTGCCTGACGACCCAGCTACCAGTCTTCCACCTTGACGCTGACCAGACGCCCTCGGTGACCCCCTCCTTGTCTCTCGTGCAACGGACAATGTACACCCAGCAGCGCCTCGGCAGACAACCTTATCTCCTTAGATTAAAAGATCCAGACATTACAGTAACGTAATTGGTGGCAAAGGACAGACAGGCAGTGATATACAGTGATTAGAACCGTCGTCTCATGGCGGGATGGAGCCGAGTGAAGCCTTACTTTGTGCATGTCTGTGGTGGGTTCGAGCAGTCTGAGATACCCATAAATTAGGTGGTATATACACACCACCTTCCCTGAACTTCCAACTTGGGGACGGCTAATGAACAGACAGAGGTGAATTTGATTTATTAATGCAGCTCATAACCTGCAGGCGAGGGAATTATGTCTTATGAGTAAACAATACTTCTCACCAAATTCGAGGTCGAGTCTATTGTCTCACGCCTGAAAAGAAGAAAAAAAAATCGTCTTCTGGTCACCCCACATAGCTTGTTGGTTTCCGTCCACGCATGATGTCCACGTGATGAACATCAACCAGGGGCGTGGGTATGGCTGGCGTCTGTCTGGGGAGGATCATAGTCTACGCGTCTTGACCCGGCGTAGCGGACGTAAGACCTGGTGAAGCCTGATTACTGTCCATCGCGTGAGACTTCCTCTTCCTTAACGTCTTTGAAGATCATATATCGAGACAATCTGTTTCATTTATATACATCTGTTGACTTAGAAATACCATACGCTTAGGAGGGTAATTTTTCTCAATTTACTCTGCAAATAGAAGCTCTATGTAACCTAGAAAAAAGTTATGATATAAAAAAGAAGCTCTTATCCACGGTTTGGATAAGCATATGGGTAAGCTACGTTTAGATAGCCAGGGTGGCAGATATACAGATGATGATTACAGAATAAGTAGTATAGGTTTTTCCATTGTGAACTTAATTGAACATTTAAGTGATGAATAGTTACAGTAATACAGCAGTTGACATACCACATAAACTAATTATCAGAAAACTTAGCTGTTCACTTGCATAGTAATGCACTTGTTTGTCGACTGTTTATGAAGTTCACAATGGTGGGTATAGGAGTGGTCTCGTCCGCACGGAGATGGTGGACAGGTTGTGCGAGATGAGGGGGCTTTTGGTAGGTGGTGTTAGATGGACCCCAGGATGGTTCTGCATGCCCTTTTCTGCTTGCTTTCTAGCTGGTCCCTCGAGGTGACAGTGAGCGAGAAGGACAAGGCTGGAAAGGCGTTCGTGAGCTACTGTACAGTGACGATGCTATGGACATTCCCGAGCTTGGTAAGACTAGTGACTTCAGTCGGCGGAGAAGGTACAGACGGTACGAGGAAGATTTGATGATGATGCTCACGTGGGACCTTCCAGTTTAAACCGTCGTCTGTAGTGACAACTAAGAAATTTGAAGCCTCTGACTACCCGGAGGATGTCAGGACTTAGTGTGATGTCAGGTGAGGGGAGGGGGCGGCAGGAGGGTGTTGTGTGAGCCCAGGTTGATGTGCATCATCGTAGTCTTGATGTGGTCGACGGTGACGTCGTTGTGAAACGAGACTTGGGTCTCACCTGACGAATCAAGTCTGCGTGTTGAGCCAGAGTGTACGAAGCGCTTATGTAAATAGTGACATTCATGTTTCACCTTCACTCACCTGCGCCAGGGAGGGTTGAGGACGTGTATGAGTGTGATCTCAGAGGCTGTATGTATGTATGTATGTATGTATGTATCTGATGCTACGCACGAAACTGGGAGCTGACTTGAAGAAGACGAATGGATAGAGCTGAGTCTCTCTCTAGATCGAAGACCCGTACGCCTGGGTTACGAAGACCTCAGATACAGAACCATTACAGAACCCCCCCAGGAATAGTGAGGGGGGGGGACCACCATCTACCACACAGCCCTGGGTGAAGGTTGAGAGTCGTCTTACATAAAACACATCTAAATATAAACCATCACATTTTGTCCTACCTAAATCTCTTCCTGCGCCCGGCCCTGACCGAGGGAGGTGGGGAGGGGGGGGGGTTGTGTAATCTTTACCTTGCCAACAATTTCCTTACAGCCTCTAAGATCATCGACGGAAGGGGTTGGAGCGTGTCGCGCCTCTCTCTCTCTCTCTCTCTCTCTCTCTCTCTCTCTCTCTCTCTCTCTCTCTCTCTCTCGGCTGGGTCACAACCTCAAGTGATTTATCCCCAGACTACGGGTAGCCTGTGTGCTCGAGAGAGAGAGAGAGAGAGAGAGAGAGAGAGAGAGAGAGAGAGAGAGAGAGAGAGAGAGAGAGATTCCTGTCGAGCTTTCGCTGATCTAGAAAAAAAAAGAAATGTTGAGGAACTTGAGGCATGCGGCTGGCGTTCACCATGCGGCAAGTTATTTCAGGAGCGCAGTTTATCTTTCTGATATGAACACGACCGTCTGGGGGCACTGCAGGTATGGGAAATGCAAGCGTGGGAGGCTCAGGTATGGGATGCGTAGGTGTGGCAGGGCATATAAATAGGAAAGGGCAAGTATGGGGGTTGCAGGTGTCAGGTATGGGAGGTGCAGGTGTACTAGGGTGTCAGGTATGGGAGGTGCAGATGTACTCGGGTGTCAGGTATGGGAGGTGCAGGTGAAGTAGGGTGTCAGGTATGGGAGGCGCAGGTGTGGTAGGGTGTCAGGTATGGGAGGCGCAGGTGTGGTAGGGTGTCAGGTATGGGAGGTGTAGGTGTAGTAAGGTGCCAGGTATGAGAGGTGCAGGTGTAGTAGGGTGTCAGGTATGGGAGGTGTAGGCAAGGGAAACGCAGATATGGGAGGTCCAGGAATAGGAAGTGCAGGTGTGGGAAATAAAGACGTGGGAGATCAACGTATGGGAAGTATAGCTTTGGAACAGCCGTGGGGAAAGGAAGTGTTGGAAACAAAAATGATGGAAATACATAAAGAAATTACTTCATAATGGCAAGTGTGGGCAGCACAAGGTGTAGTCACCGCAGGTATGGTAAGTGTAGTTACAGAAAGTGTACATGAATAACGCGCTGGTGTAGGAAGTACAGGTGTGGAGTATACGGGTGTGGAAAATATTAGGGTGGAATACACAGGTAGAGGACCTGCTGATGTGGGCATTAGCAGGTGTGTGTCATCCAGTGCAACGATTGTGGTCAGAGATGTGTGGCGTGTGTGTTCTGACGGTAGCCAGTGTGGTGGTGGTGGTGTGTGTGTGTGTGTGTGTGTGTGTGTGGTGGGGGGGGTAGTTGGTCATGCTACGTACTGCTCTTCTTAGATACCACACTCCTGCTGGGAGTTCCTTCTGGTTCACTTTATCACAGCAGACGTATCCCGGGAAATTACAAGAGAATTCACGGATCATGTTTGCAGACTCAGATCTTAATAAAGGATCAGTCAGTGCAGGGATGCAGTTTGCCGGGTGTAAAGGAACATCTCACCAAGTTTTGTTAACAGAACTTGGGTGAGACTCTCTCTCTCTCACATCCAGCAAACTGCATCAGTATATTCAACCTCACTGATGATTTGGTGAGGTTTGGATTGGTAAAGATAGATTATGGATTTCCTTTACTAAATCCTCTTGGATATGTGTGTGTGTGTGTGTGTGTGTGTGTGTGTGTGTGTGTTTCATTAATGACTGAATGTTCTTCATTGTCAGGTGCCGTCTGCTCAGTGCCAGAAGGTGTCTGTTCTCCAGTGCTAGGGAATGTTTGCTTTTTAGTTCTGGAGACTGCATGTTCTATAGTGCCACACACTGTCTTTCTCTACAGTGCCAGGGGCTTTCTGTTCTACAGTGTCAGAGGCTGTCTGTTCTACAATGGCAAATGCTGCCTTTTCTTCTGTGCCATAGACTGTCTGTTCTAGTACCAGGAGTTGTCTGTTCTTTAGTGCCGAGGTTGTATGTTCTTCATTATCAAAGACTGTCTGTTCTTCATTGCCTGGGCAGGAGCCAAAATAATTTGTGGGCTACTACCGAGGGAGGCCATGGGTGATGTGGCACCACAGAACCAATGCTGATGGAGATTGAAGAGCCAGGGAGTCACCTGGCATACGTTTGCAGGTGCAAAGTGCGCCTTAGTGGCCCAGGACCAGGGGAATGACTGACTGACTGCTTTCACTGGTGCACGGGTGGGAGCGGGTAGCTGGAAATCCTCCCCTCCAGATTTTACTTTTCCGAAAGAAGGAACAAAGAAGGGAGCCAAGTGAGGTTTTTTTCCTCCCCTCTAAGGCTCAGTCCCCCTGTTCTTGATGCTACCTCGCTAACGCGGGAAATGGCGAATATATATATATATATATATATATATATATATATATATATATATATATATATATATTATCCCTGGGGATAGGGGAGAAAGAATACTTCCCACGTATTCCCTGCGTGTCGTAGAAGGCGACTAAAAGGGGAGGGAGCGGGGGGCTGGAAATCCTCCCCTCTCGTTTTTTTTTAATTTTCCAAAAGAAGGAACAGAGAAGAGGGTCAGGTGAGGATATTCCCTCAAAGGCCCAGTCCTCTGTTCTTAACGCTACCTTGCTAATGCGGGAAATGGCGAATAGTTTGAAAGAAGAAAGATATATATATATATATATATATATATATATATATATATATATATATATATATATATATATATATATATATTTCTTTTCTTTCATACTATTCGCCATTTCCCGCCTCAGCGAGGTAGCGTTAAGAACAGAGGACTGGGCCTCTGAGGAAACATCCACACCCGGCCCACTTCTCTGTTCCTTTGGAAAATAAAAAAAAAAAAAATGAGAGGGGAAGATTTCCAGCCCCCCGCTCCCTTCCCTTTTAGTCGCCTTCTACGACACGCAGGGAATACGTGGGAAGTATTCTTTCTCCCCTATCTCATATATACCTCATATATATATATATATATGAGGTAAGAGGGATCGACCACGCTCATAGCGTTAATTGTATGGGCGTGGCTGTCAAGTACATTACAGTGGGCCGTAGGTGGATTACGAAAGATCTCTTATTGCAATGATCATTTTCGTCTCCCTGCTTGGTACCTGGCAGTTATCGACCTAGGTCGCATAGGATTACAAGAGGTTAATGTCAGTTTCTTAAGGAGATAATTACGATAGACCAGGTGTCACTGCTTGCCGTGAGGATGATTTCACAACGTTTCAGGTCGCTTTACGAGGAGAAACGCTTAGTGTAGTGACTGTGGGGGGGAATTTCTTCATACACGCCAGTGAATAGCTCTGTAAATGATGGTCAGACTAGTTGTATCCACGTGTCGAGTCAAAACCTCTGTAATAGGTCAGTGGATCCTTCCCCCTTCCTATTCCTCCGTACCAACGCACACTCAGACTTTATCCCCTTAAGAGTAACAGCGAGACTTACTCCCTTCATAACCAGCGCAAGAGTAACATAAAGGCTTATTCCATTAACTATCTCGCACGCTATTCTTGTTACCGCATCAAGACCAGAGTCCTGCGGTGTTTTGTTGTGCCCAGAGAGAGAGAGAGAGAGAGAGAGAGAGAGAGAGAGAGAGAGAGAGAGAGAGAGAGAGAGAGAGAGAGAGAGAGATTTTGACTGTAAAGTGAAAACTACAAAGATTTTTTTTTTTTCATGTTTCATGGCGTGAGGTTGCTGGTATTTCCCATCATCCTTCGTCATACTGCAGTATACTAGCAGGATGACACTGTACTCCCCATGACTTGGGAGGAGGAAATAAGAAACTTGCAACAGGTAAATAAAGACCTAGATAGTTGAGGGTGCTTACCTTTGGCTGGTTATGTCTGACGTCAGCAACACTTTCATATCAGGACCACCTCCGACAATGTCGGCACAATAACTCAGAATCCCACCTGGTGTTAGAGTCTTCCCTTATCCCGATCAGTCTGTGCTTCATTCTCCCCTGATAAAGCCTGATTATATAAAGATATATCTATATAGGCCAGACTGGAAGACTGTAACGGAGAGATGTTACAGGCATTGTAACACAGTACGCAAGGGGATAACCACAAAAATGCGATCGCTAAACAGTGTCATGAAAATGATCACCTCTGTAGATCTTGAAAATCCCATTATTTTATACCCTTTGCTGGTTACGCCACACGTGACGTCATTGAATCTGTCTTAATTGGAAATACTAAGAACTTTTAATCTGTCCCCAGGCAGTGTCATTATGAGAGAATTAAAGTAACACGAAAACAAACAAAAAAGTTGTTCAAGACACACCCTGCTTCCCAGGTCAACCCCCGCCACGTTACCATTTTAATCACTCTTCACTTTTAACGGTTACTGTCGGTCAATTCAGACAGTGTGTTGTATGTAGTGTTAGACGCTACGCGGCGGTACTCCGTTGTGATGTTGGGATTTGAATAACTTTGTTAAGGACTGGCTTTTGATGAGGTGGATTGTCTCCACGAAACATGTGCCACATGTATAAAGTACATGTTAAGTAAAAATTATATGAACTCCTGCTGAAGTGCGATTTCACGTTCATATATACATATATATATATATATATATATATATATATATATATATATATATATATATATATATATATATATATTTTATTTTTTTTATTATACTTTGTCGCGGTCTCCCGCGTTTGCGAGGTAGCGCAAGGAAACAGACGAAAGAAATGCCCCCCCCCCCATACACATGTATATACATACGTCCACACACGCAAATATACATACCTACACAGCTTTCCATGGTTTACCCCAGACGCTTCACATGCCTTGATTCAATCCACTGACAGCACGTCAACCCCGGTATACCACATCGCTCCAATTCACTCTATTCCTTGCCCTCCTTTCACCCTCCTGCATGTTCAGGCCCCGATCACACAAAATCTTTTTCACTCCATCTTTCCACCTCCAATTTGGTCTCCCTCTTCTCCTCGTTCCCTCCACCTCCGACACATATATCCTCTTGGTCAATCTTTCCTCACTCATTCTCTCCATGTGCCCAAACCACTTCAAAACACCCTCTTCTGCTCTCTCAACCACGCTCTTTTTATTTCCACACATCTCTCTTACCCTTACGTTACTCACTCGATCAAACCACCTCACACCACACATTGTCCTCAAACATCTCATTTCCAGCACATCCGTCCTCCTGCGCACAACTCTATCCATAGCCCACGCCTCGCAACCATACAACATTGTTGGAACCACTATTCCTTCAAACATACCCATTTTTGCTTTCCGAGATAATGTTCTCGACTTCCACACATTCTTCAAGGCCCCCAGAATTTTCGCCCCCTCCCCAACCCTATGATCCACTTCCGCTTCCATGGTTCCATCCGCTGCCAGATCCACTCCCAGATATCTAAAACACTTCACTTCCTCCAGTTTCTCTCCATTCAAACTCACCTCCCAATTGACTTGACCCTCAACCCTACTGTACCTAATAACCTAATATATATATGTATGTATAATGTGTGTGTGTGTGTATGTGTGTGTGTATACTGTGAATACGTAGATAACATTCATCTAGTCGCCAGAAATGAGACGCACCTCAAGCGTCTTAAGACAGCAATGGAACTGTTCTCAGTTGTGGATTTCTCTCATGAACTGAGGGTCAACAACGAGATACCATTCCTATATGTCCTGGTGAGCGACAGCACAGATGGCGACGTAACATCAATTCACAAGAAGCCCAGAGACCCCAGCCGATGTTTACATGCAGTGAGGAGTCATTAACGCTGTGTTACACCGAGCATACAAGACTGCATCAAACTGGCACATTGTCCATAAAGAAACACAGCGTATTACTATATCAGACCTTTGTGAACAACAGCTGTAAGAACTCCGAGAAGCGACTGAAAAACTTCATACAAAACAAATTCTCAGCGACATAAACTACAAGCATAACAACACAAAATTTATTACTTCATCCAGATGTCAACAGTGTACAAGACAGATGAATGTGTACTACGAGACATCGTCTACAGAGACATCAACCACACAACACAACACAATTAAGCTGGTCATCTACTTTTAAAAACTCAAAACAAGCCACCTCGTCATGATCAACCAGTCGTGCATAACACAAGACACAGTACAAGATTCCAACGTAATTTGTGAATTCAATAAGGAGAGTGTGAGTTCCTTCCTAACTTGACCTACGTACGTGGGAAGCACAACCTGTACACTAGCCAGAAGACTCACCTTACCTACACCTACAGGAGGAAACCTCCATCAAACTACACGTCACCAGGAGGCACGACACTGCCCTCACACGAGAGACGATTGTTCGAGCCACAAGGCTACTGCGCCGTGAACAAGACACAAGACGCCAACACATCGCCGAAGCACTTCGTTGCCGAGGAACAACAACCAAAGCTGAACAACCACAGAACACAGGCCAAGACAGGCTATTCCAGCTACACGCCCCAGCAGAGCGCTACAGCCAAAAAGCGCACAGCGCTACATGCACGTCCGCCTACTGGTATTACCCAGCCTTACCCAGCTGCTCCACCGACCTCTCCACACACTCCTGAAGATGATTGGATGAATTCAAATCGAAACTTAGAGACAACCCTTGGAGGTATCTTACACAGCAACCTCCCCACCCATATAAAAACATATTATAGACGATATGAAACAATCAGAAAGATCTGATAAAAAAGAAGAATGTTATATGTTCATTTCAACAGAATATGTGTACAAGAATAACTGCTCCCAACACACACACACACACACACACACACACACACACACACACGAGAGCGTAAGGTTTTATCATTTCCATTTGACGACTCAGAGTACGGTCTCATCACAGACCTTCTCGCTTCAGAGGAGTACTGCTGCCCCTGCTACAGATTGTAGCGCAGCTTTGGGCTACAGAAGCCTCTGCACCGTCGTGCTCAGGGACCGTAACGTCGCGCCCTAGTCTCGTGCCCCGTGCTGGGTGATCGTGCACGTGCTCAGCAGTCGAGCACGTGCTCACGTGGTCATAGCTTTTACTTATATCCAGTGACCAAGTGCTTGAACTCGAGGTCTTCCTAATTATTATAATTTCTTTTTAATTATGAGGTTGCATTACTTCTGGTAAATTATTGGCGACAGGTTCATAATTTGGTCCTCGAAAAAAAAAGTTTTGCCATTGAAACAGAGTAATTGAATGGTACTAGAACTCGTGACGGATTTGTTTTGATTTACTCGCACGAATTATGATAATTATCCAGCTCACAGGTGTGAGTTGACCGATAGACCAGTCCCGACATAATTATCCAGTTCACCGTGATGAGTTCACCAGTTCACCATTCACCAGCCTAGTTCTGCCAGTTATCCAGTCACCAGTTAAGGAAATGTTTGAGAGGCTGTTGATATCCCTCATGAGGCCAAATAGAGTGTGCTTCTCACGTGTGGTCTCCTCACGTGAAGAAGCACAGTGCTAACAGAGAAGGTCCAGAAGAGGGCGACAAAGAGTAAGCTGTTTGGGCAGTGTTTGTATAGCTCTTTCTAGATATCTATTTATCTGTTTGTCTATCTGTTTATCTATCTATTTCCTGGCTCTCTCTCTCTCTCTCTCTCTCTCTCTCTCTCTCTCTCTCTCTCTCTCTCTCTCTCTCTCTCTCTCTCTCTCTCTCTCTCTCTCTCACTCTCTCTGTTTTCCTCCTTACATATGTATGTAACTGCCTATCTCCTTACCTATCTGTCTGTTTATCTATCTATCTATCTATCTATCTATCTATCTATCTATCTATCTATCTATCTATCTATCTGTCCATCTGTCTCTTATTTCATAGAAGATATTACTCCTTTGTAACAACTCGAATTAATTCCTAGAAATTTTTCTTTTATGATTCAACTTATAATTGAAACCAAAACGAAATATCTGATGAGTTGAATCTTCATTGATAATGCCCATTTTTGTCTTTATCTTGTCCCCCGGATGTCTGTTGATAACACTGGGTCCAGAGCTTCTGTTGCCATTAAGTCATATTCCCTCCATTCACATGTATCCTGCTCCAGTACCATTAGATCACATCACCATTCACCCGTGTGGGTCACCTGCCCGTATTCGTCACGAACGGAGAGGTGGTATACATGAAGGGCATTACCTGTCTCCTGGCCAGTTCTCGTGTCCTTGTTATCTTATCAGCCGTAGAGACAGATTATTATTCCTGGATTTACCACCTGCCCTTGACGTGTCCCCCCCTCCCCTTTGCCCCCCCTCCCACACACACACACACACACACACACACACACACACACACACACACACACACACACACACACACACACACACACACACCTGTAGACTACGTAACTAAGCTACACCCACACACACATCTGTAGGCTACATTACTGTAAGCCACCCCTGCCTGCAAGGAATAAACATACTTGTAGCATGAATACATATGTAAAACGTGTGTATGCAGCTAACACACCCCGTAGTCTACACAGTTATACACCTTTTGCGGACATGTCACCAGTAATCTACACATTTAAACACATTTTGCAGACGTATATGTAGCCTGTAGGTAGCTATAACTAACACACACACACACACACACACACACACACACACACACACACACACACACACACACACACACACACACAAACCTGTTGCCTTTCAGTTATTTAGTGCACCCAGCCAAACACACGTAGTAGAACTCCCATATTTATAAACCACTTATACCTAAATCGTCTAGCAACAGAAGCCTCTCCAACCCCCACCCACCCAACACTTACACACACACACACACACACACACACACACACACACACACACACACACACACACACTTGTAGCTCAGGGACACCTGCACTCGCAGCACATGTTGCCACCATGCTTAGTAACACACGCCCTCAGCAGAAAAAGAGAGGCCGCTTGGGATTCTCCAGTGACTCCTGAAGGAGTGGGTGGACAGGGCAGAGGGCTTCCCCGGCGATGAACGCTGTGCCTTCAGTAATCTCATACAATGACGTAACGTGGTCTGTAAATTTTTCTTTTCCTTTTTTTTCTGTCTTTTTCGCCAGCCAGTGTGGCGGCTCCGTAGGGCCTTCGTCTTAATGATTGGCGGAACTAAATCCTTTAGTTTGACTCCATGCGTGTGTGACAGCGACGACTCTGTCGTCCTCTCCATACACCACGGGCGTCTTGGTGTGAGGCGGACGTGAAAGCAAAGCAGAGTTTCACCCGTCAGGTGTTGTTGGTGCGTTCCCAGGGAGGTTGCTTCCCACGCCCGTGTCAGCCACGGTCTCCCATGATGTCTCCTGACCGTTCTAGCGGCTAGTACCCGGGTGCACTCCTCGCCTCTGAGGAGTCTTTTCCCGGCAGAGTTGTACCTATGGTGAGGAGAAGACAGCTCTTCAGTGAGGTTCCTCAACAGCCACAGGCCCTGTGGTCCGCGCCAGGGTGCATAGCCAACATACCCTGTAAAGTGAGGGTGTCCACAGACTCATGTCGGACCCGCCACCCACGCGTCACTCTCGCTAGGGCCAAGTCAGCCGGCACGCGGAAGATGATGGGTCGTGTTCAGATGACCAGGTTGAGGAGAGTGGGTTCTCCAGCCGTGATCATCGCAACTCCACGCCACCCGCTTGTACCACCAGCACGATATTGGTGTCGAGGGAGTGGGAGAGCCTTTCGGCTCAGGTTTTACATACACACAAACGTGCATTTTTCTCCGTCAGCCTGGTTAGCTTGATAACCCTGGAGGCGTACAGAGTGACAGGGATGTTGGTGGTTGAAATATAATTTGAGACCAGAATCCCGTTTTCTTACGGTAACCTTCACCAGCGTATATATATATATATATATATATATATATATATATATATATATATATATATATATATATATATATATATATATATATCTTTTCTTTCTTTCATACTATTCGCCATTTCCTGCATTAGCGAGGTAGCGTTAAGAACAGAGGACTGGGCCTTTGAGGGAATATCCTCACCGGGCCCCCTTCTCTGTTCCTTCTTTTGGAAAAGAGAGAGAGAGAGAGAGAGAGAGAGAGAGAGAGAGAGAGAGAGAGAGAGAGAGAGAGAGAGAGAGAGAGAGAGACTATACAATGTACGTATATAGACAGGCAGTTAGCTAGGTGGATAGAATGAACTATATGCTACGTCAAGTTGACTGAAGTCTATGCTAAAGAATGTGTCCATCTTTTGAAGAACAAGGTAATGAGTGTACCTGTCTGTTGAGGCGATCATTGCCTCGTGACTCAGGCTACAGTACATCCCTATGTACAGTATAGTATAGTATTACTCTAGTTTCCGTGTTCGTAACGTAATGTTAGTCATTTCCCGTACCTGAAGTTCACTTCCGCATGTAGGGAGAAATTATCACACAGCTCGCATGGCTGTTGTATCAAGAGACTTGTAGAAAGATGAAAAAGTCGTAAAAAAAAAAAAAAAAAAAGATATGTAAGTCATTTACACAACAGAGATTATGTCTGGATGCATAAATTTTCATATTTTCCTCTTTTTTTTTTTAGCTGAAAACTGATGATCTTTTGCTGAGTTCTGTAACTAGGTTATCCTGCACACACCCTCATCACGGTGACCTCATCTGCAAAGAACCTGACCACAATTTTAACTTTTTTTTTCCTTCCTTTTTTTCTCTCCTTATCTTATATACTTGTGTATTTTCTCGGCTTGTAATGCAATTGTGTTCTCTGCCCCGCCTGAGTGCTGCGTTGGTCTGTGTGGGTCAAGCGAGGTCGATCACATCTGACCGCTTCTTTGGTGTCACTGTCCGCCACTCACCTGGGGTTGACCCCGTCCAGCATCTATGAGGATGACTCCCTCATCCTATATACTGTTGAGGATTAAGAAGTGTTTTGCTTCCCGTGTATTAGAGTAATTGACGAGGGTAATTGAAGTATTGCGGCCCACCATTGATCAAAGGTAATGGCAATGGTATGGCAATGGTAATTGAACTTCCCTCAGGGAATGGTGTCAGATACCTTATAACTTGGATGAATGAAGATATAAACAGGTCCCACGACCTTCTCCCTCTCTGATAGACCTGCCTATTTTGACATTTACTCCACGAACATTCATGGTCTCTCTAGTTACCTCTCCTCTGTTGAACACCAACTGTCTAGAACCTCTGCTAATATCTTACTTCTCTCAGAGACCCACTTGTCTAATGGTGTTCTCAGTAGCCCCCTTTTATGTCCAACTGTAATCTCCACTCACGATTCCGGTTTCAAAGTGGTGTCCTTGCCTATCCACATCATCAGCATACATGTTCCACGCCTCGAGGACCTTGAGTCTGCCACACTTTGATGTTATCTGGCTCATGGTCTGTCTCCTAACTACCACACTTTACCTATGTTTCGCCTACTGTTCTCCTAATTATACAGATTTTATATCTTTCTTAGCCACTTTCAAACTCCTGCCAGGAAACTGTGGCATCCTCTCACCCACAAGCACAGATCTTTTACTTAGGGGATTTCAACCTTCACCATAGGGAATGGATGAATTCATCCCATACGGATGAAGGATTGAAGTCCTCACGTTCTCCAGTCTTAATGATCTAGAGCAAATTATCTCCCACCTTACCCACATTCCTGACCGCTGTGACCACTCTTAATATTCTGGATCTGTGTTTCACCTCTAATCCATCGCGATGTAACTACACAATCTCTGCCTCAGTCCCTTCGCATAACCACATTCTTATAAATGTGTCTCTTTTAAAGGCACCTCCCCTTCCGGCACCCTCTTCTCAACTTGAATATTGGTACCTCAACTAAGGTGACTGGAATAACTTGCTTCCAATCCATGATTCAACCGTTCCTGTTCTGAGGCCATTCAGGCGGAGATCAGGCATATCGGCCTTTGAAAAACTCTTCTTCGTCCGACTCCCATTCAGAATTTATCACTGCCCGTATTTAGCTAAGGGCATCTCTTAACAACTTTTGTCGCTCTGCCATTCCTTCACTTTTCCGTTCTGGTGTTACTATGGTTGTATATCCCGTAGACAAAGCAGCTATCTTTGGTTCGCATTTCGCCTCTAACCTTATCTTGGATAATTCTAACATTCCTTCGCCCCCTGATGCTCCTCTTACTAGTATTACGCCCCTTCCCATGATTTCTCTTCGGACTGGCCGAAACGCGCTTCACTCTGGACCCAAGCTAGTCTTTGGTCTTGATGGCATCCATCCCCATGTACTGAAAGAGTGTATCTCTGAAATCGCACCTCTACTTCCTCGTCTGCTCCGTTTCTTTGGAAGAATGCGTTGATACATCCCATCTCTTAGAAGGGACCGTTCTAACCCCACTAGCTGTCGTCCTGTTGCTTTGACATCTACCATTTCCAAAGCCTTTGAATCCCTCCTTAACTCCCATATCCTCAAACTTCCTAAATCTCACAGTCTTCTCTCTGATCACCTGTATGGCTTCATAAGGTGAGATCCACTGGTGATCCTCTTCCATATCTTACTAATGTCTGGTCATCATCACTGAAAGATTTTGGGGAATCTATGTGACTGCCCTTGACATATCCAAAGCTTTAGACAGGTTGTGGCATCGGGGTCTTATCCCTGCGCTCCCTTCTTTTGGCTTCCCTTCCACACTTTGCTCCTTCATATCTAGCTTCCTCTCTTGCCGATCCATCAGCAGCAGTGTCCCTCAAGGTTCTGTCTTGTCTTCTACATTTTTCTCGTTTTATCAACGATTCCCTTTCCCCAACAAATACCCAAATGCATTTATACGCTGATGACCACACTGCTTTCCTCTACATCCTTCAATTCTGCTTCTTCTTTTCTCACTCGTCTCACTGCAGATCGTCTCAGCACATCTTCGTCAGTAAATCTTGACAGGATATCTAACTGGGTTAGACCAAATCTGGCTAAGTTCACTCTCTCCAATACCCAGTTTTTACCCATCTCTTTATCTAAAATTCCTCAGAACTGTTCTCTCTCCTTTGGCGATTCTGTAATTCCACCTCTTGACTCAGTGAACATACTTGGTATTACTGTAACATCCACTCTGTCTTGGAAACCCCACATTACTGAAATAGTTAAGTCTACCTCTAAGAAACTGGGTGTCATTTTTAGATGTCGAAACTTCTTTTCTTTTGAACAGTTGCTCCCTTTATGCGGAGGATTGATTCCTCCTTGTATGGAGTACTTCTTTCATATCTGGGGTGGTTTTAGTTCAGCATCCTTACTTGACAGAGTCGAGTCAAATTCAGTCCGACTTATAAAGCCTTCCAGGCAAACTTTAGAACTTGACCCAATTACTCTACGCCACAATGTTGGTTCACTTTCCCTCTTTTATAAGTATTAATTTGGTTTTAGCTCCCGAGAGCTGGCTGCTTGTGTGCCCCCACCACTAGCTAGACCACGCAATACTCGATAAGCTATTGTCACATGACTACTGTGTGGCCGTTGGCAACTCAAGGGTGGGCCTTTTTGAAAACTGTGTCTTTCCTTACACCTCGAAGCTTTGGAACTCTCTATCCTTTCATGTCTTTCCAAATAACTATGACCAGGCACATTTTAGTAGACAGGTTTTACACTTCCTTCAAAATTCGCAAATAATTTCCCTTGTCTCTTCTTTTTTTTCATCCATTAACTTGTCTGTATTTCAACTCAGGCTCGTCCTTTATGTGGACATTTGTCCTTGACTGAAGCCTCCATCGTAAAAAAAAAAAAAAAAAAAAAAGGTTTAGTGTTCTAATGTAACACTACTGTTGGAGCAAGCATGCGAAAGGCTGGCAAGCTGTGAGCTGACACCCAAAGCCAGATATGATAATGTGATAACTTAAACCTCAGGCAAGCCACACTGTCTTATCGTGTCGTGTGCTGACTGATAAGAGAGATGATAATAGGTAGCGAGATAAGGCCCTCCTTATCAGGCAGGTATCGACTCGAGGCATTTACTTGCTTATCACATATTATGTTACCGTAGTGAAGCTATAAGAGTGGACGCAGGACAAGACTTTGGTCGAGATCCTGAATATTAAAACTGATCATCAGCAAACAGTATCAGACTCATGCAGACATCACCTGGAGGAGGGGCAACGAGGGTATCTCAAGTATCGGAACTCATCAGTGTTTTTCCTGGTGGTCACCCTCGTCAATGTGTTCAGTAGGCGGGTCGAGAGGAAGCTGTAGGCCTAGTATTTTCATTGTAGCGTACGGTAAACTGGACAAGGCAAGCGGACATCTCAAAGGAGGAATATACATTTAGCTTTAGTTAACGGAAGATTCGAGAGGACTTTCCCAACTCTCTGTAGGGCAAATGTTTAGCTTTTCTGCTGAACGAAAAAAAAGTGAGGAAGGATTTGGCAACTGTACGTAAGGCGAACTTTTCCCGTTGCTGTCTTGAGGGGAATGATTTAGCCTCAGTTGTACGGGGGAAATATTTTCTTTCTACTTCAGACGGAATATTTCCTGTCTATTATGGACGGTACATTTCGTCTACGTGTTGGGTTGAATATTCATCGTGTATTGTATTGTATTGTACTGTATTTCCCACAGTACAGATATTTTGTGTTTAGTACCGTAGGGGAAATGGTTCCTGTCTGTTTACTGTGTAAAGATCTGGCGTCAGTGTTATACTGCACTAGATCAAGATCAACATGGATCACTGCGTCGTCCTTCCTGTACAGAGATGGTCGTGATCACCTCCTTGTACTGTTGGCGTGGGCGTCGCTGTACAAGGTCGTGATCGCCTCGCACCCTGCTGGCATGGTTGTCGTTATTCAGGGTTGTGATCGCCTCCTACCCTGCTGGCATGGTTGTAAGAGGTCTTAATCAAGTGAATGACGGGAGGAGAGTCGGGAGGATGCTGGCGGCTAAATATAGTTAGTCGCAAAGGTTAAGGTTACTTATCATCCTGTTGTACTACAGTCAACAGCTGCTGCTATGGCCGGTCGCACGACTGGTGGCAGAGGACGGCACTGGTGGTCGCACCTCTGGCGAAAGTAACAACAACAACAACAACAACAGCCAGGGAGGGGACACAATACCACACAACCACCACAACGTCAGAGCTGTGGTCGCCAGTCGAGGTTAAGACATACTTTTCTCCTGGTATCTCCTCACTATAATTCATTTGCCGTAAGTCATGTGACTGATACCGTGGCACAGAGCCCGGTATTGCCTGTAGTTAGCCTCCTGAGCAAATTGCAGATGGTGTGAATTCCCTCCCTCTTTTTTTTTGGTAAGTGCTTGATGTAGCAAGTGTGAGATGATTAGCCTGCTGTGAAATATGCTTGCATGCCGTGGCATACGTAATCGTTGTAATATGTGAGCTTAATGTTAGATTACGAAACTATGAAAAGCTAAAGTTTATATATACTAGCAATTATATTATATATATATATATAATATATCATCACTTATTATTTTATTTCAAATATAAAAATATATATCATGTTTTGATTTTTTTTTTCTTTAAGTCCCATCTTGTCGCTGTCTACCCGCGTTTGCTAGCGGTAAGCGAAATGGAAAAAAAAAAAATGGCCCTATACCCCCCCATAAATATATACATTACACACTCACAAAAATATTATCTCAGGTTGTTGTGGTTGTAGCCGGAAAGGTTGGAAAATTACTGATTCAATCCACTGACAGCCAAAGCAACCCATTATACCAACCATTGCTTTCCAAATCCTATGCCTCATTCACCGTTGTGT
Source organism: Panulirus ornatus (assembly GCF_036320965.1). NCBI lineage: Eukaryota > Metazoa > Arthropoda > Malacostraca > Decapoda > Palinuridae > Panulirus > Panulirus ornatus. The sequence goes on along the minus strand of NC_092235.1, from coordinate 47,454,091 downwards.
GTTTCATGCCCGATGACAATCTGTCGCAGCGTGGGCACTGCGTGCTGCCTATTAAGCGTGTGGTGCGGACTCGCCCGGCAGGCAGGTCTGCACTTTTCTACGTATGCCTGCACCTCCGTACACACTGTACCTTTGGTCCCAACTTTGCCTTAGCAACGTTTGCTTCATTTAGCACTGTCCGACACATCTTAAACCACCCTCATTGCTGTCCAACTCCACACGGGCTTTGTATTGTCCAACACTACTGCTTACCTAACGTTACTTACCTGATCAAACCGACACACATCGTTTCACTCAAACATCTGTTTCCGAGGCACATCCCATCCCACTTGATCCTATAGCACGTGCGCACATACAAATGTTTCGAACCTTTCCGTTCATCCTCACTTTATGCTTTCGATAATTTCTCGACTTCACGATTTTCAGGCCATCACCCCAGGAAGTTCATGTCGCGCCATTCAAACCCTTATTCTCTATTATTTCGCATGGTCTGGCGCCTCCATGGGAACCTTCCGCGGTTAGTCCCAGAAGTCACACCCCAGATATTGATTCAAAGCATCATGCACTGCCTCCAGTTTCTTATCCATTTCCAAAGCATACGATTCAATTGATTGGACCTTCACCTACTGGTACTATAATGAACATTTGTCGTCTATAATGTCTCAAATTTAGCTTCAAGCTCTATTTATTCAATCATTTACCATTATACCGTATATCCACTTCTGATTTTTCATTAATGATTATCCGCTATTATTCATATTATTATATTCACAATCAACTGTACTTTTCCATGTCATCTATCCCCATACATTATTCCTTAGCACCTCTTTCCAAGACTCTTGCATTTACCTCCCTAACAACCCCATCCATAAACAAATTAAACAACCATGGAGACATCACACACCCCTGCCGCAAACCTACATTCACTGAGAACCAATCACTTTCCTCTCTTCCTACACGTACACATGCCTTACATCCTCGATAAAAACTTTTCACTGCTTCTAACAACTTGCCTCCCACACCATATATTCTTAATACCTTCCACAGAGCATCTCTATCAACTCTATCATATGCCTTCTCCAGATCCATAAATGCTACATACAAATCCATTTGCTTTTCTAAGTATTTCTCACATACATTCTTCAAAGCAAACACCTGATCCACACATCCTCTACCACTTCTGAAACCACACTGCTCTTCCCCAATCTGATGCTCTGTACATGCCTTCACCCTCTCAATCAATATATATATATATATATATATATATATATATATATATATATATATATATATATATATGTGTGTGTGTGTGTGTGTGTGTGTGTGTGTGTGTGTGTGTAAAGAGAGGAAAGGATTAAGGGAAAGAAATATAAAAGAAGTCAAGTGTATTCGCCGAAAGCAAATCAATATACAGAACCTTTGACTTTTCCTGAAAGCAGAAGCGATCAATTACCGAGAGTGTGTGTGTGTGTTTGTTGTGTATATGTTGCTTGTCGCAAGCAGTAGGGCACGTGCTGTGGCTGCCTATGTAAGGCGGTGTGGTGCTGGACACGCCCGGCAGGGACAAGGTCTGGACACGTGTTGAGTCATTATACTTATGTCCTGACACGTCCGTGTCACCGGCGGTACCAGGTTCTGGCATCCCCCACGACTGACATGGTAGGCAAACGTTTGCTTTGCATTTAAGGACAGCATGTCTTGGACACGTGCTGACACGCCTCACTGGTAAGTGCCGGAACGAACGGATGCACACGGGGATGGTATGTCCTAACCACATACAGGCAGGTCCAGAAGTGGTACACCTTGGACACGTCGACACATATCGGGTTGCGACACATCTGGTACGTCTACCGGAGGCGACATCCAACACCCTCTGTGAGTCTAAGAGACGTAGAGACGGATCTACAATCGTTCCGCACCTTTCCGCGTCTGATCCGTTAGCGTACTGAAATATGTTTCTTTCTCAACTTCGATCGTGTGATTCAGGCGTTCCCGATCAACCCACACGGAAGTTCGATGTCTGAGGCAGTTGTAAGACCTGTATTTCTCGTAGTTTCTTTCGCAGTGGGTCGTTGGGGCTGCGGGCCCGCCACTGGGAACAGCTTCCCGCGGGTTATCCTCCAGAAGAACCCTGATTGATTCCACAGGTCATCATGCCGGTGCTGTGAACAGTTCCCTTGATCAGTGTTGCCCGTGAAGCAGGTGAGATTCAGGTGGGGAGGGCTTGTGATGTGTTATATATCGTTATCATTTTGTCCAGTGCTATAATGGTGCTCAGAGAAGCATTTGAGTTGCTAGGTACAGTTTAGGAGTGTTATGTTATTATTGCTGTTATCATTATTACTGCTATTATTATTATTATTATCATTATTATTGTTATTATTATTATTATTATTATTATTATTATTATTATTATTGTTGCTGTTATTATTATATTATTGTCATCATTATTATCATTACTATTATTCGCCCTTTAAGAATAACAGTACAACCCTTTCATATGATGGAATGACCTTTGACCTTACCCTAACACCCAAGGCCAGCACATTATACCGATGGGTCGTACCGTATTTCTCAAAAGATCGCATCTCGTGCTCAGGGGTCGTACTGTTGTGTTCAGCTGTCGTACCTTCCTGTTCAAGTGTCGTACCGTCGTGTTTAAGGGGGTTAAGCTACTGTTATAATTACTAAGATTTTATGAATTCCTGAGCCTATGATCTCAGCTTTGCTGCCATACGTCCTCTTGGAGAGAGAGAGAGAGAGAGAGAGAGAGAGAGAGAGAGAGAGAGAGAGAGGAACTAATTCTAATTCAGTTTCAAAAGATTTTATCTAACTCAAAGGCAAAGCATTTCGTTAATAGCATCATCGAGGGATGCATGGCTACGGGTACTTCTGCTTTACTATTCTCTATCTACTGCCGTCTGCTTATACATACAGATAACTTCGACACGGACCATCAGGTCTCCTCTTATCTGTCCTTCCCATGTACTGAAGCAGCAGCCGCCCAGTTCACACCGCCAGCCACATATATCTGCTCCCGCCTGTGGCCTGGGTCGTTGACGGGGTCCTCCGCCCCATCCTGGTCTGCACCAGGGGTGCGGAAAGGTTCGTCTGACGAGTCTAAACTTCGAGGCTGTGCACACTTGACTCCCTCGAGAGCCCTATGATGATTGGACGAGTCCACAGCCGCTTCGAAGCTGCTGGTCGACTGCTCTGTCGCAACTCGTAGCGTGTTCGTCTGATCTGGCAGCAAGTTAGGTGGGTTAGGGGGAATCTTTATCCTTGCCAAGTCTGGCATTCACGCTGCCTAGCGTGTGTAGCTTCCCTGCAACGGTTGATGCATCCCCGGGGGAAGCCAGAGCTGGGACGACACCCACACAGTACCATCAGAACATAACGTCACGTGGCGCCGTAGCAGGACCCAAACTGTTGAAGCAAATGATTGAGACAAATCTCGCCCATTAAACGGATCAGGAAGTATGGCGGAGTGTGTGTGTGTGTGTGTGTGTGTGTGTGTGTTAAGAGGCGGCTGTATTCACATCGTCTCTGGAGAGTAGTAGTTCTTGTCTATCCACGGATATTTTATGGTATGTATTTGATATCTATGGTCCGTTTTAAACGTCATTTTCGTGAGTTTTCTTTTCAGTTATTTACGGTAGTCTCATATTTTTCACGAAATTTTACTTGAATGTGTTGCACGAGGTGTTGTATGTTACACGAGGTGTTGCATGAGTGTTGCACGAGGTGTTGTATGGGTGTTACACGAGGTGTTGCATGAGTGTTGCACGAGGTGTTGTATGGGTGTTACACGAGGTGTTGCATGAGAGACCACAGTGTTTGTCGGCCCGTGACGTCCCTCGCGCGCGCTGTCCCCACGATGTTGCCCGGCCCGGGCGGCCGTGGGAGCCCGAGAGAGGCGGATATCCCGCTTTCCGGCGCAAGAGATAGACGCGTGTGATGATGTGCTGACCTGAACTGACCCTGCTACAGCGACCCGGCCACCGGCCACCGGCCACCTCCTGTGGCCTTCACCAGTTGGCTTCACCACTTAGGTTTAGTGGCTGTCTTCATCCACTGGCTTCACCACTTAGATTTAGTGGCTGTCTTCATCCACTGGCTTCACCACTTAGGTTTAGTGGCTGTCTTCATCCACTGGCTTCACCACTTAGATTTAGTGGCTGTCTTCATCCACTGGCTTCACCACTTAGATTTAGTGGTTGATTTCATCCACTGGCGTCATCAATTGGATTTAGTGGTTGACTTCCTCCACCGGCTTCACCACTTGGATTAACTAGTTGTCTTCAGCTACTCCTCACTTGTTGGCTTCACCCTCTGGCTTCATCTGGCTTCATTAGGCATATCGAAGCATCAAGGCTACTTTAGCTTCATCGATTGGCTTCCTCAGACATAGCGGCCAAACCGAATGGCTTCCCCAATTGACTGCAGTGGATTACCTTCACTTAATCGTTTCATTAGTCACACGGGTTACCTTCGCTGGCTTCGCTAGTCCACTTCGTTGCTCGGGTATACCGGCTGGCTTCACTGTTTGGCTTTATCGACTGGTCTCTTCTTTTGCTGGGCTTCGTCAGGCTTAGGTACGAGTACACTTGGCTCCACCACCTGGCAGCGGATGGACAAGACGTTCCCACCTGGGGCAGTGACTGGTTCAGATGAACCTCAACAGCTGTGGCAGCTGGTGGTTTGAACCCGTCAGTGATAGCAGCTTGGCCAGACGGACTTCACTCCCTGGCTTCGTCATCATCAGAGGCCGACCAAGATGTCATCACTAGCAGACCTGACCTTTTAGAATGATATTATCTGACCTCCTCTGATGTAACAGTGAGCCATGATCATACACGTCTCCTTACTGATTATGACCATGAGGAAAATCACGCCACTAAGGTCTGGGAAATACATTCTAAACACATTTCCTAACGTAAAAGTTCGTTTGCCTTTTTATATCGAGGACAATTTTCTTAAGACAGTGACAAGTCAGAGAGACGCCTTCCCCGTGATGGGATCGAATGAAACAGATCCTTCAAAACAAATGGCTGAACCTAATTAGCTTTCTCCAAATAAATGAGCTGATTACGGTGGATTCTGCAAATAAATGGGAGTGACAAAGTTAGAATGAGGAGAATGGGGATGGGGGAGGAGTACGAAAGGAAGGGGATTGGATGAGTGGTAATGGGGACGGAATAGGAGGGTTTGGTTGCGAGGTAATGAAGATGGGATAAGAGGGTGATGGGTGAGAGGCAGTTGGGACATCAAGAGGGCGGTGGGTGAGAGATGATAGGAATGAGTAAAGAGGTAATGGGATGGGGGGGGGGGTTAAGATAAGAGGTAATGGGAGGGGGTAAAGTGAGAGGAAAGGGATGGAGGTAAGATGAGAGTAATGGGGGGGGGGGTAGGGTGAGAAGTAGTGGGAGGGGGTAAAGTGAAAGGTAATGGGAGGGGGATGGGTGAGAGGTGATGACCTCCGTCATATACAGTGTGTTCCACCCTCCGTCTCGCTACCCCCAGCACACATGGACTAGTGAACTGTCTTATCAGCACCTCAGATTACCTCAGAGCCGGGTACCCCCGCGCAGAGTGGCTGATGTGTGGGGATTCTGTTGGCATGAACGCCGTGGACGTGCAGAAGCAGCGACGGTTGCCACAAGCAGACACAAGCTCCACACAAGAACACATCGCCATCTAGGAGAGGTGCTGCACACGACGGTAGGGGGTGTGTGATCATTCTGGCCACAGTCACCTCCTGACGCAAGGTGATCCCTCGTCCCTGAGTTGCTGTTGGTCACCACACCGCACCGAACCCGTCCGAATTCGTCCAAACTGCTACATGCTGACGCATACATCCTGTCAATCCTCTCCGTCCTCTCCGTGCGCCGTCTTAGGACGTATGGGGAGGATGAGCGACTAATGACTGACTAAGAAGACAAGACATGTCGAGAGTAGAGTGAGCAAGATGAAGGAGAAGACCTAGAGGGTTTATTATTGTTATTATTATTATTATTATTATTATTATTATTATTATTATTATTATTATCATTATTATTATCTATAATTATTATTATTATTATGACCTATAATTATTATTATTGTAATTAGTAGTAGCAGTAGTATTGGTAATAATGATGATGATAATAATAATCTAATTCTTGTTATTATTATTATTATTATTATTATTATTATTATTATTATTACTTTTATTATTATTATTATTATTATTATTATTATTATTATCATTATTATTATTATTATTGTTGTTGTTGTTGTTGTTGTTTTTATAATACATATACAAAGGTGGAGCATGATAAGCGAAGAAATAGATTCAGAGATGAAAGTCAATATGCTGTGTTGAACGTAAGAGCAGGAAGAAGTAGGGACCCCACCAGTCAGTGTAGAATTCACTCCGCGTAGGTAGAGTGTAAATAGACACACACACACACATCACCACCACCACCACCACTATCCACCACAACCACCACCACTGAGGGAGAGGGAGAGTACCAACCTGCGGGGATATACCCACCATGAGATTACGTCATGAGTTAGGGCTAGTTAGCGCGTAGTGCTCGAGAGAGAGAGAGAGAGAGAGAGAGAGAGAGAGAGAGAGAGAGAGAGAGAGAGAGAGAGAGAGCAATTGTGCCAAGTGCACTGTCGATGGCATTGAAAAATGTATATTATCACAGCGATAAGATAACAGAGCATGGCCTGTTATCTTGGCAGGTGCCTCATATATCCACCGACTCCCTCTGTCCATCAAGACGAAGGATCATACTTCACTAAATCCCATCCCAGCCTGTTACGAGAGTGCTCAAGCTATCACTCCAGTGTGTGTGTGTCTTAGTGTGTGTGTGTGTGTGTGTGTGTGTGTGTATGTGTCTCTCTCTCTTAGTGTGTGTTTGTGTGTGTGTGTGTGGGCGTTGGTGTGTGTGTGTGTGTGTGTGTCGGGGGGGGGGACGGAAACTGTATTTTACACTCGTGTTGGCCCGTCTCTTTCCCTTGTATATATGTGTATTATGTCTTTATTCCTATGTATGTATCCACATACACACACACACACACACACACACACACACACACACACACACACACACACACACACACAGCAGCAGCCCAAACCAGGTACTAATTTATCGACCAGCTCCGAGAGGAGGAGAAAAACCTGGGTTGGATGGGGGTCGACTGTCAAACACAGAGGTCGGATCCATGCGGGTTCGACCTCTGGCTGGCCTACACTTGACTCATGACTTGTAACGCAAACACTTCACATGGAGATCCATGCGTAGATATGGGTGTGTCTGCGCGTGTACTTACGCGTATGTGCTTATGTATTCGCGTAATTTCATAAGGGTTAAGAGCCAGGCCATCATACCCAAGGGTTGCACCATCGTGCCCAAGGGTCGTATCGTCGCGCTCAAGGACAGTATCGTCGTGCTCAAGGGTCGTACTGTCGCACTCAAGGGTCTTACTGTCGCACTCAAGGATCGTACTGTCACACTCTAGGGTTGTATCGCCTCTCTCAAGGGCCGTATCGTCGCGCTCAAAGGATGACAGTTACGGTGGGTGTGGCAGACACACGAGTTAGACTGAGGACAAACGGACAAACATCTATCGAAAGATCTAACCGGTCGCCATAGAAATGATGGGCTGTGCGTAAAGTGATAACTCCAGGTCTTATGAACGTGGCTAAAAAAATTGTATCCCTAATCCCTTGGGATAGAAGTCCCCTATCCCAGGAGATAGGGGGAAAGATAACTGCTTTTGGATCTCCTGTGTAGTAGAAGGTGACTGCTAAGGGAGGGAACGGGGACCAGAAACCTGATTCTCCTTATATTTCAATTTCTAAAAGTAGGAACACAAGAAGGTGCCAAGTGCTCACCCTCTTCGCAGGCTCATACTTGGGTGTCTCATTGTGCTTAGCGGTAATAAGGATGAGAAGAAGGGGGAGAGAGAGGGATTATATTTGGGGAGAGGATCCTGGGTGTTCTGGTTCCTCTTGAGAATATGCTCAAGGGGAAGGGGGGAGAATGACAAGGGAATGTCTCCAGGGTAAAGTCTCGGAATTGTGTAAGAGGCGGGAGCAAAGGAGAGGTTGGGACTTACGTTAATGGGGGACTTGTGGTATTGTGTCAATGTGTGTAAAGAAATGAATTCTTTCCTGGTATGGGTGGGATCGCGAGAGGTGAAGGATTGTTAGTGTTTATGCGCCTGGTAGCGAGAGGCGTGAGGAAGAGAGGGGAGTTGGGTGATGAATGATTTCATCAGCAATATTGATGCAAGGGATCGAATATTAGTGGCCCGAGATTTTGATACAAGGCTGGCTAATATGGCAGCTGACGATATGACCAGTGGGGGTAATGGGGAACCATGATAAATGAAAATGGTAATCACCTTGTCGAGTGCTAATGGGGTGAACCAGGGCATATGGAGTGGTCAAGGGAAACCATGGAAAAGTCTTTGGGACCTGGTTGTGGACTGGGGCTTTGGTTTCGATGCAGTAAACATGCGGTCATGTTGTGGATGTGAGCAAATGAGGCTGTTTCCATCTGTAACTGGCACTACCTCTCTGACGTGGAAAACGGAAAGTGATATGAAAAAATTATATTAAAAATCGCCGTCTCCCGCGTTAGCGAGGTAGCGCAAGGAAACAGACGAAAGGTTGGCCCAACCTACCCACATACACATGCATATACATAAACGCCCACACACGCACATATACATACTTATACATTTCAACGTATACATACATATACATACACTGACATATACATATATACACATGTACATATTCATACTTGTTGCCTTCATCCCTTTCCGTCGCCACCTCGCCACACATGAATTAGCATCCTCCCCGCGAGGTAGCGTTAGGAAAAGACAAAAAAGGCCACATTCGTTCGCACTCAGTTTCTAGCTGTCATGTGTAATGCACCGAAACCACAGCTCCCTTTCCACATCCAGGCCCCACAAACTTTCCATGGTTTACACCAGACGCTTCACATACCCTGGTGCAATCCATTGACAGCACATCGATCCCGGTATACCACATCGTTCCATTTCACTCTATTCCTTGCACGCCTTCCACCCTCCTGTATGTTTAGGTCCGGATTGCTCAAAATCTTTTTCACTCCTTCCTTCCATCTTCAATTTGGTCTCCCGCTTCTCCTCGTTCCCTCCACCTCTGACACATATATCCTCTTTGTTAGTCTTTCCTCACTCATTCTCTCCATGTGACCAAACCATTTCAACACACCCTCTTCTGCTCTCAATCACACTCTTTTTATTACATCTCTCTCTTATCCTTTCATTACTTACTCGATCAAACCAACTCACACCACATATTGTCCTCAAACATTTTGTTTCCAACACATCCACCTTCCTCCGCACAACCCTATCTATAGCCCACGCTTTGCACCCATATAACATTGTTGGAACCACTATTCCTTCAAACATACCCATTTTGCTCTCCAAGATAACGTTCTCGCCTTCCACACAGTCTTCACCGCTCCCAGAACTTTCGCCCCCTCCCCCACCCTGTGACTAGCTTCCGCTTCCATGGTTCCAGCTGCTGCTAAATCCACTCCCAGATATGTAAAACACTTCACTTTCTCCAGTTTTTCTCCATTTAAACTTACTTCCCAATTAATTTGTCCCTCATCCCTACTGAACCTAATAACCTTGCTCTTATTCACATTTGCTCTCAGCTTTCTTCTTTCACACACTGTACCAAACTCAGTCACCTACTTCTGCAGCTTCTCACCTGAATCAGCCACCAGAGCTGTATCATCAGCGAACAACATCTGATTCACTTCTCAAGCCCTCTCATCCACAACATACTGCATACTTGCCCCTCTCTCCAAAACTCTTTCATTCACCTTCCAAACCACCCCATCCATAAACAAATTAAACAAAAATGGAGACATAAAACACCCCAGCCGCAAACCGACATTCACTGGGAACCACTCACTTTTCTCTCTTCCTACTTGTACATATGCTTTACGTCCTTGATAAAAACTTTTCACTGCTTCTAGCAACTTACCTCCCACACCATATACTCTTAATACCCTCCACAAAGAACGTTATCTTGGAAAACAAAAATGGGCATGTTTGAAGGAATAGTGGTTCCAACTATGTTATATGGTTGCAAGGCGTGGGCTTTAGATAGAATTGTGCGGAGGAGGGTGGATATGCTGGAAATGAGATGTTTGAGAGCAATATGTGGTGTGAGGTGGTTTGATCGAGTAAATAATGAAAGGGTAAGAGAGATGTGTGGTAATAAAAAGAGTGTGGTTGAGAGAGCAGAAGAGGGTGTTTTGAAATGGTTTGGTCATATGGAGAGAATGAGTGAGGAAAGATTGACATAGAGGATATATGTGTCAGAGGTGGAGGGAACGAGGAGAAGTGGGAGACCAAATTGGAGGTGGAAAGATGGAGTGAAAAAGATTTTAAGTGATCGGGGCCTGAACATGCAGGAGGGTGAAATGCGTGCAAGGAATAGAGTGAATTGGAACGATGTGGTATACCGGGGTGGACGTGCTGTCAGTGGATTGAATCAGGGCATGTGAAGCGTCTGGGGTAAACCATGGAAAGTTCTGTGGGGCCTGGATGTGGAAAGGGAGCTGTGGTTTCGATGCATTATACATGACAGCTAGAGACTGAGTGCGAACGAATGTGGCCCTTGTTGTCTTTTCCTAGCGCTACCTCGCGCACATGCGGGGGGGGGAGGGGGTTGTCATTTCATGTGTGGCGGGTGGCGACGGGAATGAAATATGCACATGTGTATATATGTATATGACTGTGTGTATATATATATGTATACGTTGAGATGTATAGGTATGTATATGTGCATGTGTGGACGTGTATGTATATACACGTGTATGGGAGAGGGTTGTGCCATTCTTTCGTCTGTTTCCTCGCTGACGCGGGAGACAGGGACAAAGTATAATGAATAAATAAAATAAAAAAATAATATATATATATATATATATATATATATATATATATATATATATATATATATATATATATATATATATATATATATATATATATATAAGTCAATTGGGAGATAAGTTTGGATGGAGAAAAACTGGAGGAAGTAAAGTGTTTTAGATATCTGGGAGTGGATCTGGCAGCGGATGGAACCATGGAAGCGGAAGTGGATCATAGGGTGGGGGAGGGGGCGAAAATCCTGGGAGCCTTGAAGAATGTGTGGAAGTCGAGAACATTATCTCGGAAAGCAAAAATGGGTATGTTTGAAGGAATAGTGGTTCCAACAATGTTGTATGGTTGCGAGGCGTGGGCTATGGATAGAGTTGTGCGCAGGAGGATGGATGTGCTGGAAATGAGATATTTGAGGACAATGTGTGGTGTGAGGTGGTTTGATCGAGTAAGTAACGTAAGGGTAAGAGAGATGTGTGGAAATAAAAAGAGTGTGGTTGAGAGAGCAGAAGAGGGTGTTTTGAAATGGTTTGGGAACATGGAGAGAATGAGTGAGGAAAGATTGACCAAGAGGATATATGTGTCGGAGGTGGAGGGAACGAGGAGAAGTGGGAGACCAAATTGGAGGTGGAAAGATGGAGTGAAAAAGATTTTGTGTGATCGGGGCCTGAACATGCAGGAGGGTGAAAGGAGGGCAAGGAATAGAGTGAATTGGATCGATGTGGTATACCGGGGTTGATGTGCTGTCAGTGGATTGAATCAGGGCATGTGAAGCGTCTGGGGTAAACCATTGAAAGCTGTGTAGGTATGTATATTTGCGTGTGTGGACGTATGTATATACATGTGTATGGGGGTGGGTTGGGCCATTTCTTTCGTCTGTTTCCTTGCGCTACCTTGCAAAGGCGGGAGACAGCGACAAAGCAAAAAAAAAAAAAAAAAAAAAATATATATATATATATATATATATATATATATATATATATATATATATATATATATATATATTATCCCTGGGGAAAGGAGAGAAAGAATACTTCCCATGTATTCCCTGCGTGTCGTAGAAGGCGCCTGAAAGGGAAGGGAGCGGGGGGGTTGGAAATCCTCCTCTCGTTTTTTTTTAATTTTCGAAAAGAAGGAACAGAGAAGGGGGCCAGGTGAGGATATTTCCTCAAAGGGTATTCCCTCTAAGGCCCAGTCCTCTGTTCTTAATGCTACCTCGCTAACGCGGGAAATGGCGAGTAATATAAAAAAAAAAAAAAAATATATATATATATATATATATATATATATATATATATATATATATATATATATATATATATATATATATATATATATATATATATTGGAAAGGGTCACAATTTTTTTTGCACGTGATCAAGTATATTCCCAAGAGTCTACAGGGAAAAAGGAAACATGATAAGTTCCCAAGTGCACTTTCCTGTAATAATCACATCATTATATCATCTGACTGTTATATTTCTCTCTTGTGTTCTGCCCTGATGATGTGATTATTACACGAAAGTGCACTTGGGAACTTATCGTGTTTCATTTTTCCCGTGGACTCTTAGGAATATATATATATATATATATATATATATATATATATATATATATATATATATATATATATATATATATATATATATATTCAACTAAAAAAATGCTGGTAAAATACTCCAACTCGTTTTCATACTTTATTCAGAAAAATATAGACAGATGTACAGAACAATAGGTAAATTCCTGCAGAGAACATTCAGTGCTACCGAGGCGGTGCACAGAGGAGAAAACATCAGAAGACAAGTGTGGCAGAGATGTTGGCTAGGTGCGAGCGGTGCCTACATGTCCGACCACACCCGACCACCTATGCTAAAAGCTAGTAATAAATAACCTTGAACACCTCCGCTGCTCCGCTACATACCTGGAGAAGCGCTGTTGCTTCAGCAGATCCGTTCCCACTCTTGGGGTCAACGCTGGAGCACCTCACTCGATAGTTAAGCTAAGGAATCCAATCTTTGAGCACGAGGGTATGATGCTTGGCTGTGATGGTCTGCACCTTGCCCGTAATGGTCAGGTCGAAGGCTTTTAGATATGATCGTCTGAACCTTAACCTTCGATGGTCAGGTCAAAGGTTGACCCTCCACGTTCAAGGGTTGTACCGTCGTCCTCAAGAGTCGTGCTGTCACAATCGGGGGTCGTCATATTATTACACTCGGGGTTGCCACTAACCTTATATTCCTGGTTTTTTTTTTTTCCACAAGCGACTGAAGTAGTCTCTGTAGTGAGAAATGACAGCGCATGACAGACATAACAGAAGGAGGAATTAAGAAACATTCATCCCTCATCATGCTTTCTTTCATATCTTGTTATCACTAAATATACAGGTTATATAGTTGATCCGTCCGCTTGTGGTCTATTCGGTTAATTAACATCAACTTTTTTTTTGACTTAAGACTAGTTTGTGCAAGCATATATGGATGATATGGGTGAAGTGCACATATCTGTGGTAGGTGGAGGCAAGCATGAGGTTATAGTGAGTCCACTGTCTCGATATCTTCAATATTCTTCGTCTCTCTCTTGTCCACTAACTGTCTCCTTCCAGGCAGACGTATGGGCTTAAGTGAGGGTCTCATACAAGACAAGTAATGACATATTCATGTGAAGATTACTGAATGTATTGGACACATTTTACGTTGGAGACACCATTCACGGATAAAATACCACACTAAGTCCGGCGACCAACTGAAACATGGATGTTTAGGATAAAGAAGAGTCAAGGAAAAGTATGTACGAATATTGGAGGGAGTGAAAACCCGTCATTTGATATGTGCCTGGTCATAATCATTACGAAAATCGTGCAACAATATAGAATTCCAAAGCTTCAAGGTGTTGTAGGAAAAAGAATGGTTATCAAAACGGCCCACTCTTGAGTTTCCATTGGCCACACGGTAATCATGTGACGCAGCGGTTTGCCGGGTATTGTGTGGTCTACCTAGTGGTGGGGGCACACAAGCAGACAGCCAGCAGAAACCAACTCAATATCAACAGAAGAAGGGGAGTGAACCGGCACTGCGGTGTAGGGCAAGTGGGTAAAGTTTTGAAGTTTGCCGGGGAGAGTTGATCAGTCGGACCTCATTCGACTCAACTCAGTCAAATAAGGATGCAGAGCTAGAACCATCCCAGATGTGAGGGTAGTACCCCATTCAAGGACGGATCAATCTTCTGTGTAAACAGTGCTACTGTTCGGAAGAAAAGAAACTTTGATATCTAAACAGGACTCCCAGTTCCTCAGAAACAGACTTGGCTATTTCAGTAATGTGGGGTCTCCGAAACAGAGTGAATGTTACAGTAATAACAAGTATGTTCACTGAGTCAAGAAGTGGAAATACAGAACTGAAAAGGCGAGAGGAAGGTTGTGAGGAATATCCCATAGAGAGGTGGGTAGAAACTGGGTTTTGGAGGCATGAAACCTAACCAGATTTCGTCAACCCCACTGAGATATCCTGTCCGAGTTTGAGGGATATCGGGTGAGAGAAGGAGCAATATTGAGGGATGTGGAGAAATGCAGTGTTGAATAATCAGAGTAAGAGTGTATTTGTTTATTTGTAGAAGAAAGGAAATCGTTGATAAAAAAAAAAAAGGAGGAAAAGAGGAAGAGACAGGTCAAAACCTTGAGGAACACCGCAGTTGATGGAGAAAGAGGGGAGAGGCTGATGCATTAACGACCACGGAGATAGATCGGCCGGAGAGGAAGCTAGATATGAGGGAGCAAAGTGAGGAAGAGAAACTAAAAGAGTGGAGTTTAGAGATGAGACCACGTTGCCACACACCCTGTCGAAAGCTTTGGATATGACGGCTACATAGGATTCCCTAAAATCTTTCAGGTATGTTGACCAGACATTATTAAGATAAGAAAGAAGGAAAAGTTCTGAATTTTAAACAAAAATGGAACAGACGGGCAAGCACAGGTGCAAGTTCAGATACACACCCTTTCAGTACACGGGTGATTGATGCCATCAGGACATTAAGCTCTGCTTGTGTTCAGAGAGAGAAGCGCATTTCAGACAGTTCGAAAAAAGATTATGGGAAGGGCCATAAGATTAGTAAAAGGAGCATCAGGGGGTGAAGGAATGTTAAACTAACCCAAGGTAAGAGTTCGAGAAGAACGGGAACCAAAGAGAGTTACTTTGTCTGCGGGAGGGACAGCTATAGTACCGTTCGAACAGAAAAGTTAAGGAAAGGTGGAGCGACAAAAGGTGATAGCGGTCCCCTTACCTGAAGACTAAAGGATGAAGAGAAGAGGATGTCACACTTCCTTTGAATAAAGGAATGCTTAGCCTCACAGATAACGTACTTGCAATAAATACGAGCAGTGATAAAAGCTGAATGGGAGTCAGAGGAAGGAGAGTTTTTGCCATTCCGATATGCTTCATCCCTTACCTGAATGGCCTCTAAACAGATAAGGTTAAACCTTGTATTGGAAAAAGAGGTTCTCTTGGAGGAAGAGGAGATGAATGTTACCATTTCCGCAACTTCAACCTCTACTGTGCATTTGGCGGAGACAGAAGCATCACCACGCAGTAGACAGTAATTTACCCAAGGAAGGTTATATCTAAACTTCCCTCTTCACCTGCTTTACATGAGCAGTTAGTCATCTATGTCTTCCCAAGACCGTCTCGCTTCATGTGGTATGTACGACCACTTGACGCCTCGAGTACAGTGACTTAGCCTTTCAGCTCGACGGCGTCAGTCATCGTACTCAACGGGTTAACTCAAGGGTTTCAGTCACCGGACTCAAGAGCCTAAGTAGTCGTGCACACTGGCGTTAAGTCATCTTACTCAGGGTAAAGTTACCGTATTCTGGGTGTTAAGTCGGCATAATTAAGTCGTCGGACTTTTAGTGTTGAGTCGTAGTCAAGGGTTTAAGTCGCCGTACCTCAGGAGTTACTTCATCGTGTTCCTGGTGTTGTTAAGTCATCGTACTCAAGCGGGCCCAGGATTCCGCCATCGTTGAATTCGTTCGTATGAACTTCAAACGATCAAAATTCTTTAAACCTGATCATTGTCATGAGAATAAAGCTATCAAGAAAACACTATAGCAACGGCTTTTCTTATTTTTCGAAAAGGCTTCCTGATGTCTCACAGCTTCCTTGTTGATCAAAACTACATCACCCAAATGATGCCGAAGACGAAATCAGATCTGGTGACGGAACATAGTCACTTTGTAAACAAAGCCATACTCAGAGCGACGCGTCGGCCACGTAGTTCTCCAGGACACACTCAGAACGTTGTAGTACCTTGCCACACTCGGGTTGAAATGACCATTATTGTGCCAACTGTTATTACCCTAATGCTGACCCCTGTACACTTGTCATACTCCGCAGGAGTGGAATTAACTCCAATTAAGAGAAAGAGAGTAACACCTACCTACGATGTTTATATCCCTAGGGTGTGATGACATGGCTTTTTTTTTTTCTCTTACCTGATGACTTGATCCTCTAAAAGTTCACGTCAGAGACCAGGGCATCATAACCCAAGGATTGCACCGTCGTGTTCAGGGGTCCTTCCTACCTTCGTGCTAAAGGCTCGTACCGTCCTGCTCAGTGGGTATAATTACTTCGCATCGTTGGTTTATTCATGACTCACGAATTTCGTCCGGATGGGTAGAGATAATTATTCATCTCTAACTAAAGTTTTTTTTATCCGTTGTGAATTACAATAACCTATTATAACCATTAGCAGTGGAGGACAAATGGTGGGTTCTGATGAGCTATGTTGTGGACCCATTATCGTCTGTCAGAGGTAGCTCACGCGCACAAGCCACTGTTGCGTCTTGTGTAGCCCCGTGTGCTTGCGTGTGTGTGTGTGTGTAGAGAAGTGGTGGGTGTTCTCTGTGTTGCTGTGGTAAACAGAGCGAGTATCGCCTGATGTGTACCGTCGGAGGGTACAGTGTTAGATGTACCGTCAGGCGTACCGCAAGATAGGGCACGCCAGTTACCCATTTTATCGACCAGTCCCTAAGGGAGGATGAACATATGGGTGGACTGCGAACCGACTGTGGCGGCCAGGATTCGAACCGACGTTATCTTTACCCCGGGCGGCTAGTCTAGGATGGTTACCTCCTTTTTCAAGGATGATTAGACCGTTAGGTAGAAGTAATTAGGTCGATAATCGGTATCTCTGTCAGTGGTCATTTGATCAGGTGGTTGGTCGCTGTCAGCTGCTGAGGTCAGGGTTGTTAGTCTGTTGACTAGTTTCCTAGTACTGGTCTACTGGGGAAATGAGAGCATTACTAATGAGTAGTTTGATCGTTAATCAGAGACCAGTTTGACTTGTAATCAGTGATAGTTGATTCTTCGGCGAAGAGAAGAGACATGTTATTGAAACCTCTTGTCTCGCCTTCAAGAACATATACACAATATAAGACTCTCCTAAGATCTTTCCTCCACTTTTGCTTCAACTCTCTATAAAGGTTCCAGTAGATGCTCACACCCTCATAGAATTTTTAGTTATGAAAAAAAGGCAGAGTTGGTTGGCATGCGTTGTGGGAGACTTCGTAGTGAAATTGATAGTTTGGCTCTAACCTGTGGAGGGAGGTGGGTTGTCTGAGAGACGGGTGGTGACGGGGCGCTGGACGCAGCACGCGAGCCACTTATCACAGTGTTATCAAATTAAGTTAGAGATACAAAGATAGCGTTGTAAAGTCTATATCAGTTAGCTGTTCCAACAGCAAGCGAGTTTTCGAATTTGGAAGAGAATTCCACATAAGTAAGACTTACGAACTCCTCCAAGATAACTTCTATGCGATGGAGGATGTGTCTTATCGTGCAGTGGAAAGTGTCTCTTTTTAGAGATGATTTTATGCTTTGTATTACTATTGCCTTAATGAAGGAAACGGGAATATGCTTAACGCCTTGAGCACGACGGTTCGACCCATAGGAGTGATGATCTGGCCTCTGACCTAACCATTTTACCCAAGGGTCGTATCATCGTGCTTAAGGGTCGCACCGCTGTGCTCAAGGCTTGAACCATCGCGTTCAAGGGGTTAAATCTGCCCTTGACAACGTCCTATGCTGTAAGACACCCACACAGGGCAGGGTCTTCTTTCACAAAGTGTGCTCGAGTGGAAGATATGATTATGATTGATATTTTGATGTATTCATAGACTGTACTGACAGACTTGATGAATATTTTCCATTGCAACACTCACCTAGGTTTAGCAGAGATGAACACCTCGCTTGCAGTTGCAGGTGTCATCTTTATCAACCTCTGACACCTGCTGGGCGATTGCATTTAACAGCTTTAGTGAAAAAAAGATGTTTAACCATATGTGATGGAATATCTGAAGATCAAGTTCAACACAGTTAATATTCATTTTGGTTATACGTGAAATTTTGTCTACGACACTGACGTCTTCTGACCTGGATACAAACCAGTGATAATTCTCCCGTCACTTGATAGTTGTGTTGTGGTTGTATCTCTCGCTGTTTCCAGAGCCTTTGATAAGACCCTAAACTATTCGATGAACTTCTCAGGTAAGGTAAGGTAAGGTAAGGTCAGGTAAGGTAAGGTAAGGTAAGGCCTACTCCATATTGTAGGGTTTTTTCTCTTAGATTTCCAGTCAGTATGGCAGGTGTTCAGTGGAAAGATGGATTTGCTTCTTATAGACATATTCTCAGTAAACAGTATAGATGTTATACTGATGGATCATGAGGGCATCACGCTGGCCAGTGTGTGTGTGTGTGTGGGAATGATGGGGATTTACTCTTGCCATTTACCAGGGTTACATATCGCACATATTGAATATTTCCCTTCCAGCTGAAGCGAACGTAAAGAGTTTGTCTGGCCATTTAGCGTTCACTTCAACGTTGATACCATGGAATCATTAAGCAACCCCGTAATTGATAGATACCCGGAGAAGTAATTACAGAATGTACTTTATGCTGTTGACTAATATAGATTTCTCAGACGTACAGAGCCATGAGCTAGGACTGCGATGGGACCATGAAAGAATTCTGTCACCTGAACATTCTTGGTCACGGACGTCATAAGCGGCCCACACTGTGTTGCTGTCATCTACGACACGTCTGGAATCAGGCTGAGCCAGCCAGGCTCTGCTCCCAGGCCAGACATTGTACCAAGAGGACAGCAAGGGACGACGGCGGCCCCTCCTCCTCCAACCTCAACCCTCCGTTCATTGGTGTCTCACTGCCCATGCCAACATCTGAATCCAAAAGTCAAGTCTCGTATTGTTTCTAAGTTTCGCATATGTTTTTTTTTTTTTTTCTGTATCAACTGTAAAACGTAAAATTTTATCCCTTTGAAGCTCATAGGGACCACCTTTCAAACACCTCTAAATTTTTCCTCGAATTAAAAGTTATAAGTTTTGAGAAACTCACCTCGTCCTTTAACTATGACTCATATAATGACTCACAACGGTAAGGGACGGACTGAATGAGTCACTGGATAAGTCAGGTGTTGTTTGGAAGACCCGAGTCATTCAAAAGAGTTGGTGAGTCAGACAGGGTAAGGAGCCAGCTGGTCTCACTGATCTAAACACTGGCATGATATCCAACCTGTGTTACGTGTTGTTCCCTCACTGTTGCGCTGCCTGTGTGCGTGCGGCCAGTTTAAGCAGATGTATCACAGTCCATATGATGTGATTAATGTAATGGGATCATGTTAATCAACCTGCTGTTGATCATTTACCTGTGCTGTCACCCCCCCTCCTCTCCCTCTCCCCACACACCTTGTATACCGTTCAATATATGTGTGTGTGTGTGTGTGTGTGTGTGTGTGTGTGTGTGTGTGTGTGTGTGTCGTGTTTATTTTGAAGAGTCATACGAGTTGGTAGACTTTCTATTTCTGTGTCTTGTCCGTATCTCGCATGGAGAGAGAGAGAGAGAGAGAGAGAGAGAGAGAGAGAGAGAGAGAGAGAGAGAGAGAGAGAGAGAGAGAGTTCATAGACTTGATAGAACAGTGTACTGATAGTGAGAGAGGAAGTATTTTATATATCTAAAAGAGACGAGGGTTGCTAGCTGAGAATGACTTACACCGTTAGTAACGAGTAGTTTGCTTGTTAAATGACTTACTTCGTTTGGAACCAGTAGTTTTTAAGATCGTAAGGGCGATTGATTTGGTAGTGAGAGACGAGAAATCCATTAACTACTGGTGATCACCACGGTAATTAATTCCTGGTGATCACCACGGTAATTACGGTTAATTTGTTGTTAGTAAGTAGCTATGTTAGGATTAGGTATTTAGTTACGGATAATTAGTTCGTTACAGGGTCAAGGTTAGCTCGTTAGAGATGTGTAATGAGCTCGTTAGTCTAAGACGCTTAGAAAAGTAAACTTACTTGTCTTGTGTGGGGGGCATTAGGTAGTTCGTCAGTGAAGGATAGTTAGCTAGCTGGCGACGAGAGGGAAGGTCGTTAGAGTTGTGACGTCATTGATGAGGAGTCCGGCGAGGAGCCCCCCCCCCCCCCCCCCCTCCTCACCTGATAAGGGTCATTTATTATGTCATTACCGGGTGATAATCAGGTGTCTGAGGTTATCATACTGGGAGAGATTGGATGGGAAGGCCTGCTTACCCTGGCGTGGCACCACCACCACCACCTCGTCCTCGTTGTCTCACACGTCTTATTTCTGACGATGTGCCAACACTTGGCCGGTGTCACCTCGCTCGTGAGAGAGAGAGAGAGAGAGAGAGAGAGAGAGAGAGACAGAGAGAGAGACAGAGAGAGAGAGCTCATCCACCTGTCACCATCGCTCGACCTGGCGTTACCTGTGTTACCCATCAGGATGGGTGGTCATTCGAGTACTTATGAGCATGTAACACACACACACACACACACACACACACACACACACACACACACACACACACGGGCCTCCGTGGTTTAGTGGTTAGATTTACGAACTGTGAGTTCATTGGCCAACCTGGGGGTCAGACCCGCATGCATGGGTTCGAATCCTTGGCGGGGCAGGGGGCCTGCATCTAAGCCAGGCGGTCGATTGTTAGGTACCTGGCTGAGGCTGGTGTGTGTGTGTGTGTGTGTGTGTGTGTCCAGGGTGTTGACTGAAATGATGAATGATGAAGTCTATCTGGTGAGGCAAAATAGTGAGCATCAGCCCAAGTGATGATAACTGGTAGTTACGTATTCCACTGGGTTAGTGACGTCACACCTGACTGGTAGTTACGTATTCCACTGGGTTAGTGACGTCACACCATATACAGACCTCCCACTGGGGTGTAGTGTGGTCGCACCATATACAGTTCTCCCACTGGGGTGTAGTCATGTTGTCATAAAGCGTAAATCCCGTCGTCTGACACTTGTAAATCAGCCGATGTAATTAGGTATTTACACCACTGAGTAATGTTAATGGAAATTACGCGAAAGTTGAATGGACATTGCAGCGTAGATAATTGCTCTCTGTGTTGTAAAGCAACAAGCAATAATGGGGTAAATGCCCTCAACGCTGGCGAGGGCGCGCGCACACACGCACGGGCACGGTGCACGCACGAATACACACGCATGGGCACGGTAGACGCACGAACCCACACTCACGGGCACAGTGGACACACGAATCCACACGCACGGGTACAGTGGACACACGAACACACACTCACGGGCACGGTAGACGCACGAACCCACACTCACGGGCACAGTGGACACACGAACCCACACGCACGGGTACAGTGGACACACGAACCCACACGCACGGGCGCAGTAGACGCACGAACACATACGCACGGGCACAAAGGACGCACGAACATACACACACGGGCACAATAGACGCACGAACCCACGTTCACGGGCACAGTGGACACACGAATCCACACGCGTGGGCACGGTATGCGCACGAACCCACACGCGCGAACACAGACGCACGAACCCACACGCGCGGGTACAGTGGACGCACGAACCCACACGCACGGGCACAGGGCTCGACACACGACGGTATATAAACAAATTGATTGCACATACCTGCTACTGACGGACGTGTGTGTCTGTATATAGGTGTGTGTGTGTGTGTGTGTGTGTGTGCTGATTTCTGACTCTCTTGGGATATGTTGTAAGGGAAATGTGGACATAATGAGAAGGTCGGTAACCACATACTGAAGGGACATATTATCGTGTAAACACAGACCTACGTTCCCAAAGACAGACCATAATTTCCTGGTGATTCTGAAACACAACTCGCCACCAGGCAGTGTCTGCTGACCTTCTCCTGGGCCAGCTATCGTCTGTCGACGGAGGGGGTGGGAGGTATAGTGACCTTCTCAACCATCCGATGTGTTCGAGTTATTGTCCAGGTCTCTCCTGAAGGGGGAGTGGCACCAGCATTGATTGCTGCGCCTCGTGTGTGATGAGAGAACAGCAGGTGACGTGTCTTAACAAGCCAATTGGACCTAATGCCCTGCCCTGCCAGGAGGAACATGACAGTCGTGACCTCTTGGCCATAAGAGGGGACGCTGTTTTGTCAAGTCTGTATGATCTGCTCTTCGTACAAATTCGTGCAATACACACACACACACACACACACACACACACACACACACAGAGAGAGAGAGAGAGAGAGAGAGAGAGAGAGAGAGAGAGAGAGAGAGAGAGAGAGAGAGGAAATAGCTTTCAAGTATATGAAATAAGGAAATATTGAGCATATTGTTCACATCAAACATAATGCCAAAACTATAATATGCTTTCCCACTGTCTGGATTAACATACATCCTGAACCAGCCTGTGTTATTGTTGTGTGTGTGTGTGTGTGTGTGTGTGTCTACGTACGGAATCCAATAGGACCTTTATCCCACCTGTGCGATTTGCCTCCTGCTCAGCAAGCTGTGTAACATAGCTCTTTACGCCTGTGAGAGTGTCAAGTGTCCGTTGTGTGTTGCCCGCACCGTAGCGTAAGGAGCCATGGTAAATAAAGTGATTACCCAACAAACCCTTGCGTCACCTGATGTGGCCACTTGCCGACTTCCCCGTAATCAGTTTATTAAAAAGTTCGCCACTAGGGCACCAGGACCCCGTACGCTGCACGTCACATCACGTCCTCGCTGCTCCCTCTCTCACTCACTGGCTGTTGTACGGCGTCTGTACACGACAGGGACTTTGTATATCGTTGATCATTACGTTTTATGTACACTTGACTGAACGTTGAACATGGAGACTCTTAAACTACATTGTTCAAGGTGTCGTCTGTTGACAGTGAGCGTCGACAGGAATATATAAAGATAAGACAGTAACCTGTGTCGCCCCGCTTATCGTCAACAGGATCTCAAGTGAACCTTATTATCGCCGTCGATGTTATTATTACCTCATGATCGTAGGGCTTCCCCGGTCTGACTGAGACGAGGTAACACTTTGAGGGACACTTTTCCACCTCGAGAGAATACCTTTATAAGTAACTGTTGCTTTACGTAACAAACATGTTGCCTCCCCTTATATTCTAGAAACTCATCTCTAATCCCATGATATAATTACAATGTAATACCATTGCTAGTTACAACGTAATTTGCGTTATCGTATTTTCCCCACGAATTAAGTCACGTAACAAAGCTTCCATAACATCGTTTTGATATGTCCGTCTGTGCTGCATAGAGTAAGGTGGTTTATGGTCCCGTGTTGGGGAGGGAGGATGGGAGACAACCGTGGGGGAACAGGACTTCGAAGCCATCTCCCAGAGGGTCTCTGGTACGTGACTAGGGTTTTCTAAGTTCCTCTTCTGTTTGGCCGTTTGTATGCAGGCATCAGGGGTCAACTCGGGCAGTTCGTGTAGAGTTCTTGGAGAGGATGTGTGTGGATGAGGCGGACGTTTTGAAGTATGTGTGTGGATGGGACGTTTGGAGGAGTGGACGATGCACCACAAACGTGTGTATAAAAGACTCTCAGAAATATATATAATATGTGTGTGTGTGTGTGTGTGTGTGTGTGTGTGTGTGTGTGTGTGTGTGATTGCCTATTTGTGCAGCACGGGGAGGGAGGTTTTACACTGGTGGGGCCCTATCTCTTGATCTTTGTCCTTCATACAACGTTCTTATCTTTTGTCTTTTCTCAGCATTGTGCTTTTTACATTATTCATTACTTTCAAAATACAAAAATACTTCTTTACATCTTTTCCATCAAGGTCAGTGGTTCTCAGTATGGTCTGTGTTCTGTCTTTGCATCTTTCGTAGAACTGTTCACTGCTGATATCTTCAAGCTGCTGATATCCCAACTTAGAGGTTGGTATCAGGTACCCATTACTCTACTATACTCCTGGTGGACATATTTGCGGCCTCTTCTGACCTTAACTCAGCTTTCTGAGTTATGTTACCATCTTCCTTGCCCCCCATCATCACCCCTCCACCCCACCACCCACCCTCTGGATCAGGTCTTTCTGAATGCTCCAAGTGACCTGTTTGCTAGATATTTCTATTTTCCAGCTCACAGTGTGTCTCCTTTTTACTCCTACTAAGGTGGAATTTTAGCGACAGGTTAGGTACAGGCTTCGACTCGCAAGTCTGCCTCACAGGCAGATGAATGCAGCTTGGTTCCTGCTTGGTAATATTTTCATCGAGGTTTTCTTTCGTTGCATCTCATGCCCATTACATTGCAATATTCGATTTCATTTCCATCAGTCATGTGTGAAACAAAACTTTGGAATTTATGTAGGTCCCCTTATATGTTGACGCAATCCTCATTATTCTCTTACTTTCATCTTGATAGGTATCGTCTACAAACACATTCAGATTAACTTCAGCCCTTCTGGTAAGTCACTGACATAAGTCAAGTAGAGCAGTGGCCCTAGGAGCGAACCCTTCAGGATGCCTCTGGTGACCCCAACCCACTTTGAGAGGGTTCTTCTGATAGGCCTCCCTTTGTATCCTTCCACTAACGTAAATTTCTACCCATCGATGAAGTCACCCCATTGATCCTGTCTTTTGATCTGGGCTCTTTTCCAAGTTCCGAGTTGGTATAGTGTCAAATGCTTTCTGGTAGTCCAGATACACACACTCCATCCATCCGTCTCTTTCGTCTAAAACACAGCTCACTCTCTCATAGAAGTCTGAGAGGGTTTTTACCTATGATCACATCTTGAATTCATGCTGTCTCTCGTTTTCATTGTTTCTCCTTTGCAAGTTGCCATCCTGCATTCCGATTATTTTCTCCATGTTTCACAGACCACACTCGCAAGAGAGACACTAGCCTATAGTCCTCTCGGTCATCTGGCTCTCTAGCCTCTTCTCAGTGTATTCCTTCCTCGTCACTTTCTTCCCTCGGTGTGCGTAATTACCTCCTTGTGCTGTAAGGGGGAGGGAGTTTTACACCTGTGGAGCCTCGTGTGATTACTGTTTTTGTGATACAGGGAGAGACTTTTACACTCGTATTGCCCCGTCTCTTAATCTTGTATATATGTACCTTGTCTTAGTTTATATATATATATATATACATATATATATATATATATATATATATATATATATATATATATATATATATATATATATATATATTATTTTTTTTTTTTTTTTTTTTTGCTTTGTCGCTGTCTCCCGCGTTTGCAAGGTAGCGCAAGGAAACAGACGAAAGAAATGGCTCAACCCACCCCCATACACATGTATATACATACGTCCACACACGCAAATATACATACCTACACAGCTTTCCATGGTTTACCCCAGACGCTTCACATGCCTTGATTCAATCCACTGACAGCTCGTCAACCCTGGTATACCACATCGCTCCAATTTACTCTATCCCTTGCCCTCCTTTCACCCTCCTGCATGTTCAGGCCCCGATCACACAAAATCTTTTTCACTCCATCTTTCCACCTCCAATTTGGTCTCCCTCTTCTCCACGTTCCCTCCACCTCCGACACATATATCCTCTTGGTCAATCTTTCCTCACTCATTCTCTCCATGTGCCCAAACCATTTCAAAACACCCTCTTCTGCTCTCTCAACCACGCTCTTTTTATTTCCACACATCTCTCTTACCCTTACGTTACTTACTCGATCAAACCACCTCACACCACACATTGTCCTCAAACATCTCATTTCCAGCACATCCATCCTCCTGCGCACAACTCTATCCATAGCCCACGCCTCGCAACCATACAACATTGTTGGAACCACTATTCCTTCAAACATACCCATTTTTGCTTTCCGAGATAATGCTCTCGACTTCCACACATTCTTCAAGGCTCCCAGAATTTTCTCCCCCTCCCCCACCCTGTGATCCACTTCCGCTTCCATGGTTCCATCCGCTGCCAGATCCACTCCCAGATATCTAAAACACTTCACTTCCTCCAGTTTTTCTCCATTCAAACTCACCTCCCAATTGACTTGACCCTCAACCCTACTGTACCTAATAACCTTGCTCTTATTCACATTTACTCAACTTTCTTCTTTCACACACTTTACCAAACTCAGTCACCAGCTTCTGCAGTTTCTCACATGAATCAGCCACCAGCGCTGTATCATCAGCGAACAACAACTGACTCACTTCCCAAGCTCTCTCATCCCCAACAGACTTCATACTTGTGTGTGTGTGTGTGTGTTTCACGGCAGATGCCACAGCCAACCTTGGTGGTGTGTCGTCAGCTCACAACACGGGGACACGTTTGGGAATATGACCAATGCCGAGGCAGCTGTTGTCGACAGTAGAGAGCATGATAAGGGATTGTCAACTTCAGAAGACTCACCTCATCATACTGCGGATATAAAAGCTATTGTGCTCGGGACGATTGTCAAACAAGGGTACCTTATCTTTTCCTTCAGTCATTTCAGAGCTGAAAGTCGTGTAAATATTCTGATCATTATATTCATTATCTTTTTTTTTTTTAACCTAACCTTTCGCTACAACCTGTCGTTTAGAATTCATTTCTTTCATCTTGAAACTACAGTTCATTAATGTTTCCTTCTTGTCGGTACGTGATTGGTGAAGTGGTATGTTGTTGGGAACATCTGGTTGGAAAGTGTTGGCTGAGATATGTTGGCTGAAACCTGTTGCTGGAGACATTTTAGTTAAGTCATGTGCCTAGAGACGTATTGGCTAAATCATGTGGCCAAGGACATGTTGGCTGAGTTTGATTGTCAGGGATATGTTGAGAAAGTCATGTGGTTAGGGATATGTTGGCTGTCACGTGGCTAGGGGTATGATGGGCTAAGTCATGTGGCCTTACGCATGTTGACTGACACGTGATATCCAAGGTGTGTTCACACTCACGTTTTAAATGATTTCAGAGAAATCTTACCAGTTACGTTGCCTTTAATGTGTGCCTGACGAAGACGCGGTGCTATTTAGCTGCTCCGGTGCAATGTTCGTACAAGTTGAGAATTATGATACAAACTAGCAAAGGTCGAAGGTAATAACCCCAGATGTATTTAGGCAGTATATCCTTCTACTGTGGAAAGAAAAAATGTAAAAGGTAGAAAAAGATAATGATGTGTTCAGAGGTTTGAGGGGAAAATATAGATTTCTGTATAACCAGTTGTGAATATGTACCATTAAATAAACTTATTATTTCAAAAGTCGTTAGTAAGTGATTAATAAAGAAAGAGCCTTCGTTAATAATGGTGTATAGTGCGTATAGTGCAGTACGCCACAGCATTAGAATTTTCAAATTGGGAAATTTCCCTGAAAATATAGAACCGGCATCTCGTGATTTGATTTTACTTTTTTGTCAAATGAAGTGGAAATTAGAGTGTAAAATATTCAAGGGCCTATTTACCTTCAGTCTTGCCATAGTCTTGTAAGAAATAATGTTCCACATTTAGAGGCCGCCATATATTAGCAAGTGCGATTAGCTGGTATGATTTAGAGGATCCTGAGCTCATTAGCAAACCTGGTTTGGTGAAATTAGAATTCTGAACATGATATCCTGAACCCCTTAAGGTCGACGGTACGACCCTTTGTGTGTGTGACTTTACCACAGACCTGACCCTTATGGGTCATGCTGTGTCGTGGTCGAGGGTCGCGTCGTCCTGCTCAAGCAAGGGTCGTACGGTCGTGCTCTGAGGTCATGCCGTCGTGCTCAGGGAATTAAACCATGTTGTCTAGATGAGTAAGTTCGTAGAGGGTTGTTAAGGGGAACAATTTCTTTCCGAGAATCGTCTTTTTTTCTTTCTTTTATATTTAAGTAACATGTCTAAGAAATGCCTCACGCGTGTCTGAGGTGTCTGGGGCAGACATGTTGTCTAAGACGTTGTTAAAGACATTTTGCTGAAGGAACAGCACACGAGACATGCTTCCTCAACTCATGTCTATCTAGGACGGTGCATCTTGAGGAACGTGTCTTACATGTGTCCTGGGATGAGTCATGAAACACTGTGTGATACTTGTTGTCTGATACATATTGGCTGATATATGTCATACTTGTTGATATATTTTGTCTGATACATAGTCTGATAAATATCGTGAATATATGTATGCTGATACATAGTCTGATACATATCGTGAATATATGTATGCTGATACATAGTCTGATACATATCGTGAATATATGTATGCTGATACATAGTCTGATACATATCGTGAATATA
Organism: Panulirus ornatus; assembly: GCF_036320965.1. NCBI lineage: Eukaryota > Metazoa > Arthropoda > Malacostraca > Decapoda > Palinuridae > Panulirus > Panulirus ornatus. The sequence continues at coordinate 47,425,613 of NC_092235.1, read as the reverse complement.
TGTATGCTGATACATAGTCTGATACATATCGTGAATATATGTATGCTGATACATAGTCTGATACGTATAGACTGACGCATATTGGCTGATACATAGTCGGATAGATATTGTCAGATACATATCGGCCAAGACTTACAGTGTGGAACACGTCACGTGCGCTAGGACCGACCCTCGCACCACGTCAGTTCATCTGGTACCACTTCCCCTCTCCTCTTGCTGGGGGACAACACGGGCCTCTGTCACGGAAACAGCCACACATTCCTGGGGTCGCGGAAGTTACTCGCTCACCCCCGCCGTGTCCAGCCACAGTGTCCAGGTCGGTCGGCTTCTGTTGTACCTGCGTCCCACGGTTAACGCCAACACAACCCGGAGACAAAAAACATAAGTCCCTCCCTCCTCACCCCACGCCACCACCACCACCACAACAGCGAGAGACCATCCACATCCGCAGTGACTCGCTTTGGGGGGAGAAATTCTTGTAGTCCTCATCATTCCAGGATGTGTGACTACACCATCAGGTATTGCTGAAAGAAATATATGTAATCCCATACCTGGATGCAACCATTTTGAGTGATATCACCAAGAGTTAACTCCCTCAGTTACCATAGTGAGTTTTTTTTTTTAACGTCCTCATGCTCAAGGAACAGTGTGAGTAACGTGATATTTTATGGAACCCTAGATCGTCTCCGTTCATCCTGTCCCCTTCTTTCTCAAGCAAAATTTTATAGCTTCATAAGCAATTTTGTAGGCAGCCATCAGCCATGCTCAAGTTAAAAGAGGTCCATTCATTAATTATGAACCACTGGGCTTTCACAAGTTTTATATTAATTATTGTTGAATTTTATGGATCATCTTCAAAGGATGCTTGTGGAACCCCCTCACGTTCAGTTGAACCCCAGCTGAACAACAGTTTGACTTCAGCATTTAGGGATGAACATTTAAGAATCAATAATGATCAATGTGTTTACTGAATATCTGATGATTCAGCCTCCTCGTCTCGTGTAGAAGGCCACAGCCCAGCTCCTGATGAACACTATATATTGACCATAATTATAGGGTAGCTCAATCTTGTTGATCGGTAGGAGCAAAAGAGAGACGTCTTCACCGAGTCTGTTGTTGAGGTTCAAGCACCATTGATTTATGTCGTCAACCAAAATAGCTCCTGGCTGTACCGGTATATCAGTAAACCACGACTACCACTCACTCTTTATCATCGACCACGGCAACCTCTAAACTATGTCCTTAAATGCACATGCTGGTTCTCTCGTCAAACCAAAAGCAGCCACTGGTCCCGCATCAACACACCACACCAATCAGTGTCATCCACCAGCTGAAGACGTCGCCAGACAGACTCCTGACGATGTACAAGACGAGCGACATTCAACAAGTACATCCACATGGCCGACTGATTCCAACATTTTCTGCAATTTTTTGAGTTTCAACCGTCGACGGGAGGTGAGGGAGGCTCTGCCCGCCATGCATGTGTGTGTTACCTTCTCACTCTCTCTCTCTCTCCTCCCTTCCCTTTTATATTTCATCTCTAGAATAAGAACTTCTTTTATATAAAATAATATTACTCGCTTGCCTGTGGACGTTTTTGACCCGCTGCCATTCAGAAGGAATTGGATTTGATCATTATAGCGAGGGGCGGTAACAGCCGTTCTGTTCGTTGATCACGTTATGGGAGGCGGAGGGAGACGAAACCCTCGCTATATTGTATTATTTCGACGTGTGTTAGTGGTCAAGCCATCTGTCCGTGAGGGAGGATCAATATCTGGGGGCTGGTGGCGGGATACACCCGTGATCACATGCACAATGCAACGCCGCCGCCGCCGGCCGAGAGCAAGTGGCGGAACTTTATGAGCATTCGAAATTTTGGGGAACCGGCAACGTAAGAGGTGATACTGTCACCGGTGGGTGTTGGAGTGGTGCTTGCCAGACGAGGTGAGGCGGAAGTAAGGTGATACGTATAGCTACACTCAGCTCACGGGGAAAGGAAATGCATCGTTTATCTTAATGACATCCAGAATGCAATGACTTGGTGGGTTATAAAAAACGAAAACAAAAGGCCAACGCTCACTTCCTAATGACATAAGCTGTAGAACACCTTCCATCGGGAGCAATTTTGTCAAGCACTTTGTCGCGCACTCCACTCGTTCCATCTGTGACACAAACTTTCATATAAGGTTCTACGTGATTTAGTTTGCATAACGATTTCCGCACCGGCAATAGTGTACCCTACGTGATGGCAACACCGGATGAAGTTGCCAAATGCTGCCAGTCTTTATGGCGGGAAGGGAACGCCACCTCCCGGTTCCCAGGATGTTGTTACCACGAATTTCCTTATCAAGTGTGTCTTTTATCTTCTGTTAAAGGATATCATGTTACCAGAAGGATTCCCATAACCTTCCTGGAGCCTGTGTTGATAAAATGCACAACCATATATAGTGCAGGAGTGGAAAGATTTTTTGTTTCGACCTTTTTTTTTTTCTTTTTCTTTACAACTCAACATTTTCTCAGTGTCGAGGTTGTCTGAAGATTATAGCGGGATCATCGGGCGACAGTATCGCCAACTTTCATCTGCGACAAAGAGGCAAAGCTTCTCAACTTTTATGCAGGGAATATTTCGTTTCCATGTTCGTTTGCATAAGATTCCCTCACTATATGTTTATTGTTCATAAAGTTTTTTTTTACTTTAAAAGAATGACTTTGATTTAGCGTGACTCTTGTGATAGGCTTATTTTCGTTTTATTCTACCGTATTGAATATATCATAGGTGATCATTCTGTAGTACTCAAAGGAATTATTGGTCATTATATATAATATATATATATATATATATATATATATATATATATATATATATATATATATATATATATATATATATATACGTTGAAGGTGAATAGGTACGGATGCACCAACGAGTCACGTGTTGTTCAAGATAGATAATATTGAGTAGCAGTTTAGTTACTCCCTTGCCTACTAGCAGGGTTATCTGCTAAGCGGCCTCTACCACCGGCCGGGGCCATCTGTCACTCAAGGTCGCCTGCTTACCATAGTCCGGGTCATTTCATAACCGGAGCCTCCAGCTTGCTGGGGTCATGAAGTAGTCTTGGTCACATTGCTGGACGAGAGTCCTCTCTGATTGCATCTACTGCTTCTTGAGGTCGACGGCTGCTAAAACAAAAAGGATCCATTTCTGGCCCACGTTGCTTGCTGCTGATCGATGTCGAGTACTGAACTAGGTCATAAGCTGACCTTCAAACTCATCTGCTAGCAGACGTCACCTTCTGGACCTTTAACCATTTCCTGCTCAAGTCATTCATTAGTGGAAGTCATATGTTGATCGAAACCCCAACCCCCTTGCCCACATAGCCTGTATTATCGTATCTGTTAATCGATGTCGTAATACAGGCCGACCTCTTATGACCTAGGTTATCTGGCCAGGGTCATGAGATGGCCACCAAGGTCATCTACTGCTGTGGAGTGACCTGCTGGGCTTCCGCTCACTAGAATTGTCGCGGGCAGTCTACAGGCCAGTTTGACCTGCCGGTCTAGGTCAGCTGCTGGCCATGACCTGTTGATCGGGGTTTACCCACTGGAGTCACCTACTGCACGGAGCCACCTTTCTTTTTTCTTTTTCTTTTTTTTTATGATGGAGGCTCCACTCACGGACAAAAGTCCACACTCAAGGCCGGGCCTTAATTGAAAAAGAAGAGACAAAGGGAAGTATTTACGAATTTTGGAGGAAGTGGAAAATCTGCCTTTTGTAGTGTACCAAGTCGTAGTTGTTGGAAGAGACATGAGAGGGTAGAGACTTACAAAGCTTCGAGGTGTAGGGAAAGAAACAGTTATCAAAACGGCCCACCCTTGACTTGCCAACGGCCACACAGTAATCAGCTTGACAAGTAGTGCGTGGTCTAGCTAGTGGTGGGGAGCAAGCAGGCAGCTTTCGAGAGCAAGAACCAAAGTAATACCTATAGAGGAAGGAAAATGAACCGACATTGTGGCTCAGGGCAAGAGGGTAAAGTTTGAAAGTTAGCTTGGAAAAGTTTATAAATCGGACAGCTTTCGACTCAACTCTTGTCAGGTAAGGATACGGAGCTAGAACTACCCCAGATATGACAGCAGTGCTCCATACAAGCATGGATCAATCCTTCGTAAAAAAAAAAAAAAAAGAACTTTGGAAGCAAAGAAATTTCGAAATCTAAAGAGGACTCTCAGTTTCCTAGAGGCATATTTCCGTAATGTGGAGTTTCCAAGAAAGAGTGGATGTATCAGTAATACCAAATATGTTCAATGAGTCAAGAGGTGGGATTACAGAACCGTCAAAGCAGAGAGGAGAGTTGTGGGGAATTTTCGTTTGAGAGATAGGTAGAAACTGGGTCTTGGAGGCTTTAATCTTAACCAGATGTCGTCTACCCCGCTGAGATATCCCGTCCAAGTCTTGAGTTTATTGAGGAAGTTGTGTCGAGACGAGATACTGGTCGAGTGGGGGAAGGAGCAGAATTGAAGGATGTGGAGGAATGCAGTGTTGAGTCATCTGCGTATGACTGCATTTGGTCATTTGTGGAAGAGATGAAACTGTTGATAAGAAAGAGGAAAAAGGTGCACGAGACAGTACAAAACCTTAAGGGACACCGCTGATGATGGAGGGAGGGGTGAGGGGGGGGAGGCTGATCCATCAACAACCACGGAGATGAATCGGAACACAGTGAGGGAGGGAAGCCAGAAGAAGGGAGCTTAGAGACGAACCACGATGTCACATCCTGTCAAAAGTTTTTGGATATGTCAAGGGCTGCTACATAGGATTTCCCAAAATCTTTTAGGATTGATAACCACACATTAATAAGATAGGAAAGAATATCACCGGTGGATCTCGCCTTACGAAAGCCATACTGGTGATCAGAGAGAAAATTGTGAGATTCATTATATTTGAGGATATAGGAGTTGAGGAGGAATAAAAAAATGGAAATGGTAGATGTCAAAGCAACAGGATGATAGTTAGAGGGGTTAGAACGGTCACCAGCGCATGCTTCAGGGAAGAAGGAAAAGTTTTGGTTTTTAAACAGAAACGAAACGAGCAAACACAGGTACAAGTTCAGAGGCACACTCTTTTAGTACATGGGGTTGGATGCCATCAGGACACTAAGCCTTGCTTGTGACCATTGATAGAGGAACGCTTTGCGGACCGTTCGAAAAGAGTTTGCTATGAGGAGCATAGGATTAGTAAGAGGAGCATCAGGTGATGAAGTGAAGTGTTAGATTCATCCAACATGGGGTTAGATTCTTGAGAAACGAGTACCAAAGAGAGTTGCTTTGTCTGCAGAAGATACAGCTATAGTAACGTCAAAACGGAAAAGTGGACAGGTAGAGCGACAGAAGTTGTTAGCGATGCCCTTAGCTAAAGACTAGAAAGAACTATAAGTAAATGAAGAGGAGAGGTTATCGCGTTTTCTTTGAATAAAGGAGCGCTTAGCCTCACGGATAACGTACCTACAATGATTACGGGCAGTGATAAAAGCTGAATGGGAGTCGGAGGAAGGAGAGTTTTTCCCAGCCCGATGTGCCTGATTCCTTGCCTGAATGGCCTCAGATTAGTAACAGTTGAACCATGGATTGTAAGAAGAGGTCGTCTTGGAGGAAGAGGGGATGAATGCATCCATTCCCACAACAGTAATCTCTTCTGTGAGTCTGGCAGAGACAGAATCATCACTATATAAGAGACAGTAATTTACCCATGGAAAGTCAGAAAAGAATTATCGTTAGTTATTCTTGTGAGCTTTAATAAAGTGCCTTTATTTACGTTTAGGAGGGGTTGTTGGTTGGGGAGGTGCAGTTATGAAAGCGACATTTGTGAATGTGGTCAGAAAAGCCCGCGAGATTTGTAGTTACAGCGCGAAGGATTAGAGATGAAAAACAGAACTAGAATATCAGTAGAGTGATCACAGCGGTCATGAGTACGGGTGGGGTGGGACATAATTTGCTCTAGATTTGTAAGAATAGAAAACGTGTGGGCTTCACTCCCTCAGTCTTCCGTATAGGAGAAATTCAACCATTCCCTATGGTGGACGTTGAAATCCCGCTTGCGGATGAGAGTTACACAGTCTTATGGCACGAGTTTAGCTAGTCGAAGAAAGATATAAGATTTGAATAATTAGGTGAGCAGTAGACGAAACAAAGGAAAAGTGGGGTAATTGAGTGGCAGACCTTGAGCCAGATAGCATCAGAATTTGGGGACTCAAGGTCCTTGGGGCGTACAACAGATGTGTCGATGGACTAAGCACAGAAACCATCTTTGAACTAGGAATCGCGAGTGGAGATTATAGTGGGTGGATGTGAAAAATGGACTGGTCAGAACATCATTAGGCAATGGAGTCTCAGAGAGATGGAAGATATTAGGAGAGGTGGTAGACGAATGGTGGTCAACGGAAGAGAGGTTACGAGAGAGACCATGACTGTTGGTATAGTGAAGAGAAAAAGAGGAAGGTCAGGTAGAGAGGGTAAGGTCTTAGGAGGGGTCAGTACTGCTACTACCTGCTGCCTGGGGTCACTAGGTGCTTTGGGTCACGTGTTGGCTGGAGACACCTACGGTCTAGGGTCACATGCTGACTGAAGTCACCTGCTGACAGGGGTCACCTGCTGGTCAGGGTCACCTTCTGCCTGCAGTCACCTGCTGGTCAGGGGTCACCTTCTGTCTGGAGTCACCTGCTGGTCAGGGGTCACCTTCTGCCTGGAGTCACCAGCTGGTCAGGGGTCACCTTCTGCCTGGAGTCACCAGCTGGTCAGGGGTCACCTTCTGCCTGGAGTCACCAGCTGGATGGGGTGACCTCATTCGTGGAGTCACTTGTTGGTCGGGGTCATCTGCTCACCGTATCACCTACGACCTGGGGGCTACCTGATGACCGTGGTCAACTCCTGCCCGGGTTCGTCTGCTGGATGGGGTCACCTGCTGACCGGTGTCGCTTACTGCCTAGAATCACCTGCTGGTCGAGATCACCCACTACATGTGCTCATCTGCTGGCCGGGGTCTCACCCACTACCTGGGCTCACCTGCTGGCCGGGGTCACCCGGGTGGGGGCGGCAGGAAGTGGGTTGAGGACTCTGCTTCATCTCTGGCCTGACACATCCCGGAAGCCAAACATTTACCTCTGATGCCAGACTGTTACTCCGCCGAGCAGGAAGAAGGCCGGAGGGAGGAGGCACAGCTGGTGGCGACAAACCACTGCAGTTCTCGCCAGGAGAGAGCAGCCCTACAAAGCGTATACCCAGACACGGTCGTGATAAAACGTTTTCATAAACACGTTCGAGAAGGTACATTTGTTTTCGTGTGTCCCATTTTCTAAAATCATATCCATTTTCTTTTCTCTTTTTTTTCATTGTCCTTCGTATCTAGTGTTTCATACTCTCAGTTATTACCCAGTTTTTCCCTCTCCTTCACTCACGTCTCTCCTTATTTACCTAGTTTACACCAGTCTAATCCCCCAACCCCCCGTGCATTTCCCACGCCATCCATGCGCCGTAAATTACCCTCCTCGCGCTAATGAATACAATTTAAATAACTTTACCACCACGGAATCCAACCTTCTAATTATTCTCCCTAAGCTGGAGCGTTTTAAAAGTTGATTAGATTCCGGGCGCAGCCCTGCCGGCCTCGCCCGCCCAATATACCACCTCTATCAGCCAACATCAAAGCAGGAATTTAATTGTCCCTATATTTTCCGGCCGCGGCCGATGTCGAGATAGTACACGATGCCTGAGCCCAGTCAGCCAGCTGCCCGGTCGCCCGCAACCGCCCACCACCCGCCCACCACCCGCCCTCCGCCCACCGTTGCCCTCCTGCTTGCACGTAACTTTCCTCTTGCATGGGAAGTACGTGTAAGACTAAGTAACAGCATGACATGAGTAAGGTCTCGTAAGTAACTGTGATGTAACAACGTCTCGTAACTGTGTGATGTAACGTAACGTCTCGCAAGTTACTACTTGACGTGAGATTTGAGTAAGTACTTGACGTGACGTGCTGTAACGTGACGTAAGTGTGGTCTCGTAAGTAGCTTAACATAAGGTTTCTTACATAGCTACTTGGCACAACGTAAGATCACATGACGTAAGTAGTATCTCGTCAGTAACTACTTGGCGCACCATGACGTAAATATGGTCTCGTGAGTAACTACGTGGCTTGACTAAAGTAAGGTCTTGTAGGGAACTACGTGGCGTGACGTAGTAGGGTCTCGTAAGGAACTACGTGTCGTGACGTAGAAAGATCTTATATTGAACTACGTAGCGTGACGTAATATGGTCTCGCGAGGTAAAAGTGAACGTAACTTTTTCACGTTACCTGAAGCTGAACTCGCAGGTCGGGTTGAGCCCAAACTGCGCAGTTGGATGGTTGGGCGACCCAGCCACTACACTTCTCGGTTCGAATCCACAAGTAACCAGGACAGCCTTACTGGTTTGGCACATTCTGTAGATACTTATAATGCAAGTAAGGTCCCATAAGTGACAACATGAGATGAAATAGTTGTAGTACGTAAAACGTTAGTAACAAGTTTCGTAAGTAACTGCGTTACATGAAGTATATGAGGTCCCTTAACTACGTGATGTGACGTAAGGAAGGACTCGTGAGTTACTGATATGAGCGTAACTTTGTCATAGTAATTAACTGTGTGACGTGTTTTAAGGTCATTCTTGCAAGTTACATCTGCCAATAACTTTCTAACTCTGGTTAATGATTTGGAAGCGACAGGTCTTGAGTGTCGCAATGTAACAGTGATTGTAACTAGATTCATGATACGTCAGGCCACGTATCGTATAGGTGATCGTAACAAACAGTTGCTGAGGCTATCGTAAGTACGTCCGGTGTGATCGTTTTCGATCGTAAGGACCAGACATGCGTGAGCGTTTTTTTTTTTTTTAATATTTCCTAAGACACTGATGACATCATGGCCAGAGCAAGAGGAAGGCAAGAACAATGAGATGGTTCAAGTAAACTGTTTGCTTCATGTGGGCCGATGTGGTATTCCCTATTTTTGGTATACTTCCTCATAACACCGTCACATTCATCGCCACCATCAAACTCATCAGCCATTACCATCACTTTTTATCATTACAAAACAATTCTTCTTTTTTTTCTTCTTTTTTCGCTCCAGCGTGTGTTTGTATATATAGGACTGGCTGGCTGTGTTTCTGTGAGGTGAGAACCTGGAGTGTGATGGCTTGATCTCTGACCTAACCCTTAAGGTTTACGGCAAAGACCAGGCCACATCATACCCTAGAGTCACACTGTCTTGTTCAGGGAGAGATGGATTGTACCATTGTGCTCCAGGGTCGTACCGTCGTGTTCACGGATTGTACCACCGTGCTCCAGGGTCTTACCGTCGTGTTCACGGATTGTACCATCGTGCTCTAGGGTCGTACCGTTGTGTTCACGGATCGTACCATCGTGCTCCAGGGTCATATTGTTGTGTTCACGGATCGTACCATCGTGCTCCAGGGTCGTACCGTCGTGTTCACGAGTCGTGCCATCGTGCTCCAGGGTCGTACCGTCGTGTTCACGGGTCGTGCCATCGTGGTCAGAAGGATTAATACCGACATATGCGACCATTGAAAGACGCCCATCTGCTACCTGGAGGAGGTGAGTGGGAGGGACCCAACATATGTGGATGACTTGCTGGCGATGCTAGATGACTCTGATGCATATATTAATGATCCTGCCATCAGTACACGTTTAACACACACACACACACACACACACACACACACACACACACACACACACCATTTCAGTCATCAGGTTGCTGGAAGCTAAGATGGATGATACAGCGGCTGCAATGACGATGTAAGAAGCAGTGCAGTTCTCAGTACTCATTAGTTTGATTGGAAGGGTTGCTTGACGCCGCGAGGAGTCGGCTCAGCCGTGGTTCAAGTTTTTCTCAAAAACAGACGTTAGTGTTTTGAAGTATTCTGTAAGTCTGTCAACTGATGTAAGATGTCGAAGGTCGCTGGAAGTAGGATAACATCAGGAAAGGTAAATAGCTGGTGAGGTGGGGGGGGGGGGGGAGTCGTGAGCGTCTGTAGTGTTGATTCTTCTGTCTTCCAACTTTTTCTTCAGCACAGCCACAAGGACCCTGAATGCACCCAGCAGGGTACTTTCTTGAGGGTTAATATTCAAGGCTTCTTGCAATATTGCAGGTCGACCCTTTAGCAATAGACATGGCGGAGGTGATGACCTTACGTGGAGAGGCTTGCCTGTGGTGCTTCAAGCTCCGTGGGAGGAGCAAGGTCACAGCGACAGGGAGAGACTCTGCAGTGACAGCCAAGGTGCCATCATAAAGTTCACTCGGTAAATTGTCTACGATTCCATGATTCCTTCGGAAGCTTGATACAAAAGGAGAGGGACCAAGAAGGTTACCTCGTTGGATTCCTCTGGCTGATCTGGTCTCATTCCCTCCACAAACTATTGTCGGTGATGCGTTGCAACACAGGTTGAGAAAGAGAACAATAGATGGAGAGTACTGTTTGACAGCTCTCACAACCGCGTCCTCGTTTAGTCGATTTAAAGCATCCTTGAAACCTGGTTTGCTCTGGACTGTATCGTGGGCGAGGCTACAGACGTTGGCCCGTCCAGCATAGGCTGCCGCTTCATCAATGATGGCTTTCCCAGCAGCCCTGGTCATCGAGCGGCGCAGGATATGTCGCCAGTGGTGATAATGGATCTTATGCCACCATCCGTCTCTCTTCATGCACAGAAGGAAGCGCCGAAGTCCTACTGGTGGGCGCAGGAATCTTACCGACGAGTCAAGATTGACAGATTTGCTCAGGTTAATGTGCAGGTTTTTGGCGACCGAGTCTTAAGACATGATTAACCAGTTCCTTATTGTTGTGTGGTGTTGCTTGCATTTGTGGAGCCTCCCTCAGGTTCAGAGTAGAAAGGATAAGACTGCCATGGTATACACCTCTCCTTCACTGAGGTGTCTGGTGTGAAGCCAGTATTCTGGTTTGTTTATGAGGCCGAACTTTCTCATGGAGAAGCCAGCCTAATCCTTCTGGAATAAGAAGTGAGGCACAACCATCTTCCCGGGAGACCCAGGCGTTCCCTCTAGAAACCAAAGTCTTTATTTACCAGCCAACTCCTCATAACCAAACAACACCTTCTGTAGCATTCTTCCGTCGACGTAACCCAAAGAAAAAAAAAATCAAGTATCGTAAGGAAATTACTAATTACCTCCGGCCCTTAAATTACCTTTGGAAAAAAGAGGGACACATCCCCGCACACTTACATTACAGCACAAAGGGAGCATATTGAAGCGTTATTTTTTTTTTTAAAGCCAGTAACAACAATGGGTGAGGAAGTTTGATAGATCAAATCGTTGCCTCACTTCGTGAAGCCCTCTGAGACAGATAGACGAGCAAATGGAACGATAAAGTACACGCGCGCGCGGGCGCGCATACACACACACACACACACACACACACACACACACACGTACTGATGCCGGGACATCAACAGTGGATCACTCCTCACTCAGGATCGGTTCATAAGACTCCCTCCCTGTCATAAGGCCTTTATAGTTATCCATCTGCTGGTATTTACACAACCTGGCAGTGTTGACATCCTCCTGCCTGGGAGGCGCTTTAACTGATGAGTTGAAGATAAATACACCTGGTGATGTATCGAGGATTGAAGTCTGATGATTGTGTGCATAATGAAATTCAGTTTTCTTGAGCTCTGATTTTACGAGACCTGATGCTCTACACAAGTTCTTTACTGGCCTGTTTATTGGGTGGTATTAAAGACACATGACGCTAGGTTATGTGTTTGTGTGCGTATATATATATATATATATATATATATATATATATATATATATATATATATATATATATATATATAGATAGATAGATAGATAGATATGTGTGTGTGTGTGTGTGTGTGTGTGTGTGTGTGTGTGTGTGTGTAATTCAAATACAAACGTAAAGTACTGATATGAGTAAACTTACTGGAAAAATAAACACAGAAGCTCCAAGCTTTCGACTGTATTTCAAGTCATTTTCAAGGATCCTTGAAAATCACTTGAAATACAGTCGAAAGCTCGAAGCTTCTGGGTTATTTTTCCAGGCGAGTTTACTCGTGTATATATATATATATATATATATATATATATATATATATATATATATATATATATATATAGATAGATAGATAGATAGATAGATAGTACGTGTGTGTGTGTGTGTGTTTGATAGATAAATAGATAGAGAAATAACGGTTTATTGTATTCAGACACGCTGAAGATACACGGTTGAAGTATTACATATATTACAGAACTGGGAGGTCATGATAGTTACGAGTTGAGTAATCATATAAGACCTTAAGATTAAGGTGAGCTGGATATTTCCACACTGGATTTGCACATGGGAGAGGTACATGTAGATAGACAGGGTGGCGGATGTACAGCTTACGCAGTAGATAATATGGTTTATACTTGATGAACATTACGTGATGAAGCATTGTAGAAATACAGTGGGCCACGTGGCGTCCTACATAGGCTAACTAACAGAAAACTGGGCTGACCACATACAGAGCAGTGCACTTGTTCATGGGTTGTTCATGTTCATTGTGGTAGGTACAGGACTGTTCTTATATCTCTCCGAACGAGCTGGAAATGGAACAGGTCTATTGTGGTGACGAACGGCGGTCCGTGGGGATGAGGCAGGAGGGGGTGTCCAGGTGACGGGACTGTGTCAGCAGTTTATTGCCAAACTGCCGTGTGAGGTGGTGGTGGTGGTGTTGGTCTGGAGAGGGTGGATAGGCTCAGCGAGATGAGGAGCCTCTTGGTAGGTGGTGTACGAAGAGACCAGGATGATTCTACATGCTCTTTTCTGCACTCATTCTACTTGGTCCCTCTGTGTGGCTCTTAGTTTGTGTGTGTGTGTGTGTGTGTGTGTGTGTGTGTGTGTGTGTGTGTGTGTGTGCTACCGGACTCCGCCTTCTCGAGGTTACAACGCGAGTGAAAAGTCACTCTAGCGAGGTTGTATCATTTAGAGTGCAGACCGAGGCTGACACCCCCCACACGGTACACAGCCTGACCACAGTACCCCAGGCTGACCTTGTACGGTACACAGCCTGACCACAGTACCCCAGGCTGACCTCAACATGGTACAAAGCCTGACCACAATAACCCAGGCTGACCCCACAGGGTACACAGGCTGACCACAGCCACGGTACTACACCAGATCCAACGAGGTTTTGCTCATCGATCTCAAGATAAAATATTCAGATGATTTGACGTTGACTTTTTTTTATTGTAGTCGTTGCTCAAGGATAAAACTGTTTGTTTTAGCTTTGGGAACAGATTTCTGTCCAACACTCGATTCAAAAAGGAAGTTAACGTTGCGGTTTTAACAGCTGTCCACAGTACCTTAGCGAGTACCCAAAAGTGTCTAATACTTTTTTTGTAACGGTGAAGGATGAGAGAGGGATGCGGATGCACGAGTAACATTACAGTGCTTTGCTGGGTGTGTGCAGGGATGGTGCGCTGGAACATATGATGTTGGGTTATGGTAAGAAAGAGAGGTCAGGTGAGGTAAAGGGAAATGAGGCTGGTAGGATTCTCTGGCGCTGTGCGGAAGGTGAGAGGCAAGAATTCATTGAGTGTTGCGTGACTGCCGGATCTCGTGGAGCTTCCGCAGAAGGGAGAGCTGAGCCAAGGTCCCGAGTTAGAAGACAGTTGCCTCCTGCGCTGCAGGAGGGTTCCGTAGTTTAAGTTGATTTTCTAGAAGGGCGTTGGAGTTGTCCCACATGAATGCTGCTGAAGGACACCTTAGGTGAGGCACCACAGAGCCCGGCTGAAAAGGTGTTAAGTCCAGAGTCGTATGATAAGTTGCTACTGGCGATAGAGAAATCCAAGTTGCTCTTAGAATCTGAAGTCACATAGGCAAAACTATTCAAGCAGCAGAGCGGAGCGCTTGTGGTTCGAGGCAAGATATAGCTTGACTGAGTCAGTGGACGGCTGCTGCGGTACTTCCATGTGGCCAGGCCAGGCCACAGTATAGAGGGCACGACTGTGGTCCCAGTAGATAACGGTGGCCCAGTGGGAATGATACAGGCTTGTTCATCAGCGAGAGATTCGAGAAGGCGGGTCTTCTATCGGTAACGTCGAAGGCAGTCGCCTATGACCTCCAACGTGGGTAGTGCACCTAAGTCACAAGAGGTCGGTGTGGGGTTACTGTCAACTGCTGTAGTGATGATAACAGAGGCCAGATGCCATGACCTGTGAGGGATCTCGCCACAACATCAGTTTATCATCAATCAAACAAACCTTTTGTGGGGCGAAATTCGAATGATGTCGCTACAGTACTTAGTGTGAAGTGTCTGTACATCTGGCTGCTTCCAAAATTCCAGTCTTAACCAGTACCATCTAAACAAGGCGCAAATTTCTTAGGCTATGGAAATATATATAGAATCGTTATTTCCACCGAAGCTGATCTCCATTTTGTTACAAATAGAGCCTCGTTGCACGCCCGGTAGTACAGGTTTCCTGCCACTCAACAGCCTAGGATGAATCAGAAAAATTGGTCGAGATAAGAGCCTTATGGAACATTGCACTGAGTCTTATCAGTGGTTTGTGTATTTTAAGATACTGCAAGTGGTGGCCTGATTAGCGCTACTGACCAACCACAGTTGGTTGACTTATACATCCTGACGTCAGTGGCTGGGATTGTGGAGGGATTAGATCTTATTCTCTGAGCACCGCGCACGCTAGACCTGCCTCCTAGTGAGCACCGCGCGCACTAGACCTGCCTCCTAGTAAGCACCGCGCGCACTAGATCTGCCTCCTAGTGAGCACCGCGCGCACTAGACCTGCCTCCTAGTGAGCACCGCGCGCGCTAGACCTGCCTCCGAGTGAGCACCGCGCACGCTAGCTAGACCTGCCTCTTAGTGAGCACTACGCCTGCTAGGCCTGCCTACAAGTTAACACTGCGCCTGCTAGACTTGCCTTCTAGCAAGATTCTGTCGCAGTTAGTACTCGGAAGTGTGTACCTCTCTCTCTCTCTCTCTCTCTCTCTCTCTCTCTCTCTCTCTCTCTCTCTCTCTCTCTCTCTCTCTCTCTCTCTCTATCCTGGAGACACACTGAAAAGATATCAGACGAAAAATGTACGAGTGTCCTGCAAAAAAGAAAAAAAAGAGAATAATGTTATTTGATGCACTGCCAGGAGAAATAAACACGCGTGGGGTGACTACAAGCAGCATTCATAAGAAGATTAGTCTCATGGATGAAGTCAGTCCCAGATGAACCTCGGATATATTGTTATTATTATTATTATTAGTATTAGTAGTAGTAGTAGTAGTAGTAGTAGTAGTATCATTATTATCATTATTATTATTATTATTATTATTATTATTATTATTATTATTATTATTATTTATTCAAGAGGAGGAGCATCAGCGGAGAGGAACAGTATAATTCAACAACCAAGACGTGGGGCGAGCACCACGCGCTCGCTAAGTCCTGCCACTCGGGCAAAATCTCTGATTAGGTACTCGTCGGTATGTTCTCTCTCTCTCTCTCTCTCTCTCTCTCTCTCTCTCTCTCTCTCTCTCTCTCTCTCTCTCTCAGCATGGGTATCTTGAGGTTCAGCTACGGCTACACACAGTGAGCCAGCACTTCAGTGGCTGTCATGGTTCACCCCCTTCGGCCTTGATAGCTGTCTTATCTTTCTGCCTCACCCACACGTGGGCTGCTGGTATTCAGTGCACAAACATACAAGCTCTCCATCTTACACGTAACACTTGACAAAACACACCTCACACGACTCGTCCTTCGTAAATCTATATTTTCCTGCGGTGAGCACTACGCGCTATCCCTGTCGTGAGCAAAATCCTGTACTCGTTAGCAAGTACTTCCTCACTCTTAGTACCCATCCACACTTAACCCTTCTATCTGCTCTTATGTTTGCCTGTGACTGTCACCCACACACACACACACACACACACACACACACACACACACACACACACACACACACACACACACACACCACACACACTGTTCTGCACGGTGACCCAAATATGTTTTCCTCTTAGTGCCTTAGCTGCCCCGTCCCTCCTCACTCGTCGCTACCTCACGCCTCACCAAGCGTCCTCACCCTTGACCACCTCTCTCTCTCTCTCTCTCTCTCTCTCTCTCTCTCTCTCTCTCTCTCTCTCTCTCTCTCTCTCTCTCTCTCTCTCTCTCTCTCCAACCCACCTCCTCCTCGCCCCTCATCATCCTCCCTCAACCCTCTTCACCCCTTGCAATCCACTCACCCATTACTCACTCACCCCTTACCCCTCACTCTCCCTCTCCTCATCCCTCAAGACTTCTTCCTCACCCAATACTATCCCCTCCTCACTCCACATCATTCCCTCCTCACCCCACACCATCCCCTCCTCACCCCACACCATCCTCTCTTCACCCCACACCATCCTCTCTTCATCCCACACCATCCCCTCCTCACCCCACACCACCACCTCCTCACCCATCTCGTCACTCATTGTCACCCGTCATCACACTCCTCTCACCAGCTCCATGCTCACCCTTCATGACATTTCCTTTCACTTCCTCCTTACTCCTCACCACCTTTCCTCACCACTCACCACCCTTCCTTATCGCTCACAATCTACCTCACCCCTTACCACCTCTCCTCACTCCTCACAACCCTTCCTCTCCTCACAACCCTTCCTCACTCCTCACAACCCTTCCTCACTCCGCACAACCCTTCCTCACTCCTCACAACCCTTCCTCACTCCTCACAACCCCTCCTCACCCATCACTCCTCACAGGACTCTCTCATTAGTTGACGTTTATCTCCACCCAGACTCACCACCCTCCCTTCCCTCAGCCACCACGCACCCTCCCTCCCTCCTTGTTTGAGTCATCTGCTGTTGCTTATGGCGCCCGCCCGCGTCGCGAAATCTCATGTAACTGGTTACTACATATTTAATAACGA
The DNA here is from genome assembly GCF_036320965.1 of Panulirus ornatus. Taxonomy (NCBI): domain Eukaryota; kingdom Metazoa; phylum Arthropoda; class Malacostraca; order Decapoda; family Palinuridae; genus Panulirus; species Panulirus ornatus. Next base: position 47,408,618 of record NC_092235.1, on the reverse strand, counting down.
TCCCTTTGTAATGGCCGCTGGCAGTTATGGAGGAATTTCGTACACTGTCCATTCCCTGTCGATTCATCCAAGACTCTAGCACACTGGGTTGAAGTGAGGGAGCTGGAACAGTGAGGCTGAAGTAGAGATAATACGTCGAAAGGAAAATAGCCACTACTTAAAAGCTTAGCAGGGAGGCGGAAGGGAAGGTAAACATCAGTTGGCACCACAAAACAAACAGGCACATGACGGCGCGCGCCAGGCAAGCGGTGCATACAACCCACCACCACCACCGACACCCAGGGAATAGAATGGAACGAGGAGGACTCACTCCGAGGAAGCAGAGAAAGAACGCTAGAACGAAGTTGCAGGAGACTCGGAATGAGAAACGGTACTTAAAGGAGGTCGCGAAAGAGTGTGCGAGAAGTGAGAGACGCAAGACAGTGATGCACAACACAGGAGGAACACAGTGGGCGAAAGTAGAGGGAGGAGGAGTCCCTCAAGCTGTGTTTATGACTCACACTTGCCCTTAGTCCAGTTACTCCTGCCTGGCTGCTGCTGCTGCTGCTGGCTGGCTGGTGCCGGTCAACCGGTGTTGCGTTATGATTGAAGGTTTGTGATTAGTACTGATGAAATGATGCTGTGTGATGAGTGATGCTGAGCAGTGATTGCTGCTGTGTATTGAGGTGTGCTGGGTGATGACTGCTGTTCTCTGGTGACTAGTGCCCTGGTATTGATTGGTGGTGAGTTGATGAGTGATGCTGTGTGGTGATGAGTGATGGTTTATGGTGTAATGAGTGGTGCTGTGTGGTGAAGCACCGTGTGGTGGCTTTTGCTGTGTGTGAAGGGTTGGTACAAGTGTGTGATGACGTGTTGCAGTGATCTATTGTGTGATAACTGATCCTTAAAGGTGACTGGTGTTGATGCACGGTACCTTTTACTGTATGATGACTGCTGCTACCCGTGTGCTGTTGTGTGTGTGTTTGAAATGACTTTATTACCATCTGGTAGTAAGTGGTGACGTGAGGTAACTAGTTCCATTGAGTGATGAGTTGTTGAGTGTTGTGCTGTTCATCCCGTTTTGATAAGAGGATGCTGCTCCTGTTATTGCTTCAGCTACTGTTTGTTGCCTGGTAATATGTGGCGACTGTTGCTAGGTATGTGTGTGTTTGTGTGGCTCTACCGTAAGATTCAGTATGGTCGCTCCCTGGTGGAATACCATGTTGCCTGGTGTATTGTTCGCCCGGCAGTGGTGTGCGTCAAGGCCCTGCTGGCCTGGGCCCGGCTGGTATCCTGTTCATTGTCTCTTCACATCTCAGCTGACGTTTTATATGTTCTTTCAGCATTGGTTGGTCTTGCGGTTACATACACTAGTGGGTCGTGAGGTGGAGCTGCAACCAAACAGCCAACCGTTCCAGGTGTCCATTTCTTGTCTTCCTAGCAGATAGTCAGTTTGAAAACTTTACCATCGATTTTTTTTTCCTAAAGGGATTTGGTGGGGTGGGGAGGGCGGAGCAGTGCCACTAAAATACTAGCAAGGGTGAAGGGGTGGGATTGAATATTGTGCAGTGTCAGGTCATGAATGAATATTTGGGATATTCTTTTAAAACATTATGAGTCAGGGTAACATGTCAGCATTTGACATCTGGGCGTCAGAGTATGTGAACTATAGAACCTCTAGAGTAAAGAGGATGTTAACCGACTGTGTTTTAGGGAAGAGGTATGACAGAAGGATGGTAGTTACGAGTCCTGGATCTAATAATAATCTGTCTGTAGTTAACGTAGGAACTGCAGATCACTAGCCATATGTTCTATTTCTGTTGCAGAGATGTTACCCATTCATGGAATAACATTCATAACTCAGTTGTGGACGTAGCAGTGGTTAGATCACTTAATTTCCTTGCTCACCCCTTGCTGTGGTCGGGGGCAAGACATTGCACTATTGGTGTTGTAGAAGGCACGTTACAAAGGTGAACTTAGGTCCCTATGTATTTAGTACGTAGATACACGCTCAGTACAGGATGGGTCAGCGTTCATCAAAGGCCATAGAAGTGTAAATTGGCTTTAGAAGCCTTTTCGACACCTGAAGAAGGTGGTCAAGTGTTATTCGATTATTGGTTATGAAACGAAGTTGACGACCGTAATGACCCCGACAACCAGTAGGCCTTAAGCCCAAATAACTAACCAGCAGCCACCCAGGGCCAGTGTCTCAATCAGTTTAGAAACCATTGAATATATTCAACCTATATGTTGTGGGTCCTTGCATGTAGTGCCGTCTCAGTCGTATCATGTATTGAATTCTGTAACCCATCATTATATATATATATATATATATATATATATATATATATATATATATATATATATATATATATATATATATATATGATGTACGGAAGTCCTCACTTGGAATATCCGTGATATAGATCTGCTCCGCCTTAAATCCAAGTAACAGACGGTGATGTCTGTGATATAGATCTTTACCTCTCTGCTAAATATTTAATAAGTCTTAAGTTGTGTGTTTCGTAAATCTACTATTATTCTCTGGCTGGAAGCTAGACAGTGGCCTTATCTCGAGTGTTAGCTGTTTCCTCTGTGCTGTTGTACACCTCTGTTGCAGGAATGTCTACGTGACCAGCCTACTGAAGTCCTTATTACTTTTGATAGCTTACCTGGGTAAGATGTATGTGGCATTGGCTAGCACTACCTGGGTCAGGATGTGTGAGGCATTGGCTAGCACTACCTGGGTCAGGATGTATGTGGCATTGGCTAGCACTACCTGGACCAGGATGTATGTGGCATTGGCTAGCACTACCTGGGTCAGGATGTGTGAGGCATTGGCTAGCACTACCTGGGTCAGGATGTGTGAGGCATTGGCTAGCACTACCTGGGCCAGGATGTATGTGGCATTGGCTAGCACTACCTGCGTCAGGATGTGTGAGGCATTGGCTAGCACTACCTGGGTCAGGGTGTGTGAGGCATTGGCTAGCACTACCTGGGTCAGGATGTGTGAGGCATTGGCTAGCACTACCTGGGTCAGGGTGTGTGAGGCATTGGCTAGCACTACCTGGGTCAGGATGTGTGAGGCATTGGCTAGCACTACCTGCGTCAGGATGTGTGAGGCACTAGCTTGCCTTCGTCTGCCTGTGTACCTGTATACATTTTAATGCTTAATATGTCTGAATATAACCTTCCTGTGGCTACTGGGTCTAGGTGACTGTTGCCGTGTGATGCCTTGGGTTGTGTGGTGAGTGTTGCTGCATGATGTCCTGCGTTGTGTGGTGAGTGTTGCTGCATGGTGTCCTGTGTTGTGTGGTGAGTGTTGCTGCATGATGTCCTGCGTTGTGTGGTGAGTGTTGCTGCATGATGTCCTGTGTTGTGTGGTGAGTGTTGCTGCATGATGTCCTGCGTTGTGTGGTGAGTGTTGCTGCATGATGTCCTGCGTTGTGTGGTGAGTGTTGCTGCATGATGTCCTGTGTTGTGTGGTGAGTGTTGCTGCATGATGTCCTGCGTTGTGTGGTGAGTGTTGCTGCATGATGTCCTGCGTTGTGTGGTGAGTGTTGCTGCATGATGTCCTGTGTTGTGTGGTGAGTGTTGCTGCATGATGTCCTGTGTTGTGTGGTGAGTGTTGCTGCATGATGTCCTGCGTTGTGTGGTGAGTGTTGCTGCATGATGTCCTGCGTTGTGTGGTGAGTGTTGCTGCATGATGTCCTGTGTTGTGTGGTGAGTGTTGCTGCATGATGTCCTGTGTTGTGTGGTGAGTGTTGCTGCATGATGTCCTGCGTTGTGTGGTGAGTGTTGCTCCATGATGTCCTGTGTTGTGTGGTGAGTGTTGCTGCATGATGTATTGTGTTGTGTGGTGAGTGTTGCTGCATGATGCCCTGCGTTGTGTGGTGAGTGTTGCTGCATGATGTCCTGTGTTGTGTGGTGAGTGTTGCTGCATGATGTCCTGTGTTGTGTGGTGAGTGTTGCTGCATGATGTCCTGTGTTGTGTGGTGAGTGTTGCTGCATGATGTCCTGTGTTGTGTGGTGAGTGTTGCTGCATGATGTCCTGTGTTGTGTGGTGAGTGTTGCTGCATGATGTCCTGTGTTGTGTGGTGAGTGTTGGTGCATGATGTCCTGTGTTGTGTGGTGAGTGTTGGAGCATGGCGTCTTCTGTAGTGAGTGTTGGTGTATGGTGACTTAAGTGTTCCGTGATGATGAAGTGCTGAGTGATGACTGCTGTTGCGTGTCGTGACTGCCGGTGTGTGTTGAGATGCTAAATGATGAATGGTAGTGTGTGTTTAGAGATGCTGAATGATGACTGTTAGTGTGTGTTGAGATGCTGAATGATGACTGGTAGTGTGTGTTTAGAGATGTTGAATGATGACTGTTAGTGTGTGTTGAGATGCTGAATGATGACTGGTAGTGTGTGTTTAGAGATGCTGAGTGATAACTGGTATGGTAGTGTGTGTTGAGGTGTTGACTGGTGACTGCTGTTGTGGGTGCGTGCTCTTCGTTGACTGTTGGTGTGTGGTGACGTGTTGTTTGGTGTCTGCTGGTGCGTTGCGACTTGCTGTGTGATGAACAAATCAAACTAGACGCTGCCTTTTGCGTCATTACTTCAATATCTTACGTCACCAGTTGCGTCTCACCGCTAGGTTACTCCTCCTCCCATCTCAGACACCCTCCAGTACCTCCCCTATAACCCTAATGCCCCCTCCAGTACCCCCTTACTTCCTCTAATATCCCCACACTCCTTCCCATTGCCCCATAACCCCCTCTCTTACTCCCATATTCCCTTCCATATCCCTCCATACTCACCATCTTCCTTGACTTGAACGCCGCTCCCTCCCCCTTTTATCCTCCTGACCCTCCTAACCCATACCACTAAACTCTTCTCCTCCATTCCTTCCTCTTCATGATTCTCTTCCATTCTCCTTCTCCTTCTCCATCTTCTTATCTTGAAACCTTACTTTTTTACTTCATCTCTCCATCCTCTCTTCTCCCTCCTCCTCCTCCTCTCTTATCCTTCCCTGCCATCTTGTCCTCTCCCGCCTCCTCTTCTTCCCCGCCATCATGTCCTCTCCCTCCTCCTCCTCCTCTTCCTGTTACCATCTTGTTACCCCGTCCTCTTCGCTTCTTTTTATCTTACAATCTCTCTTTATTGTCCCTCTTCCTTCATGCTTCTCCCTCATTATTTCCACCCTCTCCCATCCCTTCATTTCTTTCCTTTCTGTTCGTCCTCCCGCCTTCCATCCTACCACCTGACCCCTCCTCCTTCCTCCCTCCCTCCACACCGAGACAACTTCGCCTCCGTCCCTCTGAAACCAGAGGCGTGTCAACTGTCCTCATTGTCATGTCGGTGATGATTTCCTCGGCTCAGCTGTTGCCATAAAGTTTGTGGTGGTGATTTTGCCACGGCAACGGTTGCCATAAGCCACGCCCCTGTGGCACTGGTGGTGCAACATGAGGTTGTACGAGTGTGTCAGGGAGGAGGCGACAGGTGAGGATCGTGTGGCGTCCTGGGGAGTGAGTGGGTGGGAGGTGTAGGGAGGTGTGGCTTGGTAA